>NC_089802.1:7650328-8250328 GCF_029633855.1 Hoplias malabaricus
ACACACTCTATCAGATTGGAACCAGGAGGAGTAGGTTCTTCAGGAAATAAGACAGGAACAAGCTCCGTTTGTGTGTGTTTCTGGGGCTGTGTTTGGCGCAACTCGGTGCGTGTTGGCAAGAGCCTCGGCTCGGCGTTGACTTGTTCACAAGCTCAGCGGGACAGCTCAGAACTCTGTAACATTTACACACACGTGTTATATCTCACAGAGATAAGAGGACGGCTGAATTTGTCTTATTTCATGTGAATATGTGTCTTTGCCTGAAATATTGTAAAGGAAAATGGTGGAGAGACACTTTGTGGCGTTAGTGTGTTTATAAAACACCATATAGCTGCGCAGCGCCACGTTCAACTTTAACCTGTGACATTGGATAAATAAGTAACTGTAATTCTTAAAATCAATGAAATGTTCTCAGTCTTCGTTCTTTGGTGGTAGATCTAGTGTTTATTTTGAAATAAAGGTGTAATACATTCTGACCATTATGGCTTCTCCAGACCTTCCAATGACAAGGGTATGTACTTTGGTCTTTCCTGTTTTTTAAATGCCAGAAACACCTCTGAGACAGTGGCTATACGGCTAATGGCGGACTTTCTTGTTTAAATGTTGTAAATCTTTACCCGAAACATTGTTGTCAAGGGGTCACAGGGAAGGGATTATTGCTGGTTAATTGTTACCAAATTGCGTACAGATTTGCAGATGTGCCAGGAGAAAATTCTAATATTTGTGGCCATGTCATGGTAAAAACTGCTGGACAGAACGTTTGAGGCAGAGAACAGTCGGTGCACACACTCTTACTGATGTTACCTATTGCTCAGTTTGATCTGTTTAAAGATAAATAAATGAAAACATTGTGTCAGTTTCAGATATTAATTTATTACTGAGCAAGGCTGCTTGCCTTTGTTTTGTGTGTGTGTTCACACACGTGTGTGTGTGTGTGTGTGTTCAGTCACTGCTACTAATCACTGATGTCAGTGTGTTCAGTGCCATTGGTGGGTTGAATGCAGAGGTCAGGTTGCACTGTGCTGTTGTACAATGACAATAAAGCCATGTCACTTTCACTTTTTAAAGAAACAATACATCTTTTACAGTGTGTGTGTGTGTGGTGAATATGCGAGTATATTACGCATGGAAGTATTCTGGGATGTCTGTGTAGCGTGTTTAATTGCAAATGCAGGTCACAGGAAAAAGCTGAAACTCTTGGAAAAGGACAGTTTTCCTGCTGCCCACTGGAAATTCAGGCATCATCCAGACACAGCTACTGATTGGCTGGTGCACAGGGGTATGGCTGATAGGGTTGTTAGTGTATTTATTGTGTGTGTGTGTGTGTGTGTGTGTACTGCTCTAAGCCGCTGACACAGTCAGAGTACGAGAGAGACTGCAGCAAGGCTAAAGAAAGCATGCGCCCTTTGATGTTCCAGGCACATCCATCACGGAGTTTTTATGGAATGTTCCTTATTTTTGTGTCAGAGTGTTTCATATAGGCTTCTCCTTAAATTAGAAGGGGTTCTTTTTTGGAGCTCCCACTGATGTCTTATTATTGGGAGTGTTTATGAGACATGACTGACGTTCTTAAAGAACAGCTCAGATAATCACTGTTTGAATATCAGCTGTGCTCCCTCCAGATTGATTAATTACTGTGTTACAGGAACCTAGCGTAGCGTAGCTTACCTCTGTTCTACAGATGGCCTCTCCTTGTGTTTTTTCTTTTTTTTTTTTCCCCTTTTGTTTGCAGCTTTCACAACCAGACACACTCCTGTGCACTGTGTAGAATTATGTTCGGTCAGTACATTTTCTCTGGCCATGACATTCGGTTGTTTAATCGTGTGGTAACGGAGTCGACCTAGATAACAAATTTCAGCTGTTTATTATCTTTGTGTGGGGAAAAAAAGCTTTGTTCTGCATTTTGAGGTGTTGCAAATTGGCTGTGGCCATATGCTCTTCGCTCTTTCACTAGACATCATTGTCTTTCCTTGAAAAATCTTGGGCAAAACCTCTGTAAACAACCAACCACCAACAGACTTTTAAAGTAATAGACACTGTTTACTTAGTGGAACAGTTTGGGTAAAATAACTAATTGCAGACGTTTGCAACTTTAACAATTTTATAACGCAAGGACAATCCAAGAAACACACCAGCAAAGGTCAAGAGCTAAGGTTAAGGGTGGTTAAAAAAATGAGGAAGAGGTGCAGTACACTAAGGATGAACATGACCGCAAGATCTCTTCACTCGCATTTGCACACAAAGCTTATTTAGCACCTGAAACAGTTGTAATAATCAGTACGCGGGAGAGAATGGGGCAATGTTGGGGGCTATGATTTTTCCAGTTGCTGTTGCTCCTGCCTTCCAGTGCCCTGGAGAATTCTGGGAGTTGAAGTTCATGTTATTCTCCATGACTGAGACAGAAGACAGCATGACACTATTATTTTTCTGACCAATATTGTAATTTAAAAATTAAGGGTTTTTGTCTAATATGAGGTTATATAAGATTGTGTAATATTGTGTATGCCCTTGTTGTGCATACATTAGCTCAGCAGCATGGAAACCCAGCAGGGTCAGACATGCAGCTGAGCAAAAATAGCACTACCCTTAGCCTGCTCACATACTCACACGTTGTGTAATAAACAGGCAGGAATATCTACATGTGCACACACACACACACACACACTTACATAGATGTACCCATGCACAAAAAACAGCTCTAGACCAAGAGGGATTAAGTACAATAGCCTGATAAATAAGTGCGTCCAAAAGTCTACAGCCCAGCGGGGCTAAAATGCCAGAGATGTGTGAGGTCAGATAGACACCCAACCCCATGACACAGGCTGAATAACACTATGGGGAATTTATTGCAGAAAACGGTAAGCTAATACTGTAGGCTTTCAACTCAATGGCTTTAGATCTGTTATCTGTCTCCAGTGAGAGGCCTTGCCAGACCTGTAATTAAAACCTGGGTCCTACTGGCAACTTGAGACTGAGGCTTTTTGAAAGAATGGACCCCACTTTTCCCCTCACATACACCCCCCCCTAACAGTAGCCACCTCAGAGGTTTGGTGTTGGATGAACAATAAAGAGCTTACTGTACTTCTGAGTGAGAATAATTCATTAGTTGTTACAATGATATGGTTCAAAGTGTGTGGAAGAGTAGAGTGTGTTCAGCTATAAGTGACTGTAATGCACAAGTTGAAGTGGTGGTTTTCAGGAACACAGCGGAGCTCATTCAGGCTGTCCGTTTGTCCGGCTTCAAGCTAAAATCTCCAAATGCTGGTGCCAAGAATTATTATTATTTTTTTCATTTGTTCTTGTGTCGTATCAGATGTGATCCTCTGTCCGGTTTTAGTGCCCTGTGGACACTATGCCTTTGCTCCTCAGTGACGGAGAGCTCTGTGGTTTTCTTGTTTAGAGCACGTTAGGAAGCTGTTACCGGTCTGAATTTCCATCTGTGTGTGGCCTTCCCATTCACGCCACATTCAGTGCTGATGATGAGAAAAACCACGGACGATAACAATAATAAGGCTCGGATAGGAAAGAAAGCAAGGCAATTGAATAATGGTCCTCTTTATGATCATATAATGGCTGGGTTTGTTATGGTAAAGACTGAAAAAACCCTCTGATGATTTTTTTTCCCTTTATAAAGAAAGATTAGCCATAATAGCTTTTGAAATAACATTACACTCTACCATTGCTATGTCTGGCATTTAGATTACAGGGCTGTTGTGTGTGCATCTGCCAATCAGTACATAATTGTGCCAATTTCTCAGTGCACCGGGTTATAATTGCAATAGTTTTCTGCTGATGTTTAACTGTATGGTGTGTCAGGTCTGTGTGTGTGTGTGTGGAGCAGGCAGCCATTGGCACACTTCTCTCGAGTGTGGGAGCTGGGAGCAGGTCCTCTGAGCAAACAGACAAGCTGACCTCTGACCCCAGCTAATCAGCTACAAATTAGCCATGTCAAGAAGCTGTCCTCGTCCCTGCACCTCTGTTGCTCCCCATTGCTGTTTACACACGCCACAAGCCCTGATCTCCTGCCTCTGCCCCAGCCCACGCGCCTTCATCATCTGACCTCCCTCCCGTTTCAGACAGGGCTGGGAAATTATGGACAGACCCAACACCTCCCTAACCCACAGCCCCGTTACAGTGAGGTTGCAGTGTATTCACAGTACTCTGCAAGTGCTTCGGCCACTTCCGCCATTTATTTATTGAGTATATGTTCTGTAGCTTATGAACACAATATGTAATATGAATAATAATAATAATATTTTTGATGTTTTCCAATGATCAAAACATGTTTTAGTGGATGAGGAAAACACCATTCCTTTGGTTCATTCTAACCTTGATGCACCCTGGCCATTCTTTCCAGTTTTGACCAAACCTAATTTAACTTGAAGGGGAATTTTAACCTAGTTAAGCTCACATTTTCTGTAGAGAAACTGGTGATTTTGATTTCTCTGCAATTGTTGTGATACACCAAAACAACAGGATCTATTATTTGTAATATCCTAAAGGATCAGTGGACCTACATGTCTTGTGATATTGATTTTGAAAGGATGGCTAAAAGGTAGCTTTAGTAGTGTTGTAAATAATCCTTGTGGACGTTGCCTAATAGTTTTAATTTGGATGCATAAATCGGATTGTTTTATGTGTTATATTTACAGTAAATCTATGCCTTTGTGTTTAATGAGGTTAATAGAGCAGAAAATTGAGGAGGGGAAATACCGAAACCATGTCCATCTTAACAACAAAAGCATTGTGGAACAATGATTATGTAACGAGATTAACCCTGAAAGCCCGGATGCACAGACTCAGTGTTTCTGGCTCTTTCCCACCTCAAAGCGTGTCAGAGCTCCAAGCCACACTGGAATGTAGTGTAGAAAATAGGAAAGATATTTAAGCTATATGTTTGATCTCATCACTGGTGGTGACAGACTGAGCTGTTTTGAATAAGTGTGTTGAAGCTGATGCACTGGCAGTGTTTGGTCTGGACCTGTGAGTTATATTTAGTTTATTTTGCACAAGTAATTTGACACAAGAAAAAAGAAGCAAAACAGAGGCTGTGTTTCCTCAGGATTGTTTTGCGTGTGATGTTAGTGTGTGTTCGTTTTTCAGGCAGAATTTGCATTGCTGTAACGCTTGTTCTTCAGGTCGGTAGTGCTATAGCCTGCTGTGCAGTTCCTGGATGACAAGCATACAGGGAATGTACATGCCAATACCTGTTGCAGCTCTTGGAATTTTGCTGTGTGATAGCTATGGAAGAACATGTTCTGCACCACACCTCTGACGAGAACACTGTGTCTCAGAGAGGGGTGCAGCAGCGCCCAAAAGACATATTTCCTGTGTAAACAAGTTGCTGGTTGAAGGGTTTTTTGGGAGACGTGAACGTTTCATTTGCTTTCCAGCCCTGGGGTGGTTGTCATTGAAGGTTCAAAAGACAGAAGATAGCTGGCTACGCTTAGCCGCAGCTAGCTCTGCCTGTTCTCTGAGGCACAGGAGTGAGTGCTGGCAAGTAGATGAATGTTAGTGTAAAACTTGATAGTCAGGTAAGATCAGATCATTCCGTAACGCTTTAGCAGCAGTAATCAAATGTTAACTTTAAATTATTGACACCGCAGGAATGGTGAGTGTGGCGTTTTGCCCAGGTGCAGGCGCTGTGGTGGAGAGGGGGAGGAGGAGAGTGCACAGGTGTAGTGTGAGCCACTGTGTGGATGGCGTTACTCGTTGTGGTTCACGTGCATTTTTGTTCATCTTTTCAGCAATGACACATTCGCTTTGGAGGTGTGTGTTTTTTTTTTATCCTCAATCGTGCAAACCACAGTCCAACCACAATCGTAAAAGTTGAGATCTGACTAATGTATTTGCTCTTTTTCAGTATACTTTCTAAACAACTTGAATTACTTTTTACTGATGGATTCATCTGATAACAAAAGCAAATGGAACTCTTCGGACACAACAAGAAATAATTAATGTGTTATTATTTGTGTTTGGCAAAGTACACAAACCATGTACAGTGGGACCTCTACCTACGAACTTGATCCGTTCCGTGACCCGGTTCGTAAGTGGAAAAGTTTGTTTCTGGAGTCAATTTTCCCCATTTAAAATAATGGAAACGCAATTAATGCGTTCCAGCCCCCACCCGAAAGTCACCCTTTTTGCACTGATATATGTTTACAACACTCTCAAATTAGTACAAAAATACATGTAGCGTTACGAAAATAAAAAAAAATTACAGTGGTAACAGTAAGTAAAAAAAGAAATAAAGTTTTAAGTGGTTACACATCGCTACTTGAAGACGTGACGACTGGCTGGAGGAGTAACACAGGCACTGGCTGTATGACGGGGGGTGGGGGGTGGGTGGAATAAGGGAGAGTATACGGTGAATGTGGGGAGACGAAGCGTAGATACGGTTTGATTTAGCATGAATATTGATGTCTGACATTTACACTAATGCTAAATTGCTAAAGCTATAATTTGCTAATCTTAAAAGCTCACTCCAGTCTGGGCGCTGGGAGACTCGCCTATTGGGGTCAGTGGCCATTTCTAGTCATTGGCTCGGCGGAGGCTAAGGTTCGTTTCTAGAGTCATGGTTCGTTGGTGGAGGCAAAAAAATATTTAAATGCCTAGTTCGTATCTTGGAAAGTTCTTTAGTATAGGCGTTTGTTAGTAGAGATTCCACTGTGCTTGAGTAAAGGTACAGATACTCAAGGTAAAAGTAGAAGTCCTCGTTACAGGACTTATCAACTATTACACCCAAGATGCTACCCCTCAAAACCAACAGTCTCCTGAGTATTAAGCCCAATTTAAGCTTCCGTGTTGACTCTATCTCGAGAAATGTAACCTTCCGTGTCTACGCGGACTCCAACGATTGTGATTAGTCTGCAGTCGGACGAACATGGTTCCCGTTTGCTCAAGTCAGACGTCCGGAATATTAACTACTCTACACTACACTCGCTAAATAGTGCACTTTAAAGATTCCTAAAACTAATACTACTACATAGTGTTGAAGAAGAGGTTTGAAATTCAGGCCTTGGGGGTTGGCGTTGTAATAGAAGAGCGACACAGACACCATAAGACTATGACATGTATAGACTTTCACAATGGTATAGGCCCTGCATTGAGTCAAAATGTATAAATTGACCTTTAGTGTGTTCTCTTCACCAGAACACTAGGTAAAAATTTGGGTGTTTTCTGCTCTTGGGGCTCTCCCTATTGCAATAAACATTTACAACACTCTACTGAAATTGGTAGTGAGGAGAAGGGAAGGGGTCCTACCTTCCTCCGAAAGTTACATACTGCAGTTTCTGCAGTGCTGAGCAGAAAGTAGCAACGACAGAGGCTCTGTTCTCTCTGTTACAGGTCAGTGAATCATCGCAATGATTTTGAAGTTGTAATTTTAAGGTACAGATATTACATATTGTTCCTTTTAAGCTCTGTTTTGTCTACATAGTTGCAGAGCACACAACTGTTTCTTTAACATGCTATGGTTTTGTTTTTCTGACTATTTGCCTGATACTTGTTCTTGTCTCTTGGCCTTGTTTATCTCTCTCTACTGATTTTGGGCTTTGGAATACCTTGCTTCAGGTATTCTGTTTAATAAATCTCCAACTGACTCTCACACTCTGAGTGATTTGTGACATGTACAGATCCGTAAAACTTGTATATGAATGAATGTGAATAGTAGTTACTGATGACTCAGATATTGCCAATTACTAAGCGGTACACATTATTTTGTTAATTCATAACGGTTCTAACTGAAAGTGATTACTCACAGGCTCAAATTCCACACAACAGTTGATTAAAAAAAAAGGCTGACTTTGGTATAATTGGTTTAGGCAGAGAAACACTTTCATCTCCTGGTTGTTGTGTGGAGTGCTGTGCGGAGCAGGGTGATTTGTTCAGACAGGTTACGGTTTTATTCACATGTAAACCAAATAGAAAGGCAGTTTTTCATAATGTAGTGGAGTAAAAAGTAAGATATGTGACTTTCAAATGTAGTGGAATTAAAGTACAAAGTCACCCAAAATGGAAACACTCCAGGGAAGTACAGAAACATGAAAAAAGTACTTATTTTGTATTACACTTACTTCGTTACTGTCCACCACTGTTTATCATTTACATGAAGTAGTCCGTTTCCTCCACAGCAGGTTAGTTGTAGAGTGCACCTTCCTATGGCAGCTTATTTGTTCAGGAATTAAGTTGTTATTGTGACATGGCTAACCTCGAATTGAACCCAAACTTAGCTGGCTAACTCATGTCTTCCGCTTGAAGTTAACCCCTCTGGGGAAGTGTCTGCTGGAGGAGGGGGTTGATTGTATTTCCCTATATGTTGACCCTGCCTGTTTTGCTTTCCATATGCTGCAGTCTTCCTCTGCTGCCCCCACTCAACAATTCTCTTTTTATTCCTCTTAGGGCAGTGGCCAGAAATCCTAGAACGTCCAGGTCCGAGGAAGCCATAACACCACCCACCACTCAGCAGGACACTGGTAGGTACCAATGATGTCTTCTCCCTTCCACCTCACCACTGAGTCAGAGAGTTCAAGTTCTGTGTTGGAATCCTTATCGTTTTGTACGTAAATAATAAGTAAATATGGATTTACAGGATGTGAGTGTTCAGAAGATACACTCACAACACAGTTAAACTAAGCATGGTCCATCGGAAACCTTTAATATGCAGTATACAAAACCTCCAACACATTGCCATATTTAAATTCAAGAACTAAACTGGATAAATATACGTATCAGCGGATATTTGGTCAGAAATACTATCAGAATCAGGTCAGTGATTCATATACAATAGGGATGGGCGGTCCCATGTGAGCACAAAGTCAAGTGAATTTGGCTGAACACACACTGACACACACGTTGACGATGAAAACCTGTTTCTGAGAGAACAAAGTTCAGTAATTGTTGCTGAAGGAACAGAAAAGTTCAAAACAAGTGAAATAAGACGGTGTACACTGTTTAGAAGCACAGCTGGTGCTAACGGGCACTTGTGATTTTGCACACCACTGCAGATATTTCAGCAAACTGAGGCTCAAAACACACACATTTAAAGGATAAAGCCATATACCTGTGAGTAACACAAAATCGAGCGAATGATTTTCTGAGAATTTTGTCTGTTTACGTCTTTTAACTCGAATTGTGTGGTCTACTGGGTTTGTGCTTTTCTCCCACACTTTTTCAGACTAAGACATCAGCAGTCATTGAGCTCCACAGCGCCCCCTCCCTGTTGCTCTCTTAAATGCACATGAACATTTTAGCCGACTTTTAAAGACACAGAACCGAAATTAGACACGACACACACACGTCATAAATACCGTCCTCATTTTGAGATACGGTCCACATTTTTAAATACCGCGGTGTATGGGATTATCATTATACCACCCAACCCTAATATACGACTGATTCTCCAGAATATAGTTATTTATCAGTTTCCAACACACCTTGGGTAAAGGACAGTCATTAATTGCCATGTAATTCCTAATAGAAGCCCTTTGCTGTGAAATACATACCATACCTTCATGTCTGATTCTGTCTTCTGCTGAAAAATGTTTGAATTTGTTTGATTTCTTCTGTTTGGTGTCTGAGCCGGCGCTGTTCTGAGCAGGAAATATAAAAAAAATGCACATTGTCTGAATTCCACTCTGTCTCACAGCTATAGCTTATAGTACAGCCTTAAAAACCCACCCTGCTCTCTGTAAGGGACCAAGTGACCCCCCCCCCCCCCCCCCCCCAAACACACACACACACCCCAGGAGGCACTGAGCACCAGAGTAGAGTTACAAACCTTTTGCTGTTTCTCAACACACATGCCATTCTGGTTTATATGCATTTATTATTACTGAACATAATATAACCCACGAGCTGTGCCAAAATTCCTGGGCTGAAGTGTTATTGTATCCTTCACATAGAATTGGGTATTTTATTCCTACTCTTCTGACATTTGACTATGCCTTCAGCTTCTCTGCTCATATCTCAGTGTCTCATTTTTTTCTTTATAATTCTCTTCTCATTTGTTCACCCCCAGTGGAGCTGTGAGAAATGAAACTGTAGTCTAATCCGAAGCATGCTAGCTGAAGAGAGCAGTCCCTGTCATAGAAGTTGAAAATAACACCACCTTCTGACTCCACAGCCTCCCAAATGTATCAAAACGTGCCGGTTTCAGTGACGTTTACTTCGACAAGGAAAGAAAAACAGGGTAAATAAAGCAAGTCTCTTAAATGCCTAACCTCTTCGCCTAAGACCAGAAAATCCACATACAATGCTTTGATAGATGTAGTAATTGGACTTCCAGGAAAATGCATATCCTGTACTCAGAGCTGTGCAAGTGTGTGTGTGTGTGTGTGTGTGTGTGCGTGTCAGAGAGTGTGAGCTAGACTGATTGCAAAATTTCAGTATGTACCAGCTCCTTTATTCAAAGCTGAATGGATGAATGGCATTTTTGTAGCCTGCCAGTTTTCAGGATTGTACTCATCTTGAAACTCCTCTCATGGCTTCTTGAGTTATAATACAAATTAGCAACATTAAAGCTTGCTTATTATTTCTCTCTCTGTTTCTCTCTCTCTCTCTCTCTCTCTGTCTGTCTGTCTCTCTGTCTGTGTCTGTCTGTCTGTCTCTGTCTGTGTCTCTCTGTCTGTCTCTGTCTGTGTCTGTCTGTCTGTCTCTCTCTCTCTCTCTCTCATAGTGAGATGTATTTTCCATGTAGAAAGGCAGGGGTGGGGGTGTTTAGTGCAGAAAGGACCTGGAGTTTACTTTAGAAGGTGTGTGTGTGTGTGTGTGTGCTTGCTGAAACCCTAATGCTAATGTTATAGCCATCACAGTCCTGCTCTCTGGAGTAAAGGGGGCTGTTATGGGGGAGATGTATGTATTTGAAGAGGAGGGGGTTGTAGTTTGAAGCCTGTTGCTCAGTTACAGCCGAACATTCTTAACACCTCATAAATCTCACCTGCTGCCATACTGCAAGAACCCTTGAGCTCCCAGCATGCCGAGGGGAAGTCAAGTCAGCAGCGGCGCTGTACAGGCGAGGTGTTGCTGTTCCATGACGCATAGACTCCACAACTCCCCTCTCCCTAAAGAAATTAGACTGTGATGGTCTGGTCCATCTGGCAGGACATTTTAGAGGTAACGGAGGGCAGGGGGCTTATGAAGGGTGCCAAAGGGGCATGGAGCACCCACAGAAGAAGGTCTTTGTGTCTCCGCTCTCCCCTGGCCTCAGAGGGCCAGAGAAATTGAGACTGCAAATGTAAGCCAGTTTTTATGAGGTGTCACACAGTCTCTGTCACGGCATTGGTTCCCCAGACCAGAGGGCCATTTGTGCTGCTGCGTTTGGAAACGTATTTGTTTAGATGGTAAAACACAGTCAGGGGGAAGTCTTTAGTAACCTAAGAATATGGCTGGCTCCTTAGATAAAAATAAGCAAGTGTATTATTAAGTTATAATACATTATATTCAGTGTATTAAAGGTTCTATACATGCAGCAGAATACCATACAAACCCCGTATCAGTCAGCGGTATTCAGCCCAAGTGTGCTACTTTACGGATGCATGTAAATCTGATAGAGTGTGTAATGTGTCATTGAAACTGACATATGTTTAATCGTCCAGGACTTAAATAGGGATTGTGTTATCCAGAACTGCGTTGATGGTTAGTGCCACAGTTGGAGCTGGGAGAATTATTGCTGTGACATTGTATGGTTTTTATAGGAAAGGGTTGATATTTTCCACTTTTACACATATTAAATATTCAGGCAGTGAATCTGATAGCTTTGAAAACCACAAGGTCATTATTGATTAGGCATGCTCTCATGACAGCAGCAGATGCCTTGTACCAGTTTGAAAACTGAACGCCTTAAAAGGCCAGTCTTAAGGTATTAAAACTCAGACAAAGCCTAAAGACTCGGTCGGAAAGGGTCATTGCATATATTCAGCTTTTTCAGTTTTTTTTCATGGTCATAAATGGACCGCTAATGAACGGCAGAAATGGTAACAAAGTCGTTCTCAATAAAATGACTGTGTTCGGGGGGGAGAGGGCAGTTAGTAGAGCTAATCAGACATTTAGAAATGTTAATGCGTTTTCTATTTGAGTTGTGTGTTAGGAAAGTATTATTTTGTATGTGTAATGTAACCCAAATGTAACTCGTATTATAGCACTTAGGGTATTGTAGAATTAGTGTATTGATATGATAGTATTCCTAGCATGATTCTGGATATTACAGCAGATTCGTGCTCATTTTGTGTTGGTTATGTGTATCTGTGTGCCACACTCGTGCCGTTTGATCTCTGTTGGGTGTTTTGGTATGGGGTGTTGAGGCCTTCGTTTCTGGGCTTGTCTGATAAGCAGCACTGAAAGTAACCAAACCGCCACCTGCATGTCAACACTGCCGTGCTTATCTCACACACAAACCAGCTTTCGGCACCCACCAACAGAACACTCCCCAAATCATCCATCACAGCTCTACCACAGCCGACGGTTGGCCGAGGCACATCCACCAGCTTTCTACTTTCTTTCAATCCCAACCCCCTCCCTCTATTTCTCTCTCTCTCTCTCTCTCTCTCTCTCTCTCTCTCACTTTTTCGCGCTCTCTCTCTCCTGCTTTCTTTCTTTCTGTCTCTTTCTTTCTCTCTCTTTCTCTCTCTCTCTCTCTCTGTCTCTCTCTCTCTCTCTTTTTTTCTCTCTCTCTCTCTCTCTCTCTCTTTTTTTCTCTCTCTCTCTCTCTCTCAGTTGTACAACTACAACGCACAGTAGTTTATCATGGAGAATGTCTTGGATTTTCCAGGCAGCTGCTTTTCTCTCCGTCTTTCTGTGTACTGTCTGGGGTGTTAGCTATGATGGATCAGTCTTGTCAGCACTCACTCCTGCCCTTCACTCTGAGGCATCTCACTCATGTTAATACAGGGCCGTTTTAGACTAGCACATAGTTCTACCTGCAGCATTCAGCTGGGATGTTGGCTTGTGCCGGTGTGTCATCTCTTATCTGGGATCATATGTGCCTCTGGTAGCAGTGGGCGACGTGATGCTGCCTTCACTCGTAGAAAATGTTTTCCGTGCAGGACTATGAGAAAGCAGATTAATGGCATGTGTTGTAAACGACAAAAGAACCTAATACAGAGAGACTGCAAACAACAACAACAACAACAGTGCCCCCCCCCCCCCCCATGGTGCCTGTATATCGTTCTGTCCCAAGAAGCGGATTGAATTTTTGTTTTTATTTATTTTGTTTCCATATCCTTCACACCACTGTGACACAACTCTGCTATTCTGCATTCCAGCTCGTTCCCAAATCACAGAAAATGAAATGTGGTGATTCACATTAGGCATCATAAAAATAGCCTCAAGTATTAGGATGTAATATATTTGCTGTATCTCCCACCCATAGCCTTAATGTGTGTGAAATTTCACACAAGAGTCTATTCTCTGCTGCCTGCTCCTCTCCCACCGTCTCCTGCAGGTATTCTGAACCCTGCGATACATTCAAAACACGCAAACAGTTGTCATAGCCACCCTTTCTTTTCTGGTCCAATCCCTACTTCTCAGGCCTATGCTGAACACACACTCACTCGCGAAGCTTGGCATAGTAATGGTGGGCCAAAACCACCACAAACACACACACACACAAACACACCGAATATACATAATGTACACTCCTGTTTACACAATATAACTCCTCCTATGGAAATTCTCGTATAAAGGAAAACTTGTCCCCCATTTCTTTTTTTTTCTCCAAAAATATTCAGCAATGTGATTTAATGTTTTGAAAGTAACATTGCAGTTGCCATTTGGAGCAGTATAATGGCAGAATGGGTTTGTTTCTTTGGTCTGTATTGTACTTTTGTATTTTGGCTTCAGCAAAGTATAGTTTCCTTGAATGAAATAAAGATTCAGATCTCTGAAAGAAATGAAAATGTCAAGTTCTTTTTCTACATTTCATGTCTATCTCTCCTGTGTTGTCTTTCTACAGGAATGTCAAGTTCCCTTTTTGTCTGTGTTTATTTCTATCTTTCCTTTTGTTTTCTCTTTCAACATCATCATGTAAGCAAGCCCTTTGTGTGTAATATTAGTCATAGAGGGAGATGGTAAAAGTTAGTGCTAGCTCACTGCTCCATCTACTTTTATTTGTGGGGCAATAGACTAATGAGGGCAGTATCAGTACCAGAGCACTAGGGCTGGGCCCGGAGAGTCATTCGTTGGGCAGGTATTCAGTGTATAATTTTGATATTTGGATATTGTTTTTTTAATTTATTATTTTTTGGGATAATTTTGGCAATAAAGGCAAACCTCCACTCCACATGTATTCAGCCTTGTCAACATAAAAGTCTTGAATGAAGCTTAAAACAGCCTAACATGCTACAGCAACCTGCTTACAACAAAGCAGGGCAAATCTACAGTTAGTTTTGTCAGCTGTACACCTCAAATTAGAACACCTCCAAGAATCTCTGGTTTGTTTGTGTACACTCTGCGCCCTTAGTGGCACCATGTAAGCACGAGTTAGCGAACGACTCCCCGAGTGGAGCCATGCTGGGAAACAAAGTACAGCTTTAATTTTACAGCAGACGCTGAGAGCTGAGAGTTGTGCCTGAAATTACAGTGTGTATACTCTGTGCCCTTAGTTAGCAGTTTGAGAGAGGGATGTTAAAGCAGGGATCGAAAGCTGCAAAGTCCAAAAAATTGTAATCAATTTAATAAATTTAATAAAATGGACTACGCTTTGATACGCTTTGCTGTTCAGGCAGCACATGGCACATTATATTCTGCATTTGTAAAAGCATTAAAACTCATCTTGAATACTTGAGTAGTGCTGCATCAATCCAGAGATCACAGTTTCATTGGTCCACAGACGAATGCTAGGGGGTTATATCCCTCTAACCAGTGACCTGTATGGAGCACGGTGACTAGGCTCTTTTGTGCCAGACCCATTAGACAAGCTCTCTGTGTGTAATTTGATTTGCCTTTATTAAAAATGTTATTAAAACAGTGGTTTTGAAATTGCCTTTGAGTTTTGGATGCTTTGTGTTGGCTGTGTATTTGCTAGTGTCGAGAGGTTCTGAATTCTTGTTTTAATTCTGGTCATGTCTCCTCTGGTTCAGACCAGCAACACAATGAAAACTGCAGAGCCTTGTAAACATATGTTTCCGGCTCAATGTGCTACTTTACATTTTAGAGCAAATCCGAATGGATAGCTCTGGGTGTGCATATTTGTATCGCATTTTAATTACGCTTTTGTGATTGCACATTATATGGAGAGTGTTGGACACATGCATGTTTTTGCAAAATGAACCATAATTAGTGAAATTCCTGCTTTCCTGCTGCTGCCTCACCTTGGGCCTACGTGCTGAAATCACCTCTGCACATGTTGTACTTTTATTAGAAATGTTTAATCTTCCGAACTGCTGCTTACAAGCACGATCTGGACATTTTCATTCACAGCTCATGGAGAGCAGCAGTTGAAATGTTCAAGTTTCAAAAGATTCTGTGGGGGTGGTTGTGTTTGAATGCGTTCCCTTCTCCATCCAATAGGAGCTTTACCAAAGAAGCACAACACACATCTAACGTAATGAAAAGAGGAGCGCTTTCTGTTGCCAGGGCATTGATTTTACGCATTTTTCTGAGCTTGGATTTTTCTTAAATGGCACACTTTCGACATTTTATTTACTGACAGATTGAAGAAAGGCAATATCCAGCTTCCAACAGTTCTTTGTGTAGTATATGATAAACCTTACAATATGCATTAATATACGATTCCATAATCCTTTTCAGGAATAAGATAAATCACGCTAAGATCAATAAATGTATATGTGTTAATGTGTATCATCATCATGATCTTTTTGTCTGGGTTTTATCTGTTATGCGGTAGTACATTAATTTTACATCTCATATGGAAGTGCAAGATAATATGGAGGGGAAAAACAGGCAACAAAAGCATCATAATGTGTTTGCTAACTGGGGATTAGAGAAAAACAGAGAGCGCACACAGCTCGGTGCTGCACCTGTGCTGGCACTGAGTCAGTGGGAAAGGTAGAGGTTCAGAGGCCCCACTATACTGTTTCCTGTTTGTCAAGGAAGTTGTAGATCTATTTACAGTTGGACTTGGTCTGAAATTTGGCTTAGAAACAGCTGATGCATGCAGTTGCTGAAAGTGTCAGTGTACAATACCAGACAAATTGTAAGACAAATAAATATTAAATAAATAATAAAAAAGGTGTATATATAATATACAATAAAAACATTATAAAACTAAAATTAGCCACTCAAAACCATCAGTAATGTAGAACATGCTCATCAATTAAATTATTTTTAAATACATTTTATTTTCTGTGGATGGCACGGTGGTGCAGCAGGTAGTGTCGCAGTCACACAGCTCCAGGGACCTGGAGGTTGTGGGTTCGATTCCTGCTCCGCGTGACTGTCTGTGAGGAGTGTGGTGTGTTCTCTCTGTGTCTGCGTGGGTTTCCTCCGGGTGACTGTCTGTGAGGAGTGTGGTGTGTTCTCTCTGTGTCCGTGTGGGTTTCCTCCGGGTGCTCCGGTTTCCTCCCACAGTCCAAAAACACACGTTGGTAGGTGGATTGGCGACTCAAAAGTGCCCGTAGGTGTGTGTGTGTGTGTGAGTGAATGTGTGTGTGTTGCCCTGTGAAGGACTGACGCCCCCTCCAGGGTGTATTCCTGCCTTGCGCCCAATGATTCCTGGTAGGCTCTGGACCCACCGCGACCCTGAACTGGATAAGCGCTTACAGATAATGAATGAATAATTTTCTTATTTTTTGTGTTAATCTTGCACCCTAAAAGAAATCCCTTTAAAATGACACTAGGTGTGATTTGATATTTGCTCCTGGGCTCCCCCTACAGTTGAGGAGTGTAATTCACTTTTACAGCGCTGCCCTGAAATCTAAGGGGAGGGAGCGTGGGTGGTCTTCTATCCTCCTCCAAAGTTACATAGGGCAGTTTCTGCAATGCCGAGCCTGGAGAAGTAAAAACAGAGGCCCTTTTCTCCCTGTTACAGGTCAGTGAGGCATCACAATGATTTTGAAGCTGTAATACTTTAAAAACATTGCCTAGAGTTTCCTTAAATTGGTGTAATGTTGCAGTAATATTTCTTTGTATGTCTCATTCATTTCTTTTTTTTTCCAGACGTGGAATAAGGCCACAAAATGAAAATAAGTGAAGTGATACTGGGGTTAGACTCAGTGATAGTGACAGTGTGTGTGTGAGAGAGAGATAATATTGGTCTTGCCGTAAACCTTTTGGTGTAGAAGGATAATGAGCTGGATTAGAGCGCTAGGCCTCATCTATATTACACTGTAATGTGGACACTTACGCATTACACTGTATCTGTTCAATCAGTTAATTGCTTTGATCATATATCCCTTACAGTCATATAGCCTGTTTCACAGTGAGTGGAGTCCTCCATCCTTTCTCTCATTCCCTTCTAACCCTGTTTCTCTCTTTACTTCTTTAGTACAGTAACCTGCACATGATCCACAACTGTGAGCTGCAAGAAAAAAATATTAGTTCCTTTTTAACATACAAGTTCCTGTGAGGAAGGATTAGGCTCATTACATGGGAAACCAGACTGAAATTCCAGCTGATGCTTCAAACTTCAACCGTAATGAAATGCCATCAGCAGGAAAGCAAACAAGCCAGTCATTAGTGGGTTTCCCTGCTTCTGTTTTCATACTCGGCAAAGCTGGGCGCAGACTACAGGTCCAGCGCTTGTCTAATAAATACATTTCTGCATATCTTGAACTCACAAGAAGCAAAACTATTCTTTGCTTTATCCCCCACCCCCTCTGTGCAATTAATATTCATTCTGATAGAAGTCATGCCCCAAACCGCATTGCTAGACTGCGTACTGTGAAGCCTGGATTACTTCCTCAGTTGATTTGTTAATTCCTTCAGACTTGTTGTTGTTGACCAAAGTGGACTTCACCCTTCGGCAGTGTTATTTCCTCACAGAATGAAAGAAAACAGGGAGGAATTAACCGAATAATATGCAGCACATGGTTGTTCATTAAGTGATGTATTTAAAGTGAAAAGACAGCTGTAGGTAGCAGTGCTGTTTGAGGCCAGGGATAGTGAGGTCATCTGGAGTGGACCTCAGACTTACAGGATCACTGAGCCTAAAGCAGATAAGACTATTACAGAATCTATTTGCGAACTCCTAAATAAAACAAACTAGCAACTTTTTCTGAGTCAGGATTAAGGCAACAGAGCTGATTTTAGAAAAGAGAAAAGCCAAAACAAAAGAATGTGTCTCATGCATAATATATTGGAAAGTGCACTGCAGTGAGTTGGGTTCATTTTTTCATAAACATTACTGTGTAAAACATTGAGACTAGCATTCATTTTGTTTTATATTTTCATGGCCATTTTTTCCAGGTAGTAGAAGAATATTTGGGAAAAAAAACAGGAGAATCTAAAACAACTGTCACAAACCCTACCCCATCAGGGAAAAGATTTTGAAAAAGCACTCTTTGACTCTTGTATCAGATCTCAAAGACGTCCACAGGTGTTTATGTTTAGCCAACCTCAGCAAAGCTGAAATAGAGGCAATGTGTTGACACAATAAATACTCAAACTGCTGAGGCTTATGTGTAATTATCTGCTAAAAATGTTATATTCTCTTGTACTCAATAGTTTTGGCGGGAATTTATAGAGGTGTAGTGGTCTCTGACTTTTGCCCATAATCTACAATGTTTTCATACGTGAGGTTCTAATTACAAATTTACAAAGAGCCCTTTCTGCCTGTTTACAGAGTTTGTTTTTCATGCACTTTACATTATCTCTATATGGTTTGCTCTGTCATTAGTGGGCTACTTTTTACAAAAATTCCTCAGGAAAACAAGAAGCAGCTCTACCCTCCTGGCCTTGCACCAAACTCACTCTTGACCGCTGTAGCTAACTACCATCTTTCTTTCTATGTGGCAGAACTGCATTCCTCTCTCTCTAACCTGAAAGTGAAACCAGACGCTGGCTGTGACACAGCCCTCAGCGCAGTGTGTGTAATGGGATCCTGTGACTCGGCTGATGGCTCCAAGCAGATGTGTGTGTTTTTAAAAAGGCCGCAGTGCTAATTTGGGGCTAATCTTGCTCTAGATTGCCACCTCTGTCGTCAGTGGCCAGGCGTGGCCTGAGAGCAATGCTGCTGGGTGTGGGAGGTGAGTTCGGTGGAGGAAGTGAGAGATTGGCCCTAGAGACAGAGCCAGAGACAAAGCTTCCGCTGCACACACATGGAAAGGCCCTTAAGGAGGCGTGTGAGGGGTATGGCACTGTTTTGACCAATCATAGTTCATGTTGTTTTAGGCTCATCTTTGCTTCTCCAGTGTCAAGGTGGGACATCGAGGCTTCTCAAATGTGGAACAGGGGTACGTTTTATTAATAGTGTTTCTGTATGTGTTTTGTACAGGGGTGTGTCAAGCTTTTCAAAAGTGGGAGTGTTCTGGGATGGGGAAGTAAATGATCATAGCCATATTATAATTACAATCACAACACATCTAGGCCGACAGTGTGGAAAGAAAACAATGAGTAGTACTGTTAAGAACCCAAAATGGAAGAACCTTTTCATACTCCTTGGCCATACATTTTCAACACTATTCATAATGCTGAGGTCTAAATCTGAAATCTACATAGTGTAAATACCAGGCAGCACTGACAATACCTGAGACACCACTGCATGCATTTCAAAACTAATTTGCAAAACTCGTACGCTCTCACAAAGTAAAAAAGAAAATATGCATTGCATGAGGTATAATGCATAAAACGTGAACATGACGCAATAGACAGATCAGACTGGCCTTACTGACCTAGTGACATTACAAGTAGAAAGTAAAGTTACTGAACATTTAATTCCAACAAAATCCTCACCAATTACCTGACTGAACCCTGGCTTATTTACTTGATGACTGAAAAAACCCACTCAACTTTGGCTTTGCACTAACGGTAAAGTTAACCCCTAGCAAGTAGGGTAGATATAGTACTGTAGATAACGATACTGTAAAGCAGTGCCATCAGTTCACAGATTAACCTCGTCATACATATTCATATTAGGCTATCTAGGAAATGCTGATTGTGACGGACAGCGACTTTTGCTTCATTAGTTTAGCGTGATGGGCGGCACGGTGGCGCAGCAGGTAGTGTCGCAGTCACACAGCTCCAGGGACCTGGAGGTTGTGGGTTCAAGTCCTGCTCCGGGTGACTGTCTGTGAGGAGTTTGGTGTGTTCTCCCTGTGTCTGCATGGGTTTCCTCCGGGTGCTCTGGTTTCCTCCCACAGTCCAAAAACACGCGTTGGTAGGTGGATTGGTGACTCAAAAGTGTCCGTAGGTGTGAGTGAATGTGTGTGTGTTTCCCTGTGAAGGACTGGCACCGCCTCAAGGGTGTATTTCCGCTTTGCGCAGAATGATTCCAGGTAAGCTCTGGACCCACCGTGACCCTGAACTGGATAAGGGCTTACAGATAATAAATGAATGAATTTAGCGTGATGCAGTGTCTGATATCACTTTGTTGAGTGTTGACTCTTCTTCCAAAATCCTGCAGAACAGGACAACTTTCCTATACTTTGCTCACTTGCACATCTTGTTCACTCACTTTGAAATCTGTAGCTACCTGATACATTTGCTGTGATTGGCTGAGAAGTCGTCTATGTATTCGTATGTGTGTGTGCGCCTAGGGTTGCCAACCCCTGCACAGTATAATTTACTATCATTTTAATCTGACAAAAAGGTGTGTGTGGGGGGAGGGGTGGAATCGTGTTTCAGCAAAAGTGGTGGTGTTGAAACATCCACACCCCCCATTTGCTACATCCCTGGTTTTGTAAGATGGAGTGTGATCGTGTGCTGATTCTCACTGTTTTCCACTTCTTGTGTCATCTTCCGTCGACTTTGGGGTCAAAATCACATATCGCTTTTATCACACCTTCTGCTCTCCTTCACAAATATTGCATTCTTCCTGCATTTCCTCATCAAAGAGGATCTATAAAAGCCTGTAAAATCACCAGCTATTGTTCACCGCTGTCCATGTAGTCAGTATTTTATCTTGACCTCTGTACAGAGACGTTTCCTGCCCATTCTGCCACACGCACAGTTCTGGCAGTGACATCACGGTGCTGCCCCAGTGTTACACAGAATGTCCCCAGACATTGCCGCCCACTCATGAATCTGCTGTCAGTGATTAGGCCTTTCACAGATAGACATATCATTCTAGAAATAATTGCGACAAACAGTTTTTTTTGTCAGCTTGGGACAATTTAATGCCTCTGATATCATGATGATATTAAATAGCATAATATTCCATTACAATTAAAATGTATACATAACCTAAATAAAACATTAACAAAATAAAAACACTGTTTACAAACAAACTGACATAACGGCTCCAGAATAGAGAGACCAGAGAAAACCCGAGAACTGAAGAACGAGAACGTGACTGGCTAAGACATTGGTGTAAACAAACACTGCAGCAGACACAATGGGCGTTTATGCAAATAGCCATATATTATACATTCATTCATTCATTCATTATCTGTAAGCGCTTATCCAGTTCAGGGTCGCGATGGGTCCAGAGCCTACCTGGAATCATTGGGCGCAAGGCGGGAATACACCCTGGAGGGGGCGCCAGTCCTTCACAGGGCAACACACACACA
This sequence comes from Hoplias malabaricus, assembly GCF_029633855.1. Classification (NCBI taxonomy): domain Eukaryota; kingdom Metazoa; phylum Chordata; class Actinopteri; order Characiformes; family Erythrinidae; genus Hoplias; species Hoplias malabaricus. Next base: position 7,671,949 of record NC_089802.1, read on the forward strand.
TTCACTCACACCTACGGACACTTTTGAGTTGCAAATCCACCTGACAACGTGTGTTTTTGGACTGTGGGAGGAAGCTGGAGCACCCGGAGGAAACCCACGCAGACACAGGGAGAACACACCGCACTCCTCACAGACAGTCACCCGGAGGAAACCCACGGAGACACAGGGAGAACACACCGCACTCCTCACAGACAGTCACCCGGAGGAAACCCACGCAGACACAGGGAGAACACACCGCACTCCTCACAGACAGTCACCCGGAGGAAACCCACGCGGACACAGGGAGAACACACCAACTCCTCACAGACAGTCACCCGGAGGAAACCCACGCAGACACAGGGAGAACACACCACACTCCTCACAGACAGTCACCCGGAGGAAACCCACGCAGACACAGGGAGAACACACCACACTCCTCACAGACAGTCACCCGGAGGAAACCCACGCAGACACAGGGAGAACACACCACACTCCTCACAGACAGTCACCCGGAACGGGACTCAAACCCACAACCTCCAGGTCCCTGGAGCTGTGTGACTGTGACACTACCTGCTGCGCCACTGTGCCACCCATATATTATACAGTGACTTGATAATTTAAATAATGTGACAGGCCTATCAGTGATTAGGACTTAGCGATTAGTGATTAGCACATTTTATCAAGCTAATACATATTTGACATTCTTCTCCTGGACGTTCTTACAGTCAGAAACAGAGGCCGATGCACAAACTCTTTTACAAGTTTAGCTTTAGGTAAACATTGCTTTAAATTTGAATGAAGTTGAATTTGAAATATTTTGAATTCAGTCGATTTACTCAAAAAATCAGTGCCTTTGCTTATAATCAAAATGACAGCCTTATTCACGCTGTGTGTGTTTTACATGTTGAGCTCTCCAGGTGTGAAGGCTTCCAGCAAAGGAGCCATGCTGAGTGTGTTTGCCCTGGTCAGGCACACACTGGCAGCATGGCCAACGGTGTGTGTGTCTGTGTGTGTGTCTGTGTGTGGATAGAGCAAGCCAGGAGTTGGCTGCTCTCCCAGAGGAGAAGCACTTTGCTAATCAGATCTTCCTCGGCATGGGCTTTGCATCACAGCACAATAGCTCTTTCTCCCGAGCCTGCGCTGTGGCTGGTATTTCCTGCCCTGGGCTGTCTTTATCCAGATTAGGGGAAATTGGTTTAATGGTTTGATTTAGTGGCTCAAAAGGCACCATCCCATATGAAGGCTTTTTGTGGCAGCAAACTGGACACACTTTTTTTTTTTTTTATTTATTGCCCCCCATTCTGTCTTTCCTCAATCAGAGCAATAGACAAATCCAGCCAAACGATCAGTACACACAACACACACACACACTCACACGTGCACAGTGCAGTTTAGATTACAGTATGAGCTTTGTTTGATAGTGTGTTCTGAATGGTGATGTTAAATATGGTATTATGTAAGAAACGAAGAGAAGAAACACACCTTTGATGCAGCACAAAATCCAAGCCACTTGTTTTATTCCATGTTTTCCGACAACAAACTGCGTTGATTTATTTCACACTTTGTGGATTGGTAGGAGTTCCAGATCCCTGTAGTTTATTTGCTAATGGCTTCAAAAGGTGATTTTATTTTTCATAATAGGTCTCCTTTAAAGTTACCCGTTTGCGAATACAGGGTTTTATTTGGACACTGATGACATGTTGTGTCCGTGTAAGAGAAAGACCTATGTGGGGTTTTTTTTTGGGCTGTAAGAATTGATTTCACAGTTTGAATAATATTTGAATGTCAAAAAAGCACTTGCTACTGAGCTAATCTTTTCTCTGGCTGTGCAAGAAATAGTCATTTTTTCACAAGATTTACGATGCCGCAGGAGATGGCTGTACATTTCATTCCTTCATGTAACAAGTAGTAACCAAGAGGAGGACCTTTATTTGTGTGTTTGTGTGTGTTGTGTGTTGTGTTTTCATGCTGCCTGTGTCAGTGTGGATTGTTTGCATGGATCTCCTATTTGTTTGGGTGCCTCATAAGGATTTCTGTCCCATTGACTGCAGACACAATTAGCTCCCACAGTGAACAGTGTGAGACTGTGTGTGTTTACTCTGCTGAAATGAGGAGATTAGGGCTTGAATGAACTAAATGTATTTTGATACAACTATCGCATTTTCTATGACACTCTGTAATCTACACATCTGCACCTCAGAGGTGTCTGTTACATTAAAGTACATCACATTAATTGTCAGTCCATTTTATGGCAAACAATCCTCTCATACTCATAAATAAACATTCATTCATTCATTATCTGTAACCCTTATCCAGTTCAGGGTCGCGGTGGGTCCAGTGCCTACCTAGAATCATTGGGCGCAAGGCGGGAATACACCCTGGAGGGGGTGCCAGTCCTTCACAGGGCAACTAACACACACACACACAGACGGACACTTTTGAGTCACCAATCCACCTACCAGTGTGTGTTTTTGGAGGGAGAACACACCACACTCCTCACAGACAGTTACCCGGAGGAAACCCATGCAGACACAGGGAGAACACAGCACACTCCTCACAGACAGTCACCCGGAGGAAACCCACGCCGACACAGGGATAACACACCACACTCCTCACAGACAGTCACCCGGAGGAAACCCACGCGGACACAGGGAGAACACACCACACTCCTCACAGACAGTCACCTGGAGAAAACCTACACAGACACAGGGAGAACACACCACACTCCTCACAGACAGTCACCCAGAGGAAACCCACGCGGACACAGGGAGAACACACCACACTCCTCACAGACAGTCACCCGTAGGAAACCCACGCAGACATGGGAAGAAAACACACCACACTCCTCACAGACAGTCACCCGGAGGAAACCCACGCGGACACAGGGAGAACACGCCACACTCCTCACAGACAGTCACCTGGAGAAAACCTACACAGACACAGGGAGAACACACCACACTCCTCACAGACAGTCACCCAGAGGAAACCCACGCGGACACAGGGAGAACACACCACACTCCTCACAGACAGTCACCCGTAGGAAACCCACGCAGACATGGGAAGAAAACACACCACACTCCTCACAGACAGTCACCCGGAGGAAACCCACGCGGACACAGGGAGAACACACCACACTCCTCACAGACAGTCACCCGGAGGAAACCCACGCAGACATGGGGAGAACACACCACACTCCTCACAGACAGTCACCCGGAGGAAACCCACGCGGACACAGGGATAACATACCACACTCCTCAGACAGTCACCCGGAGGAAACCCACGCAGACACAGGGAGAACACACCACACTCCTCACAGACAGTCACCCGGAGTGGGAATCGAACCCACAACCTCCAGGTCCCTGGAGCTGTGTGACTGCGACACTAACTTGCTGCATGAATAAACATGATGTGCTGATAATACAAGGCAGGCAATGTGTCCACGGAGCTAAAAAGACAAAGTCTGAAGTGGCTAAGAGTTGCAGCTATGTGACCTTGTGGAATAAGTGTTTTCAGCTATATGCCTTTGATGACTGAGAGACAAAAGAGAGATGGAGAGCAGGCTGGTTGGTTGAGGTTGAAGAATCAGGCTCAGTGCCATGAGTAAATGAGCCTTTCCCTCTTGTCATTCCTCATAGCTCACTGACTCTCACTCATTGAGTCTTTATTAAATCCACAATAGCTGATTAAGTGAAAAAAATTGCTCTCTTAACCTTCCCTTAAGGTCACTGACCGGAACGGTGGCAGCGGCTGCGTGGGGGATGGAGAAGCTGGAATGATATTATCCAGCTGCATCATGCAGATGTGCATGCGTCTGCAAAGGAAACAGTATGGATGTTAGTTAATCCTAATGGCTCCTGGGATTTGGTTAGCTAATGAGGTACATAATTACACAGCCAGTGCAATGTGATTAGCCTTTTCATGAAGACATGGGTCAAAGAGGGGGAGTGTGTGGCATATGCGCAGGGAAACCAGCAACAGGTCTGTGTGTGTGCGTGTGTGTGTGTGTGTGTCTCTCTCTCTCTTTTTTTTATTTTTTTTATTTACTAGTAGTAATTAACATGCCTGCATGCTGTGTTATAAATGACAGTACTGGACTTTAAGGGTTTCTGGATGTTGTTTCCTGGAAACAGTTGTGGAATCCATCATCTGTAAATGTGCTGAGCATTTAGAAGACAAAAAACATGATCGGTTCTGAAAAGGGTTCCCAGTCCCAGTGATCAAAACCTTCTATGGTTTTCATAAATGTATCATTGCCGCCCATAGAAGAGCATGTATTTACAGGAGAAAGCAAAACTTAAATTTCAGTGGAAGTTAAAATAAAAAAACAAAAAAACATTTCAAGTCGGGCGCAGCAGGTAGTGTCGCAGTCACACAGCTCCAGGGACCCGGAGGTTGTGGGTTTGATTCCTGCTCCGGGTGACTGTCTGTGAGGAGTGTGGTGTGTTCTCCCCGTGTCTGCGTGGGTTTCCTCCCACAGTCCAAAAAACACACGTTGGTAGGTGGATTGGCGACTCAAAAGTGTCCGTAAGTCTGTGTGTGTGTGTATGTGTGTGTTGCCCTGTGAAGGACTGGCACCCCCTCCAGGGTGTATTCCCGCCTTGCGCCCAATGATTCCAGGTAGGCTCTGGACCCACCATGACCCTGAAGTAGATAAGGGTTACAGATAATGCATGAATGAATGAATGAACATTCCAAGTCATTTTGGGGCATCTTTATTCATCTTGCACTTTCCACACAGTGTGAAGGACTCCTGACGTGTTCAAACGATGTCGTAAACTACAAATCAACAATGGAGATTTTTGGCCAGAATAATTAATTAATTTTGCAAAAGTTAAAGGCACAATACTGATTTATCAATGAATATACGAGGTCAGCTTTCACCTACAGAGATACAAAAACAGGGAATATAAACATGCAAATGTACAACCCAGATTTAAAAAAAATGCTAACCTCAAGGCTTTTTAAATTACTTTAAAAATGAAGAGAAGACATAGTTCTCATTGCCAAGTGTTTCTTATCATCTCTTCACTTGAAAAAGACTTGAAGATTAAAGTGCTGTATATCTAAGTAACAGGAAATACATTTATTTGTATTGCACATGTATCACTGATGTGTAAGACCTCTCAACAAAATGAATCATTGATAACTAGAAAATTAATTGAAGTAAGACTTTAATACACTTTGGAATGTAGCCTTTCAATTCATTTGTTTTATTTAATAGAGTTTGTCACACTTGGGCTGAACTTAAATATAAATATATCTGACCCGCTCTGAATCATCCTCGTATATTTTGATGCAACTCTGTGGCTTTGATCCTCAACCATAATCAAAATCACTCACCCAAATTAGCATATTAGAGGTGATTAATTAATAGATCAAGTTCAGTGTAAATAGAAAGTCATACCATACAGATACATACATATATATTTTATAATGTTACAGCCCTAGATCAGCTGCTACTACAATGTTTTTAATAGATTAAGCAATGGTAGATCCACTACAAGCATTCCACCAATGTACAGAGAGTTTTATAATACAATAATGAGCGTGATTAATAAAACATTATCATTATTTTTGTTTTATACACATTGCCTGAGGTAGAAGTATATTATTTGCATTTTTTTAAAATAGAAAAACAATGAATTAATTTGCAGTTTGCTGATTCTGTTATTTTATTTAATTTTCTTTCCCATGCTCATGCCCTGAGGGCTGCTGGGTCTGTGGTACTCGGAGGAAAACCCGGGTCTGTGATTTGAAAGTTTGTTTGCTTGACATTTGAAAGCAAACTTAAGTCTTTGAGCTCTAGTAGTGTTTCTATGCCACTGGCTGTGATGTGCTCTGATGCGGTGTTCAGGTGGGAGTTCACAGGCCTTACAGGATGTGCTCCATTTATTTCACATAACGAGAAAAGCCACTCATCCTTTCACTAGCATCTGCTGAGAGGAAGCTAGAGTCATGAAAAGCACTCTCTTTTAGCGGTAATGAGTGGTATTGGTATGTGTCAGTGTCTCCGTATATTCTTTAATATTAAGTTGATAGATTAAGAGTTTACACGTTTGTTACTAACATAAGGCTTGGTCAGTAGGACATTTTACAAAGGTTTCATAATCTGTAAGGCCATCTCCCATGCGTTATTTAAGCTAATAAGGACCATTATACGTTTAGCAAATTCCTGAAACTGATCCTTGACTGCGGAAGTGTAGAACATTAAAAAGATAGGGATTTCTCAATGGAATGCATGTGGAGAGTCATTCCTAGGTAGAGAAAGAGCTTAATTTTCCACTTTGGCTTGGGAAAAAAAATGCATTATTACCTTTTACTTGCTTAATCAATTGAGTGTCTTGAAATGTCCTTGTGATATGGTTTGTAAACGACTAGCTTTTGTTGTGAATAACAATGTTGTTCATTTAATTTTTTGATTCCGATATTAATATTAGCTTTTTTTTTTATTCTGAGAATGAACTAGGCGAGGAAGACATTTATCTAGGATATACGCTTTGGCAGTGAGATGCTATCTGTAAATAATTCAAAGTTCCTCAGGCTGTGTGTTAATTATCGGGAATTTATCCTGATTATAGGATACGTTTACCCAGCTCCGCAGATCCCCAGTGGCTTTTGAAGTTCCTCTAAAACAGAAGAGTAATGTAGGTTAACTGGTGTGATTTTTCAATCCCGTGCTCTGTGCGGTCTTTTGAACTATGTGATAGAGACTCACTTAGAATCGGATCTAGAGAATTAGAAGAGAACTAAAAAAAAAAAAAAAAAACCATGAGTAAATTCAACACACACAGACACACTTAAGCTCTCTAAAAGGGAGCTATAGCTGCTGTAGCTTTGTGCTAAGTACAAGAAAAGCCGACTTGGTATTTTAGGATACTGACGGTTGCGTGTGCAGACACATCTGGCTTCCAGTGGAGAAAGCAGCAATGCAGAGGGTATGCAGAGCTTAACGGAACGGCACTGAACAGACTAAAACTGCCGGATGTAACTGTGTTCTCTTTTGATCTATCTCGGGTGGATTCGTCCTGATGGAATTCATTAGCTCCTCTCAGGCCGTGTCCACACGTACACGGATATTTTTGAAAACACGTTTCTCTCCCTGCGTATCGGCCTGTCCATGTAGGTCACCGTAACTGAGCTTTTTGAAGTCGGTGTCCTAGGTGGAGTTTTCTAAAAATGTCTTTTGTGTAGTCAGCTAAACATCATTGCGCTTGTGGTCAGTGCCATTCTCCTGTGTTGAGCTAATACTCATGAGCCGATGACCACGATAATGTCGTTGACACGTTGACAGATTGACTTCATTCTTTTTCGGGGCATACTTTATTTCTATTGTTATTTTTAGACATAGCTATTGTGTTTGTTTTGCTGTGCTTTGCAGTTCTGTAGTTTGGAGAGTGCACACATCTTCCTTTCCCTCTGAGAAATTTAAAGTTGTAGTTTTATTCTCATGTAAATGGATTTTTTTTGGAAGACACTAATTTTGTGGGTGGAATTTTTCTTTATTGACAATGGAATACAAAAGAGTACCCATGCTTTCCTTGATGTAATTTCAAATACGTTCCATGCTTTTTCTAAAATCAAAAAGGTTATTAATATTAAACCTTTACTCCTCTGTAAGTGCTTTGAACTCTATTATTAGACACCGCTGTGAAGATTTGATTACATTCAGGCAGATGAACATCGGTGAGGTCAGGTTCTGATATTGGTTGATTAGTGCTGAATCAGTACAACTCGTCTTAAAGGATAAGCACCAGTGATATGAAAGTGTCAAACAAATAAATACAGTGGAATTTGAGTTCCTAACTTGTGTTTATTGATCGTCAGAAAACATGTTATTTCTTACTAATTCAAGGAATAAGGTTTAATAGACCGTTGGTCCCCCCCCAACGGTGTTCGGAAACTCTAATAGGCGTCTTGCCTGTGACGTAGATGGTGGACAACAACTCTAGAAGCTGCACTTAATTTAATGCAAAATGACGAAAAGGTGTGTTGTTTTTGGCTGCAATCATTCAATGTACAGTGGGACATCTGTGCACAAATGGCCCAAAGATCCCAAAATATCCAGAAAATGGACTACATTTGTCAACTTTAAACAGGCACTTTGGAAAGGACCATCCGCTTACTCCGTTATCTGTAGCTCATTTCACTGGCGCTTTTCCAACAATATGGGCATGTAAGGACACCAACGAAAGGTGTTCAAGAGCCTCTGTAACATGGAGGTAAACAGGGTAAGGACACTCACTTCGCCTGTTTTAGTTGGTGTTAGTTAACGTTAGCTTGACTCGCTAAACTCGGTGCTCAGATTATACTCGGCTACGTAGCTGCATTACGGAGGTTTATAGTGTCGGATGAATTCGAGTTCGACTTCGGTCACTTTTACAAGAATAACGGTACCTCTAAATTTGAGTTTAGCTTATTGCTAGGCTATTGTCATGAATAATGTTGGTTATTTAGCTAGATACTGTCATAACAGTCAGTCATAACGGTGTTTTACCGCGGCGTTGTTCAGCTGTTGTCCACCAGTGACGTCACGGTTGCGTTCAAGAATTTCCGTAGCGAGCTTGGGTTTTTCCGTCAATTTAATAAAATTGTCAGTTTTAAAGCAAATTAAGCTGCTATTTTCATTTTAATTCCTACTTATATATGTCAGTAACTAAAATAATGTCAAATATTCATGGAGGTCCATTAAGTGCTGCTTAGCCTTTAAAGGTACAGGCTGGAAATTCATTGGCATTGAGCATTGTGACCTGTCTCTGTGGAGGTCTGTGTGTACAGATAAATAAAGTCACTGATACTCTAATTAAAATGGGTAGTTTTGGCAAGTATAGAATACTTTATAAAGGATTATCAGACAGATGGTTAGTCATTGTTAATGGACTAAATAGATTTTTGCAGCTTGGTTGGTTTCAGCCTGCAGTATCCATAAGCGATTTACACGAGTAAATACGGCAGTGTTTGTGACTCTGTGGAATCAGGCAGGAGGCGTAAATCTGCACCTGCCAGAATGAACCTGAGCGATAGAAAGAAAGTGTGTGAGAAAGACGTGAAGAGACAAGTGAAATGGCAGAGTGGAAGAAGCACTGTGTAGCTTCAAAGCAGTTGCAGAGCACTGGGAGCCTGGCGCCCTGCCGCAGCGCTCAGATGTTTTATTCAGCTCCAGCCATCTCTTTATGATCCTCTCATTGCTCTGCTGCGGATGAGCACAGCGCTGGGATACACACACATGCTTGTGTCCTCTCTCTCTCTCACACACACACACACACGGATATGCACAAATCCTTCCATAGAGCCATATGAGTCACAGCTGCTCCTCCACCTCAGTCAGGTAGGCTGATGATTTAAACACATATGTTGGCATTTTAAAATGGTCACAAACACTCAGTCACACACATGCACACCGCACTGACCATCTGCTGTTCTGGTAGGAGAAAAGCAGTGGGACGTAGGTGATCTGTTCAGTAACAGAGCCCTACTGATTTATTCTTTGTCTAATAAAACAGACTGATATTCCCCAGATTTATCTAAATCTTCAGTAATGTCCTGAAATACATATAAAATCATTTGGCTTATTATGTTATTGAAAACGTAATATTATTCAAATCAGTAATGAGCTAATAATGTTTCTAACACTGAAGCTAACGCTGGAGCTATTCAGTGCAGTGTGTGGTGCTGTTGAGGAATCTTGGGCTTTTAAGCAAGGCCTTTAAGCAAACTTTTAACTGGACTGAGGAGATGGGTGTATTCTCCCCATGTCTGCATGGGTTTCCTCCAGGTGCTCAAACTTCATCCCACAGTCTACAAACACAAGTTGGTAGTGTTTTTGCTGTTCACAAGTGGCTGGAATTGATAGTGCAATGATGCCCTGTGGCACCCAGCCCAGGATGTGTTCCTGCCTTGCACCCAGGGGTTCTAGGTGGGCTTTGGAGTCACAGAGACTCTGAACAGGATCACATGGTTACAGAATATTCATTCATTCATTATCTGTAAGCGGTTATCCAGTTCCGGGTCGCGGTGGGTCCAGAGCCTACCTGGAGTCATTGGGCGCAAGGTGGGAATACACCCTGGAGGGGGCGCCAGTCCTTCACAGGGCAACACACACACATTCACTCACCCGGAGGAAACCCACGCAGACACAGGGAGAACACACCAACTCCTCACAGACAGTCACCCGGAGGAAACCCACGCAGACACAGGGAGAACACACCACACTCCTCACAGACAGTCACCCGGAGGAAACCCACGCAGACACAGGGAGAACACACCAACTCCTCACAGACAGTCACCCGGAGGAAACCCACGCAGACACAGGGAGAACACACCACACTCCTCACAGACAGTCACCCGGAGGAAACCCATGCAGACACAGGGAGAACACACCACACTCCTCACAGACAATCACCCGGAGGAAACCCACGCAGACACAGGGAGAACACACCACACTCCTCACAGACAGTCACCCGGAGGAAACCCACACAGACACAGGGAGAACACACCACACTCCTCACAGACAGTCACCCGGAAGAAACCCACACAGACACGGGGAGAAAACACCACACTCCTCACAGACAGTCACCCTGAGGAAACCCACACAGACACAGGGAGAACACACCACACTCCTCACAGACAGTCACCCGGAGCGGGAATCGAACCCACAACCTCCAGGTCCCTGGAGCTGTGTGACTGCGACACCTACCTGCTGCACCACCGTGCCGCTTGGTTACAGAATATGAATGAATAAATGAGCCTAAATGACATGTCCGGGAGATACTAAAGATTGATATGGGCACACACACACACACACACACATATTTACACAGATCAACCCTAATGTTATAACCACTTCCTTGTTTCTATACTCATGTTCCATCCTCTCAGCTCCACTAATCAGCAGAGCCTTGCTGTGTCTGATCCATTCGTATCAGCGCAACACACATGACCAAATCATACCTGCTCTGTGGGGGGTCCTGACCATCGAAGAACAGGCTGAAATGGGGCAAACCAAAGTATGGACATGTGGACAGTGGAGCTGAGAGAATGGAACAAGGAAGTGGTCATAATGCTGAGACTGATTGGTGTATATTAGACAGTAAGTCTACTTCTCTCCTGCTTTAATTCATAATAACTCTACCTGTACAGCTCTGACAAATGTGTGTCCTTGAGTCTACGTGTTGTCTTTTGTCTGTCTCTGTCTCAGTTTGCAGCAAACCATTGCAGAATGTAGTTGAATAAGCATAAGAAGCATTAACCCATTAATGCATGGTGTGGCCATTCTTTCAGCTTCAGATGTTGGTCCGTTCTGAAGAACAGGGAGTTGATGGAACGTTGGGAAGGTGGTTTCCGCTCTAAACATATCACACACTATTCTGATAAAATAAAAAACACCACACCGTTATCATCACCTTCCTCTATCTCTCTCCACAGACGGCTGAACAACACGTGTCCACTTTAAAGATTATGTAAAACACAAATCTCCTGTAATGATGCGGTTAAGCCGGCGCTGATTTTTCCCACAGTAAGAACATACAAAACGGGACGCATTTGTCTGCCCCTTTCAACGCATTATATAATTTCACATAGATCTCTTTGTATTACTGTAGCATTATCCCGTCTTTATCTGACACTGGGAGAGGTAAAAGATAGATAGAGATATTTTTACGGAATACAAGCTCACATCGTGTGCCTCTGTCCTTAGCTCCACTCAGCAGCAGGGTTACAGAGGAGAATATGCTGGCAGTTTTAGTGTACCAGGATAAATCATCCCCAAATCCTCATGCTCTCTCCATTCACTCCCCGTGACCTCGTCCTTCCACTCCAGATGTAATAATACCACTGTCGCGGACTGCCACTCTGCTGCTGCCTTTGAAAACCAGGTGCATCGAAGGGCAGAGTAAAAAATAAACAAACAACAACAAAAAGCAATTTAGCCCGTCATAAACTTAAAAACGAGGAAGGACATACAAGCAAGGATGCTTTATTCACCTAGAACGGGTCTCAAAATAAAGTTATAGAAAAGCTCTAGCCCGACCCTTGTTAAGAATGGCATTTGTTTGATTGTTTGTTTGCTTTTTTAAAAAGATCTTAATTGGAATAAAAGAAGCCAATCAATATTAGGGAACTGGCAGCAGTAGTAGTACCATCTTTAAATATACAGTATGTTATCTCTCTCCCTCTCTCTCTCTCTCTCTCTCACACACACACACACACAGCTCCACTGAACCATAACTGACTGCATGAAAGAATGCTGAGCTCCTTCATATGTGCTTTACAGAACACTCCTGTCCTATTACACACTCTCTCTCTCTCTCTCTCTCTGTGTCTGTCTCTGTGTGTCTATCTCTCTCTGTCTCTGTGTGTGTAAATGTGAGAGTGTGGATTGCTTTATCTGATCCTATAAGCTGCATTCCTCCACTGAAACCAGATGCAGACGGTGCTGGGAGATAATGGGACCTATTCATCCATACCACTTAATCAAACTCTCTTGCTCTTTTTCTCAAGATCCTGCTGACCCTCTTCTTTTCTCTGTAAAACTCTCGTCTTCATAGCCTTTCTCTTCTGTGCGTCATCCTCTTTCTTCCAATCGGTCTATCATTATTCAGTTTTGAACCTTATCTCTGTCTGTCTCTCTTTTGCTTTACGTGTTCATTCTGAGAAAGAGAGAGAGAGAGAGAGTCAGAGAGAGAGTCAGTCTGTCTCTCTGTCTCTTCTCTGTTTTGTTGAAGGTTTTAACTTAGTGCTCTGTTAAGGTCTTTGTGAACACTGGACATCCCCAGTGCCGTTATTTGAAGGTAGTGTGTGTGTGGGAACAAAAACTTTGCCATGTGAAAAAACCTTTAAACACTCATCACACCTCATATTTTTCTGCTCAGTACTGCCCCTCACACACACACACACACACACACACACACTCACTCTCTGACTCTCTCTCTCTCTCTCTTTCACACACACGCTCACACACACACACCTTACCTCCTCCACCTGCGTGTGTGTGTGTGTGTATGTCGGGAGACGTGTCTGTTGTTTGCTGTGTGTTGGAATAGAGCTCTGATGAAGTTGTGAGGATGAAAGATGGACTGACTGCCGCTCGCTGTATTGAGATATTTAGAGCTCGGCGTTCTCACTTTCCAGCAGCATGTCAGGAGTGTCAGGTTTGGCTCTTATTAGAGCAGTGTGAAGTGTTGGGTCTCTACCTACCTACACACACACATCCATACTTGTTTTTATACAGTATCAGAAAATATCAGAATCTAAATTTAGTAAAGTTAAACCTAGCAAAAAATATTTTACACTTTCAATACTTAAGAAAATAAACATGCAGTCTCTCTCTGTCTTTCTCCCCCTCTCTCTCTCTCTCTCTCTCTCTCTCTCTGTCTCTCTCTCTCTCTCTCTCTCTCTGTCTCTCTCTGTCTCTGTCTCTGTCTCTCTCTCTCTCTGTCTCTGTCTCTCTCTCTCTCTCTCTCTCTCTCTCTCTCTCTGTCTCTCTCTCTCTCTCTCTCTCTCTCTCTCTCTGTCTCTCTCTCTCTCTCTCTCTCTGTCTCTCTCTGTCTCTGTCTCTGTCTCTCTCTCTCTCTTTCTGTCTCGGTCTCCCTCTGTCTCCTCTCCTCTCTGTCTCTCTCTCTCTCTCAAGCGCACACACACGCACATTTATAGTAATTGTGCTTCTTTAAAATGTGCGGAGGTTTGTTGTCTGAACAGGATGTAATGGTTTGGGCACCCCAGGTTAAATTACATGTTTACTTAAAGAATCAACAAAACATGTAATTTAACTTGGGGTGCCTGAACTTTTGCATATAACTCTAGATCAACTAAACTTTGTGTTTCCAAAATGCTACCAGTACAGGCAAGGAACATTCTTAACTTCCCATCTAGGTATATCCAACTCGATTTTTAAAAGTTATTTCTGAGTCTTTGTCATAAAATTCACACACGATGTACAAATAAAACTCATTTTTATAAAACGACACTGGTCTTAGTCAAAGCTGGGATTTCTTGGTAAATTCATAAACGGAACAAGTCACTCATGCACACATGGTACAACAGTTGGGTCTTTCTCTGAGATTTGAGGGCTCTGTTTCACTCTCATGTCACCTTTACACACACCTATGTGCTCCTCCAGCCCCATTCTCACCGTGCTCAGGATACACACACTGGCACTCTCCCCAACACAGAAACAGAATCGTGCTTAATTCTACAACGAGCCGCTTCGTCCCAGTCAGAGCTGAAATGTAGAGCAGTGTTAACCAGCTGGGAGGTCGTTGTGTGCTGAGCGTGTTATCACTGTGTGCTTTGTTTGCTGTGCACTGTGCAGCGTCTCTATCAGTTAGCTTTGTACTTCCGTCTCCTGCTGCTGTTTGACCAGCGTGAAGAGTACAAAGATCATGTGCGGTGTATACTTACCACACAACTGATGCTTGTGTGTTTATATGTACATGTGTTCTCACTCATGGAAGTGACACCCCTAGACCATTTGACTAAAGTGATAAGGATTGAAACAGACACATCTGGATTTGCCGTATATAGAAGCAGCTGTGCTGTCAGAGCTTTGGGGTCTGAATTGGGGGACAGAATTGTAAATTAAAAAGAAGCACAGATGATGATGAGGATAATGTCAGATGCATAACTGGAGATACATACAGACGAGAGGTTAATGAACATGAAGCTGTGTGGTCCACAATATACTCATAGTATTAGAAAATCCTGGTTTTGTGGTAACTACTAACATTCTAACCATATCTCCAGTGTGTATTGAATGGTCTCCCACATATTACATAGATTCATTCTCATATAAATGCCTTAAAGGCTAAGCACCAGCTCTATGAAAGTGTCAAACAAATAAATACAGTGGAATTTGAGTTCCTAACTTGTGTTTATTGATAGTCAGAAAACATGTTATTTCTTACTAATTGAAGGAATAAGGTTTAAAAGACCGTTGGTTCCCCCCCCTCCCAACGGTGTTCGGAAACTCTAATAGGCGTCTTGCCTGTGACGTAGATGGTGGACAACAACTCTAGAAGCTGCACTTAATTTAATGTAAAATGACGAAAAGGTGTGTTGTTTTTGGCTGCAATCATTCAATGTACAGTGGGACATCTGTGAACAAATGGCCCAAAGATCCCAAAATATCCAGAAAATGGACTAAATTTGTCAACTTTAAACGGGCACCTTGGAAAGGACCATCCGCTCACTCCGTTATCTGTAGCTCATTTCACTGGCGCTTTTCCAACAATATGGGCATGTAAGGACACCAACGAAAGGTGTTCAAGAGCCTCTGTAACATGGAGGTAAACAGGGTAAGGACACTCACTTCGCCTGTTTTAGTTGGTGTTAGTTGACACAGTGTACATTGCATAAGCTTTCTTTCACACAGGAGGGATATAAGGCTGTCTCAGAGATTTGGATTTTGTTCACAGGGTGGTAGAAGAGGGTGTGTTTGTGTGTGGGTGTGTGGGTGTGTTTGAGTTACCATCCTGCCCCTTTTAACCCCATTACTTTTCTCGTCTCCAGCACTATCATTCCATTTTACTACTTCCTCTCTGCGGTTACTGCCCATGCTAACTGGATTTACCACACACTCAGAGTGCTCTGTGTCAAACACTGGAGGAGTGTCTGTATGTGTGTGTATCCTCACCCATTCGGGCCTCATTAGGTTCCTCTTTAGCCACCACTTCAATGGCCCCACCCTCCTCGACACCAGCCAATCAGGCGTCTGCGGTGTCAAGACTGCAGGGTTTGGATAGGGTGGAGAGTAGAGGAGTGGAAGTGGTCTTCTTTCTCTGCGGCCACGTGGAGCAGCAGGTCGGCTGATGAAGTTGCAGGGGCCTCCGCTCTTCATTACTGTAATACAAAGAGCCCAAGAGCTGGGCCCACTGGGACACGTGTGGTCTCTTGCACTGCAAGGTCTCATGGGAAAAAGAAGCCTTTTCTAGCTTAAAATCTTCATCCGCTGCTGTCATACAACAAAGCTGCTGTTTAGAGCTTATGCGCAAGCTTGGACCACACCTACAGATTTTGTGTGTGTGTGTGTGTGTGTGTGTCTTCCTTATTTCTTTGCAGAAGGAAGCAAGGGAAATATATGCAGCGAAATGTATGCAGCCTGACCAAGAACGAAGGAAATAGAACTCCATTACTCCCATTCCGCAGCCAGAGGAAGAGCTGTGTTTACACAAAAATAAATAGACAGAGGCATGCTCAGTCATTCTATGTTATACATATGCATTCAGTGGATGCACTGAGACTGGGACATTCTGTGCATTTTGCCCGCAGCGCAGAAAGCAAACACGTTTTCTCCTATTCACAAATATCCCAGATTAAGCAGCTCAGACATATACAAATACCCTTCAACACACGCTAACACAAGTACACTATGTGTACAATAATAATGATGAATTGTCCAGCAAAAGCTCCCCGACGCCACCCAACTCTCTCGCTCTGCTTTCTTTTTGAGGCGCCCACCCCAGTAAAGGGGGCTAAAGTGGGGACCTGGGAAAAGGCAAGAAATGAAAACAAGAATAGCTGGAAAGCAAATGAAGGGGAAAAAAAAATATGATTAAGTAACTGTTTCATTTCATACCTCAGGGCAGTTTGCCACAATCCCTCCATCTCTTGGCCCGTCCGTCTTTTTCCACCCCACCTCTCCACTCTCTGCTCTCTTTTAAATAGCCTTTTCAACAGTTTTTGTTTTTTTAAAACTGCCGTATCTGTTGCTCATCATTTCTGTGGCATCACTCTACGCCTGCATGGGAAACACTGCTAAACAGTTTTGAGAGAGAAAGAGCCCCAATCTTTTATCTCTCGCTGCGGTATCAGTTTATCTGCACTCAGATGTTTCAGGTGTTTCAACAACGTTTGGCGCAAAAGGTTTTATACGTGTACCCTTTCAAATAATTCACAACATTTCAGAGAGAACAATAATATAATTCAGAAACAGGGAGGTCTGGTTAGTTATTGTAAGCAGTCTTAAATCTCGATGGGCTGAGTATTGTCTGAGCACAAGACAAAGAGCAATAAGGAAATGGGCTGAAGCACACTGTATATATGTGTGTATGGGATGTGGCTTTAATCAGATCCAGGAGTGTATAGGTGTCATGGGACGGGTTTTTCCTCCGGCACAAAGCCAAGAAAATCACCCTCTCCCTCTTCCTCTCTCCCCTCTCCTCCACCACCGCCCACCCAGCGCCGCCACCTTCTACACTTTCAGGGGCGCTACATCCGCCCGCTGGCTCCACACAGAATGCAAGCACCGGGCTGTATTAGTGTGTGTGCGCAGTGTTTGGAGCTCATTACGGAGGTGTGCGAGACGAGGAGCTGATTGGAGGAGGTGACAGGGGGCGGGTGTTGTTGGGGCGGTGAGGGGGTGCTGCCGTGTGGAAGGACCTGAGTACATGTGTAGTGCATAGGGTCTTAAGTGTATGGACTTCACAGTCTTAAATATATATTGATTGAGAGTTTTTGGTTGTTCTTACAAGTTTTGTTTTGTAATGTTCCCTTACACAGTTAGAGATTATCCCCTGGCATTCACAGTTTTTAAATGTGTTCCTTCTTGAACATCTCATACTCTAAATTCACTGCAGAACATGTACAATTTACAGGTACATGACCTGTATTGTGTTATTCTCAATAATATCTGTAGTCTTCAAATGATAAAATGAAATCAATTTAGTGATAACAGTGGTATATTGACTTGTTTACATAGTGACATCATTCAGTTTTGCATATGTTCATTACACGAGTCCTGTAGGCACAGCAGCACATATGGCGGAAAGTGGCTCTGTGGTGGTGTAGTTTGTTCCAGAAAGGGGCATGACTTCTGTAGTGCGAAGGTGGTTTGGTTACAAAATTTCAGACGTACATGTTTGTTTTTTTTCCTAATAATTTAGGTAGCGCTTTAGAGAGACCGCTAACTGCATCAAATTAAAGACTAATTTTCTGTGGTAGTTCAAACAGTGAATAAAAAAGTTGTAATAAAGAGTTAAGCTTCTGAACGTAAACGAACCAAAGAGAACTGTAGTTGCTTTTAAGAGTGTTTTGTTTTTTTGTAATTTTTCTTTTTAAGTTTGTACCATAATAAAACATATAAAACTTTGAAATTAATAAAATATATTTCAGGGTTTGTTGTTTTGTCAAGAATATTGTTATCGCAAAATGTACATGAAATATTGTGATAATATTTTAGGGCTGTATCGTTCACCTCTATTGCGTAGTTCCACATGTGGTATTTAATAGTTTATTGCCACTGTTATTCTACAAAAATAATTAGAAAACTTCTCAGTGCTGAAGCTTTTGATTCATACTCTGTGTTTGTAGATTGTTTGCTTTTGCTTCTTGTGTGTGTGTGTATGTGTGTATGTGTGTATGTGTGTGTGTGTGTGTGTGTGTGTGTTGAGGAACTCTGTATCCAGATTGTAATCCCCTTCCATGCTGAGGACCAGCTTCAGGCTGTCGGCTCTGTGCCTCTGTAAACTCTCTGAACCTGCCCAGTTTGTTGAGGTTTTGTCTTTCTCTTCATAAACATTCTTTTATTTATTCCTCTGATTTGATTTGCGCTGGTGTTTACGTGCTTGGCCAACAGGCGGGTTGGTTTTGTTTGTGCGGTGGTCAGCACTTGGTGGTCGTGTTTGCACATGTACTGCCCAGTAACGATCAGTGGCGTTGCTCAGTGTATGATGAGAACTAGCAGCGCCCTGTGCACACACTCACACTCTGTGTGTACCCACACTACGGCTTTTCCTTCACGGCATGATTTCTTTGAGAAATTCGTGTAATTTGTATGGCAGGAGATTGCTATGAAATCCAGACATCACTCTCTCTACTTCTGCTGCAGTTTGATCTCTGGTGCACTGACTTATGCAGCTGGTGATGACGGATCCTTTCCAGGCAGCATGGAGTCAGACGAGTATGTGGTGTGTGTTATATACGATCAGGGTCTGTACAACAGTGTCGTATAACCCCTGTTTGATTTCAGGTGAATGAAGGAAGTGAGGAACTGTGTCCAAATCTAGAAAAGTTGAGTAAACTATGTAGCAAAACGAATGCCTCATAATGAATGTGTTTAAAGCAAAACTAACATGAATCTCAGGCAGATGCTTCTACCTCAAGGACAGGTAGGCAGTTAAAGAGCGAGAGGGAGCGCGAGTGAGTGCTGCAGTTGCGAGCAGCTTGGCAGAATGTGTAGCGTCCCGTGCCGGATCAGGCGGTAGGTTGGGGCAAAGTGCCCAGATACCACACCTCTCACCTGGCCTCATCTGTCTGCTCAGCCTGCCTCCTGTCACACACACACACACACACACTCCCATACCTAGAACACTTACACACACTGACTCACTCACTTTCGCTTTTGCTTTCTCTTTTGTATCCATGCCCATTTCATTATTTCCTTTGTTGCTCTGCCACAGATTTTCCACACCCTTGGCTTTGTGGGATGGGCAGAATTTCCCTGCCAAGGCCCGTTTTATTACTTTATTTGTGTCATTGTGTGTGTTTACTCAGCATGTCAAACTTGTGCCTCGATTAATAAACCTTTTCTAGAGCACATGAATATGCTTTGTTTGTTGTTAGCAGTAACAGCATTGTAACAACTGACCGAGTAAAACAAACTCGTGTAAATGTCTTGTAATTTTAAATATTTGTGCAGCTGTAACTCTGGAAATAAGGCAAATGGGTTTTATTTTCCTACCTGTTTTGTACTATTACTATATTACAATTTCAATCAATCACATATTAGGCCACTTTTACTCGCAGTTTTTCAAAAGGCTTTAATGATGACGAGCATTGAAACTCCTGAGGAATAGTTTGAAGAGCAGTGTATGTTGAGGTTTGTAAAATCCGTAATAAAGTGGTCAATGCTCTCATCTCAGAGGGCCTTCAGAAAACATACTTCTCACTTGACACAGAGCCAAAACCAGTGTTTTTGTGGGAGAGGTCTCGACTGACCAGAGAGAGGGAGCGAGTTGGAGACAGAACGAGAGATGGTACGTTTGACTGGGCTCCAAGCCAAGCACAGCCATGACCTCTGATCCATGCTGTTCCCTCCCTCTGTCTGTCTGTCTGCTCCGGATTCAGATATTTTGCTTTCTGTCACTTTCTTTCTTGCTCTCGTTTTTCTGTCACCGAATCTGTTATTTACATTGTCTCTCATTTACTACTTAAAAAGCACCAATTACGTTTGTAAGTTGGAGCTCGGTGTGTGTATTTCTTTTTTAGATGGTGTTTGGCTGTTCTGATGTGTTCTGGCAAAGGCCTCAGAAGAGAACTGGGTGATCCAGTGCATTACTTGGTCCACTTTCACCCTCCTTTCTGCAGTTAGGTATTTTCAGTTAGTCTGCAGCATTAAAAAAATAAAGAGGAAAAAGGAAAAGAATTCTCAGTTAACAAAAAAAAGAAGGGGAAAAAAAAAACCACACACAGACGGAGAGGTTCTTAACAAATCTCTTGACAGGTCCTCTGGCTGTCTTTTTGTTTAAAGATGGATTGCACAAAGAATATTTCCTCTCCTATTTCAGATTTTATTTATGAAAGATTAATATGATTTGATTTGAGGTTTCGCTAAGTAAATATCACACAGCCCTACAGAGATAAACACTGAGTTCGTCTGTGAAACCTCATTGAGATTCTACTTCTGCTGATCCACCTTAAAAAGCGAGCCGTGGAAGGCGAAGAGAAGGAAAAACGGGGTCATATTTGATTTTCAAACACAGTGGCATTCTTGGCAGTATCTTAGCACCTCGTTTGCCAGAATAGTGGAACTGGAAGAGGCAGAAGCCTTGCTTTCTCTGTGTTGTGAGAGAGGTTTGGGCCAGCTCTGGTTTCTCAGCCTCCTGCATTGGCCTTTATTAAAGAGGTAGTTTGACAAAAATATTATACAGTGAAAACGATTATTGGTTGATCAGTCAAAACGTTAGTTGTCTGCAGTGTTGATGAGAGGCTCATGGAGTCATTGATTGATCACACAATTGATTCAACCTGTTCATTTTGGGCTTTGTATCATACACTGATATATATACATAGCTGAACCTAGTAACAGACAAGGGCTAAAGGGGATTTGATGGAGGTAGAGAGTGCTCGCAGGCAGGTTTTAGTGCAGGTGATGTCTCTCACAGCCTTGGACCAAAGATGCTATAAACAGCAGCAGGACATATCACCATCAGTTCAGGTCAGGGCTGGCTAAGCTCTCATGTCTCTTTCTCATTTACTCACTCACTCACACTCATACTCTCAGTCTGTGTTATATCCTACTGGCTCCTGCTGAGGTGCAGAGCTCTTGGAGGTCTGCAGGTCTCCATGGGTGTGACACATTAGCACCTATTAATAACCCTGTGATAGTAATCAGGTCAGTGGTGTGGTCTCCTGGCAGCAGGGCTACATCCACCAGATCCATCTATCTGACGGCTCTGCCTAATGCAAACGGAGAAGTAGAGAGGGGAAGACATGGAGAGGCGGAAATGGCTGCTAGAGTCTGAGAAGGTTGGATGGGTAAGGTAAGTCTGCAGTAATCCCTGACCTTTGGAGTCCATCTGCTGCTTTCTGGAGAGCAGACGGACCCAGCCTTACAGAGCTATGCAGGATAAAATAAACCTGCTGTGGCTCATTCTTAAAAAATCAAGCTGCCAGAAAAGTGGCATATGATGCCATAGGGGGGACTCAATTTGTTTTCTGTGTGGAAGATTTAAAGCGGAAGCGTTATTTTCTAGAAATAATGGTCAAGAGATTGAAGTCTCAACAGGCTTCCATCAGTGCTTCCATCTCAGGGATGTGCCATTTCCCAGTGAATGGTTGTGGGAAATTGAAAGCTTTTGCATTCATTCATTTCACAACTGTATTAATGCATACATTTTTTGCATTTTTTAAATTCCTTTCTCTGTGCACAGAACAATTTAAGAGCCGCGTTTGCCCTGATTGCAGTGATGTTTTAAACTTATGAGGAGGCAGAAGACTAAATTTGACATGACAAAGTGTTATTACCTCATAATGAATTCATTAATTTATCTTCTGTATTCACTTCATCCTGATCAGGATCACACTGGGTCCGGAGCTTGTCTGGGATCATTGTGCACAAAGCAGGAACACAGTTCAGACAGGGCACCAGTCCACAGGGCAACACACACACACACACACACACACACACACACCTGTGGAAAAATTCAGTTATTCTACCTCCTTACATCATTATACATCAACATATTTGTGTTTTTCTGTTTACATACATTTAGTAATAAATATGTTGATGGAATGTATTTAATTATCATGATAAATTAATACACATTTACCTCAAGTGGGGAAAAAAAGTATGGAGGACCTTCTTAAAGGCTAAGCATCAGCTCTATGAAAGTGTCAAACAAATAAATACAGTGGAAATTGAATTCCTAACTTGTGTTTATTGATAGTCAGAAAACATGTTATTTCTTACTAATTCAAGGAATAAGGTTTAAAAGAAACTCTTCGTGTTCGGAAACTCTAATAGGCGTCTTGCCTGTGACGTAGATGGTGGACAACAACTCTAGAAGCTGCACTTAATTTAATGCAAAATGACGAAAAGGTGTGTTGTTTTTGGCTGCAATCATTCAATGTACAGTGGGACATCTGTGCACAAATGGCCCAAAGATCCCAAAATATCCAGAAAATGGACTAAATTTGTCCACTTTAAACGGGCACTTTGGAAAGGACCATCCGCTCACTCCGTTATCTGTAGCTCATTTCACTGGCGCTTTTCCAACAATATGGGCATGTAAGGACACCAACGAAAGGTGTTCAAGAGCCTCTGTAACATGGAGGTAAACAGGGTAAGGACACTCACTTCGCCTGTTTTAGTTGGTGTTAGTTAGCGTTAGCTTGACTTGCTAAACTCGGTGCTCAGATTATACTCGGCTACGTAGCTGCATTACGGAGGTTTATAGTGTCGGATGAATTCGAGTTCGACTTCGATCACATTTACAAGAATAACGGTACCTCTACATTTGAGTTTAGCTTATTGCTAGGGTGTTGTCATGAATAATGTTGGTTATTTAGCTAGATACTGTCATAACAGTCAGTCATAACGGTGTTTTACCGCGGCGTTGTTCAGCTGTTGTCCACCAGTGACGTCACGGTTGCGTTCAAGAATTTCCGTAGCGAGCTCGGGTTTTTCCGTCAATTTATTAAAATTGTCAGTTTTAAAGCAAATTAAGCTGCTGTTTTCATTTTAATTCATACTTATATATGTCAGTAACTAAAATAATGTGAAATATTCATGGAGGTCCATTAAGTGGTGCTTAGCCTTTAAACTAAAATAACCTCCATATGATGTTTAGGAATTTTAGTAGAACCTTAGTAGAACAGAACAATACGCAAGATACGTTAGAGTAGGAGATAAAAAAGGGTGTTGTTACAACACAGTGTGTGTGTGTCCGCGTGCGTGCACACATAATATCCAGAATAGTTCTTAGGCCCAAAGGATGATGCTGTAATCTATAATCAGTGTTGGCACTAATGCTTGTGAGCAGTTCTGAATGTCAAATGTCAGTGAAGATGAGGCCATAACCTATCATTGCCATCTGTACTTGCTACTTGACTCTGCTTTCTGTGCTGTAGGCTTGGCCTCGGTGCAAATACATGTTTTGTATTATAGGCTCTGTAAAACCTGTTACTTATTTTGCTGGAAATAAGAGAAGTTTAAAAGGTGAGAGTACACAGTGCAGCGTTCTTCAAGCGTTCTCACGACATTGTCATTGCCGACTGGTAGAGTGTAAAATATGAATGAGCCTGTGTTCAGTTTTATTGCAGTAGCTTTACTAAAGAATTAAATGATAGTCGAACATGTAAAAGATGCCTCTAGACCTGTTAAATGACTCTCATGGTCCTCCGAAAAATACAGCTCTGATTAGCTATGACCACATCCAGGCTTTTTGTTAAATGTATGTGGTTCTGTAAGCTTTAAGGCTCTTCTTTCGACGTGCTACTGTGACACTCAAGCTGAAATATTTATTACACAGTGATTGTGGTCTGTGAGTGCATTAATGGGAGCTCCGCCTCATTGCCTCTGAACAACGGTCCCAGAGCAGACACCAGACACGTGATCCTTTCACAGAGAAGGTCTACAAGATCACTGATCTTCCGTCTGCGTCCCACCCTATTAATGGTTACAGTAGCCACGTAAACAGCTCCAGGATCAGTGTTTCCACGGTGCCCCTGTGAAGGGCATTAGTTACAGCGGCCTAAGCTCTGAAGCCTTACCTTGTCTTAACTCTCTAAAAATGTACCCCGGCTCTCCTCTTCAGTTCCACACGTATCCAGTTCTTTTTTATCCCTTTTAGACGGCTTTCTAATACCACAGTTGTTCTCTTCTAAGTGCAGTATTCAGACCTTGCTGAAGAGGTAGATTTAAAGACAGTGAAAAGTGGGTTTAGTAAGAGTCAGAGAGTCTAATTATCAGAACTCTGTTCCGCTCAACAACACGTGGCCGGTCAGTAATTATTCTTTTTCATGCCGTATTTCCAGCCTGCATTTTAAAATGTGCAATTAAGGGCACACTGAGAAGAGAAAGAGGCTTAAAGGCGGAAAGAGCGAGTCCGGTTTCTCAGGGCCAATTAAAAAGTTTTGGGTGGTTGTTGGAGAGAAAGGAGAAGCGCAGCACTGTCACAGCGTTGAAGGACGAAGCTAAAAGGGCCTTACTCAGCTGCACCTGCAGCTGTGTCTGAACACTGCAGCAGGCACTGAGTCAACATATATGTCAACCCCGTTGCTGCTTTGCGCACACAATGTACACGCGTGCCCACAGATAGCTGCACATATTTACAGGTGCAGTGCCAAAGAATGCCTACGGTGCTTTATTAATGTGGGCTTTGTGCATTTCTTCCATCTCCCCAGGCACATGTTCACATGTTGTTTGGTCACTGCTTCGGCATTAATTTATTGCTATATCTTTATTTATTTATTTATTTTATTTTTCCGCAGCTCTGGTACAATTCTGCTTTATTCTTTAACTCCTGCCGAACCAGCTTTATTTTCAGAGTAAACCTGAATTCATTCATTCATTATCTGTAACCCTTATCCAGTTCAGGGTCACGGTGGGTCCAGAGCCTACCTGGAATCATTGGACACAAGGCGAGAATACACCCTGGAGGGGGCGCCAGTCCTTCACAGGGCAATACAGACACACACATTCACTCACACACTCACACCTACGGACACTTTGGAGTCGCCAATCCACCTACCAACGTGTGTTTTTGGACTGTGGGAGGAAACCAGAGCACCCGGAGGAAACCCACGCAGACACGGGAAGAACACACCAACTCCTCACAGACAGTCACTCTGAGGAAACCCACGCAGACACAGGGAGAACACACCACACTCCTCACAGACAGTCACCTGGAGGAAACCCACACAGACTAGAATAAAAGGAACCTGGCATTATTTACTTATTGATTTATTTATTTATTTTGAAGAGACGCAGGCGCCTATGGCCTTAGAGTGTATATCAGACACCTCCAGCTTTATCACTCCTTTTTATAACTCTTGCTCATTTTTCTTCACTCTCAGTGTCTCTTCAGTTGCTCCCTGTCCTGTAGTGTTTCAAACAGCAACCCCAGGCTGTAAAGCTATTTTTATAGGTCCTCAATTTTTGATGGCACGAAGCTTTATGGCTTTGACCTGGACCTGAGGAGGAGGGCCTGCGACTGGCAGAAGCTGTGAAGAGTGAAGGCCAGCCGCACGCATGATTAGCCTTGTTACAGAGCTGGGGATACGGGGTGTGTATAAGTCTCATGGAAGTACTGGGGCCTTTTCCCACCCGTAAAAGCCTCTCGGATGGGAAAGCTTTGTGGGACATGCCGTCAGCATGACTAAGACATACTCAGTTGTGTAACCATTTTTTTTATTATAATTTTTTTTTTCCCTCGACCAGTTTTGGTTTTTATTGCTCCGAACAAATTGCTTTCATTATCAGTAGAACCCCGCGAGATGTTATATAGCTCGGCTCTAATGGCTTCGCACACACACCCCACATTCAGCTGCTGTTTTCTAAGAAACTCTCTCGCTCTCACTTTCCCTCTCACTTACTTTCACACATATTAGGTGGACAGACAGCAGAGCTAATGAAAGGGCCTGTTCGGCCGGTGGACATGTGAGCAGGCCGGCGTCCTGAAAGGCGAGAGGCCGGCCGAGCATTAACTAATACAGAACAAATGTCCCTTTGGCCTGACTGTCGCTGGCTTGCATCACCACGCTTGTCTCGTTGCTTTGGCATGCCCTTGAACTGCGGTGTGCCTCTGCACTTAGTGTGTGGTGTGGGACGGCCGGATACAGCCTCAGCTGTGTGTGTGTGTGTGTGTGTGTGTGTGTGTGTGTGTGTGTGTGTGTGTGTGTGTGTGTGAGAGAGAGAGAGTGTGTGTGTGTGGGGGGGATCACTCGGTTTATGACACAAAATCCAGCCCTGCTCTCTTTCCCAGCACAGCACAGTTCTGAACCAAGCTCAAATAACATGCAAACATTCTCTCTCTCTCTCTCTCATATGTTTTTTCTACTCTATTTGTCTGTACACTCTTTCACTCATTCTCTCTTCATTGCTCCTAAAATTCGTACCCATGTCATGGTTGGTGTAGTTTTAGCGTTATTTACTTTGGTTTAAAAACCTCACGCACGTTACCGCATCGACCCAAGCGTCGCCAGTCCAGCACGTAATGTGGGTTTGTTTCTTGTCAGGGGAAACATGCCGCAGTGACAGACCCATAGTCTGGTGCACAATCTCACCTTACCTCAAGGACCCTTAAAACATGGGGAGGAGGGTAACTCAGGACTGCGATCTGAGATTGGTCCCCACCCGGGAGCTCCTGAAGACTGAGGAATAAGCTAATGGGCCAACGTTAACTGTCTGTGCTCGTGTGAACACGTGCTTTACTGTAGAATCTATTTCCACAAAAACAACATTAAGATTTACACATTCATGATACTGATTACAGTTTGACAATATCTAATGCAATAGTTGCAGTCTTAATTGCACTTGACTTCACAGGAAGCAGAGAGAAATAGTAGACTGGAGTTTAATGTTCATTAAGTCTGTTTTTGTTTAAATTGTTCCCTGTTTAAATGAGTAAATGTTGCTGGTAGATTTAGTTTTCTATAAAATGTGGTGAAATGATTAAAGTGTAAATACTCTTTGAAATGTTCAGCACATTTGAAAAATACAGCAGTAATACAGATAACCTTGATGATTTTAGCCATGGCAACCGTGATATTACATTTTCATACCTTTTCATGGTTCAGTTTTGAGGTTTCTCAACCTGCTTCTTCAACTTTCGTTTTGTATCTAATGTCTTTCTCCGGTCTCATTCGGTCTATCTCATGTCTATCTTTTTATCCTGATTAATTCTGATTCTCTCTCTCTTTCTCTCTCTCCCTCGATCTCTCTCTGTCACACTCTCTCTTTCTCTCTCACACACTTTCTCTCACTTTCTCTCTCTCTCTCTCTCTCTCTCCCTCGATCTCTCTGTCACACTCTTTCTGTCACTTTCTCTCTCTCTCTCACTCACTATCTCCCTCTCTCTCACTCTCCCTCGATCTCTCTCTGTCACACTCTCTCTTTCTCTCTCACACACTTTCTCTCACTTTCTCTCTCTCTCTCTCTCTCTCCCTCGATCTCTCTGTCACACTCTTTCTGTCACTTTCTCTCTCTCTCTCACTCACTATCTCCCTCTCTCTCTCACTCTCCCTCGATCTCTCTGTCACACTCTTTCTGTCACTTTCTCTCTCTCTCTCTCACCCACTATCTCCCTCTCTCTCACTCTCCCTCGATCTCTCTCTGTCACACTCTTTCTGTCACTTTCTCTCTCTCTCTCTCACTCACTATCTCCCCCTCTCTCTCACTCTCCCTCGATCTCTCTCTGTCACACTCTTTCTGTCACTTTCTCTCTCTCTCTCTCACCCACTATCTCCCTCTCTCTCACTCTCCCTCGATCTCTCTCTGTCACACTCTTTCTGTCACTTTCTCTCTCTCTCTCTCACTCACTATCTCCCCCTCTCTCTCACTCTCCCTCGATCTCTCTCTGTCACACTCTTTCTGTCACTTTCTCTCTCTCTCTCTCACCCACTATCTCCCTCTCTCTCACTCTCCCTCGATCTCTCTCTGTCACACTCTCTCTTTCTCTATCTCACACACTCTTTCTCTTACACAATCTTTCTCTCTCTCCCTCCCTCCCTCCCTCTCTCTCTCTCTCTCTCTCTCTCTCTCTCTCTCTCACACACACACACACACACACTCGCACACACTCAGTTTAATAAGCTTTATTGGCATGAGCATATTTAGATACGGTATTGCCAAAGCATTAATACAACAATATTGATTATTAATAATAATTCTTAATGAATAATAATAAATAAATAATTCAAATAATAATAATGTTGATAAACCAGCAATCTAAAAGAACAGTGGGAATCAAGGAACATGTTAAACATCAAATGAAATAATAAATGTATAACAATTGAACCTAAATGAACATGTGAATATGGCAACAATCTCTCTCTCTCTCTCTCTGTCTCTCTCTGTCTCTCTGTATCATCCTCTTCCTCACTTAAGCACATGCACACAGAGCAAGGCATCTTGGGAACTGGTTCGTCAGTGAAGCTTGTGTCTGTGCTTGTACTCAGCGATTGCAAAAATCATAAAAGCTTCACAATAGTTATTCAGCTTTTTTACGCCCACACACCTGTCAGCAGATCACCCACCTCGCTGTGTTTGAACTTGACTCTCCAGCTAGCAGCTCTTTCAGATAAGAGCTTTCCTTTGAGGAGGAGTCAGCAGTGTCTGTTATGTTTTTCAGGTTCAAATGTGTGTTAGCGCTCGCCAGAGCCACATTGTGCTCACACTTAGGCATCACTTTAACCCCCCCACAGATAGGTGCCCATTTTTACTTTGGCGTATTACACGACCCGCCCCTGGTTTACATGGGGTAAGCAGATAAGTACCAAGGATGGCTGGGTATTGTTCTATGGATTCATTTGCATTCTGGGATTAGACATTGCTAGACATATTAAGGGGTTCATCCAATGCCGGAGTGGTCTTTGGGGACTAGAAGACAGGCCTCCATTTGTATAAGCTGCAGTAGACCACAGCATACAGAGAGTGCTGCCTTGATGACCTGACCTTTGGAGTTCATGCGGATTGTCAAGGTTTTGGAGCAGTCGTGGTGACAGGGGTTTGCCTACGACTCACAGGAGGAAGAGAGCAATCCTCTGTTTTCCCACGTTGGCTGTTTGGAGTGCTGGAAGCCTCAGGATTAGGATCAGCTAATCAGAGGTGTGTTCCTGGAAAGCATGAGCGCTGACAGCACAGAGCTGGGCAGGCTTAACCGCAGCACACGTGAAGTCTGTCCAAAGGGAAACGATGGCAGAGGAGTGGTGTGTGGCTGTGTGTTCGTATTTGTATTAGGGCCTTATTGAAGTGGTACATTTGCCTATGTCATACTTACAGAGGGTGTTATGTGAATGTTTTGGGTCATAAGGCTGATATATAATATTTAGATTGTAGCATGCCCTAAAAACTCAGCTTCTTCCTGAGTGCAGTTAGTGCCTCTTGAAAGATTAGTTTAAAATATTGCCCAATTTTTCTCATTTACTAACGTTAGGGTTTCGTAAAGATGTGTATTTGATTACAAACATGACCCTTTTAAGGCTTTAAGGCTTCCAAACATTGTTTTTACACCAGCTGAGCTGTAAGGGTGTTTATGAATTTGAAGCAAAGAGGTTTATTCAAAATTAAGAAGTTATCTGGATGTTTACAGTTAACAGCTAACAGTATTATTAATGAAGGTATTTATACAGTATTTATACAGTGTTATATCACTGTATAAATAAAGCAACTGTATGTTTGATCTTCTGAACTTGTATTATCCTGTATGCTTTGTTTTTGTCAATGTTTTCATAAAGTTTTAGAAATAATGCAATGCATTCTGGGGAATCTAGGGGGTTGTGTTGCCAGTAGTCATCTCCGTGTAATAATTTATATAATATTATTATATCCTACACGTTAATTATTTCGATTTGAGAGATTGTGGCTTTGCTTCTGGGCCTTGTTCCATCGTGTTTTAGTTCTCATTGCTTTTCTATTAGACTATGTACTTTTCAGTAGCTTTTGGCTTGGCAAGCTCTGTGCAGGCTGTACACTATTAACATCAAATCTGTACCTATTCAAACATGCAAAACTACTGTTTGGTCTGATGCCATAGCTGGAAGAAGATAGCGATGAGTAACACCTGTGGAGGAGAACCTCACACAGAAGGCTTGGCTGTGTGTGTGTGTTTAGTAAATGTCAGTTTCCAGACTTTAGATTTCTGCCACAGTAACAAAAAGTTTGTATTTAGAAGGAGTGTGGAGTGTTCATCTGAATATGTAGCAGATCTGGCATCGCTTCTTAATGCCTGCAAAATAAACCACTCTCCGCTTTTCCACAAATATTTGTGGCACACAGCCGACAACGTACACAGCCGAGCTGATAGAAAAGCTTCATTTGCCAACACGACTCAGACACTGCCAAACACTGCTGGAGTACGGCTAGCAGCAGACGGCAGCTGGGAGACATGTTCACATAAATAGACCAATGAAATGCAAATAGGCTAACTAATGGCCTGGTTAATTACGGCTTGAATTTCCGTTCTTTTTGCGAGGAATCGTTGCAAAAATGATTTCCAATATCCTTGTGTACTATTCGGAGTGTTTAAAGGAGGATGCTGTGGGAATGGCCTGTAAATAAACAAACATTGTGTCCCCCCCCCCCCCCCCCCCATTATTTAATTTTGCATATCTGCATCTCGCTGATTAAACGTTTTCACTCTCTAATTTGACATAAACAGTGTTAAAGTTGAGCGGTGGCTTGTCTGCATTGTTACTCACATCAATATAAACCACAGTTAAATACAGTGCTTGGTAAAACCAGCAAAGAACATACTTTTGAAGACTGCACAAGCACTGGCACTGGGGTAGTGCCCTCGAGGGTCCGTCTTCAATATGTTTAATTAAGAAACCTAATTATTATTTTTTTTAAGTTGTATTGGCTTCTCAACCCTCTCTGTACTCCAGGGGTTTTATTTTAATTTTGTATGTATTGAAAAAAAATGAATAAATACTAAATGAAATAGTACAAATGCCTTTCCTCTGGGGAAGAGAATGTAGTGCACGTTTAAAACTCATTAAAATGTCCCAGATTCACCTAAAAATTCTGTTTTCTAAGAGTGAAATAAGAAAAATACAATATCAATCAGATCTAAACATCTGTGAGACTGTGACATAGATTATAAATGAAATCTGCACAAACTGGGTCCAATGCCACTGTACGTTCCTCATTGTAAGATTATGTTGTTCAGTTGCAACATCGCTTTAGCTTCATAGTACTCCTCGCAGTGTAATAGTCATATCCTGATCGTGTCTTTTCTGTTTGTTTCAGATCTCGTCGCCCTGTACTGTAGCGTCACTGAGTGCCACAGTGAGTCGGGCTTGGTCACTGATCAGTGCTCCGCAGAGCTGTGGGATGCCTGTTTGACTCATCAACGCGAATGACAAGAGTTCATCCACGAGTGGGGCCTGCCTCAGTCTCACATGATTGGCTGCTGGATGGAATTAAGGTGAATGGAACACATGCCCAAGGAGCAGGACCCTAACCTATCAGAGGGAGATGAGAAACGGTGAGTGTGTTATATGATTATCTAGAGTGGGCTGGAGTTATGAAAGAGGGAGGGATGTTATGGAAGTTTTTCTAAGTGTACACATACAGGGGTTGGACAATGAAACTGAAACACCTGTCATTGTAGTGTGGGAGGTTTCATGGCTAAATTGGAGCAGCCTGGTGGCCAATCTTCATTAATTACACACTGCACCAGTAAGACCATGTGCATCCAATGGTTCAAACATTGTGTCCTGAAGACGGTGCCGTGTATCAGGACGACAATGCACCAATACACACAGCAAGACTGGTGAAAGATTGGTTTGATGAACATGAAAGTGAAGTTGAACATCTCCCATGGCCTGCACAGTCACCAGATCTAAATATTATTGAGCCACTTTGGGGTGTTTTGGAGGAGCGAGTCAGGAAACGTTTTCCTCCACCAGCATCACGTAGAGACCTGGCCACTATCCTGCAAGAAGAATGGCTTCAAATCCCTCTGACCACTGTGCAGGACTTGTATATGTCATTCCCAAGACGAACTGACGCTGTATCGGCCGCAAAAGGAGGCCCTACACCACACTAATAAATTACTGTGGTCTAAAACCAGGTGTTTCAGTTTCATTGTCCAACCCCTGTATGTAACAAATTATTAAACTGCAGAAAATATGAGTGCAATAATTCTGTAATCATTTAGGTTTGGGTATTAAAGTGGATTAATTAGAAATAAATTATTATATTGTAAATTATAATATGTATCATGGCAAAAAAGCCAAATTAAAGCAAACTTCAGAGGACTTCTTTTGGCGTAAAGAGAAAAGGACTTTTCATTTTATTTCTTCCTGCAGAAAGAAATGAACTTTTTTCTTAATTTTTAGTTTTTTTTCTCCCAAAGAACCAAAGCCTGTATTTTGTTGATGAGTCTGTTCATGTTTGTAGATAACTGGTATACAGCGTAAAACACCACATTATCATCTGTCATGGCTAACAAAGCACCATGTTTCTTGATGCATTTTACCCAGTTTAATGAGTGTAACACCTTGCCGGATCTTGTTTTACTTTTGCTTTGAGGTAAATCTTACTTTATAATGTTTTATAGAATTACTTGGACATCGCATATTGACTAATTATAGCAGGTAGTGTCGCAGTCACACAGCTCCAGGGGCCTGGAGGTTGTGGGTTCGATTCCCGCTCTGGGTGACTGTCTGTGAGGAGTTGGTGTGTTCTCCCCGTGTCTGCGTGGGTTTCCTCCGGGTGCTCAAGTTTCCTCCCACAGTCCAAAAAAACGTTGGTAGGTGGATTGGCGACTCAAAAAGTGTCCGTAGGTGTGAGTGTGTGTGTTGCCCTGTGAAGGACTGGCGCCCCCTCCAGGGTGTATTCCCGCCTTGCGCCCAATGATTCCAGGTAGGCTCTGGACCCACCGGGACCCTGAACTGGATAAGGGGTTACAGATAATGAATGAATGAATGAATAAAGCAGTAATGTTGCATTGACACCAAACATGAGTAAATCACTCATCGCTGCTTGTGCTGCTCACACTGAGTTCCTGAGGAAATATTCCATTAAACTGATGAGCAGCAAGTTTGACTGCGTAGTGCACTCATGCAGACTATATTTTTAATGGAACAGGTGCCAACACTTTTTTCCAACAGGGTTTAGTCGGTGTACGTGTTTTATTTATTCACCATTTATTCAACATTACACTGATGGGGACAAATGTGTGTGTGTGAGAGAGAGACCTTTTTTATTCCAGTTTATTTCCGCACTGAAGTGAAAAGCTGAGTAGATTAAAGTAGTTTCACTCATGTTTTAATCTGCAGTGACATACCACCTGCTCCTGCCTCAGGAAAGCCGATTCTACCTGTATTTATTTCTTTCTTTATTTTATTATTATATTTTTTGCAGCAAGGCTTTGATGTGCTGTCTCTTCACAAGTCTAAAATATTTTTTAATATTGTCATTGTCATTATTTTCACACTTCATTTTTATAGTTTAGAAGTTAATAAACACAGACTCGGTTTATGAATAAACTCAGCTTCCGTGTGAACTAAGCAGAACAAATCCTTAGAGATTGAGCTCTGAGCGTGTGTTTTGTGTCGCTCCACAGTATCACTGCTTATAAAGAACTCTCACCTCTCTGGTCACTCGCTTTGTGCAGCACCACGTCTCACGGCCACTCCTTGGGAATGTGTTGCCCCTAAATATGTGCGTGGATTACTGATTTCACGCCGCTTAAAAACATAAATACAATTATATCCATGAGCACATGATGTGTTAGCATGCTTTTAAGTTGATGTAAATGTAGAAGGCAGATTGTTGATTTACCAGTGTTTGAATGTCTTTTTGAAGCTGAACTAACAAGGGCCACCCACGGATCGTCCTTGCAAAAGGGTTTAGATGCAAATGACCTTGTGCTCAGTGTATTTGATATTTCTCTAAGTTGTTACAGTGGAAGTGCACTTGGTTCACATTCAGTTTGTCGGGTTTCAAATGCAATCACTGTGGGAAAATAATATCAGTCAAGCTTTCAGTAGAAAAACCACAATATGAAGATTATGTAAAAATTGCAACAGGACTGGACAGACCTGGAATCTGATTGGGCAATGTAGAAACCAATGAAAAATTCACCAATGAAATTTGCAGTAAAAAAAAGGGCTCTACTCATTATCGAGGGTGGGTGGGTGGCCAAAGGGGAACCATGAGGGCCTTCTAGGAGAAGGCGTATTGATTTCTATGAAATAAATTAGCTTTTCCCTGTAGTACCTAGGTGGATACAGTTCAGCGATCTCCCATTGTTTAGGACTTCAGGAACTAATGTGAATGCTGAGCATGTCAGATTAATCACAAACATCTCTAACAGAGGACTATGACAGACATGATCCAATACATTCAGTCGGGGTTTCAGTCGGTTCTGCAGTGACCGTGTGTAGTTATGAGTATTTACTAGCAGTATTTGCAGATTCCAACAGCAGAGTTAAAGTGCAAGCTGCCGATCAACCATCCACCCCTCACTGCTTCTCTCTCAGTTCCATTGCATAAGTGCTTCAGGTGGAAATTGCAGCTCGTTTTGTTCTTTTCTAAGAAGACTTTCACAGCACGTCTGAAGTGTTATAGCGTAAAGAGAAGTTTTTTTTTTTCCTGCATCAGGATCACACTCACAGATTTTTTTTTTTTTACGACTGCTTGGCCTCAAGTAAAAGGAAGAGTTATTGTCAAAAATTGTACAGATCGTGGCTGCATCTCGGTGTCTGAGCTAAGCTGCAGCCTCAGAATGAAGGGTCCTCAGTAGTACATTACTGATTCTGTGAAGAAGCCAGCTGCTCTCTTAAATGGAGCGGTCTAACAAAGTCTGCATGGTGATATATACACATATACACACCCAGTTCTGGGTCATGGTGGGTTCAAAGCCTACCTGGAATCATTGGGCGCAAGGCGGAATACACCCTGGAGGGGGCGCCAGTCCTTCACAGGGCAACACAGACACACACACATTCACTCAAACCTACGGACACTTTTGAGTCGCCAATCCACCTACCAAAGTGTGGGAGGAAACCGGAGCACCCGGAGGAAACCCACACAGACACAGGGAGAACACACCACACTCCTCACAGACAGTCACCCGGAGGAAACCCACGCAGACACAGGGAGAACACACCACACTCCTCACAGACAGTCACCCGGAGGAAACCCACGCAGACACGGGGAGAACACACCACACTCCTCACAGACAGTCACCCGGAGGAAACCCACGCAGACACGGGGAGAACACACCACACTCCTCACAGACAGTCACCCGGAGGAAACCCACGCAGACACAGGGAGAACACACCACACTCCTCACAGACAGTCACCCGGAGGAAACCCACGCAGACACAGGGAGAACACACCACACTCCTCACAGACAGTCACCTGGAGGAAACCCACGCAGACACAGGGAAAACACACCACACTCCTCACAGACAGATGTGGAGCGGGAATCGAACCCACAACCTCCAGGCCCCTGGAGCTGTGTAACTGCAACACTACCTGCTACACCACCGTACTGCCCTATATCGATTATATCAATTATTTTTATTGTGTCATGTCCCCACTGTGTGTTCATGTACTGTCCTTTTTAAACCACGCTACCAAGCTGTAGTCATGTCAGTCTGCCCCTATCTGCCACGTGGAAACAACCTAAACGCCAATACCGACCAAGTGGCTTGAGCAACTCGTACCAAAGAAAATTACAGCATCCGTGGTTTGGACGTGCTGTGTTTTGACTATAATTAAGACAAGAGTGCTCAACAATCAAGAGAGGAGCAAGCTCCCAGCAACATTAGAAAAATATCCCATAATTAATACTGGAGCATATTTACAGTACAAGCCTCGTCACTGCGAGAGTCAAAAATACAAAAACAAAATAATTGTTTATTAATTGTAATCATGGTAAAATGTCCAGTTAATCGTGATATTGATTTGTGCTCACATCGCCCAGCACTTCCTGGGTTATATATTTCTTGCTTAAAAATGAGAAACTTATTAGAATATTTCAGTGGATTCCTGAAGAGATAGCACAAGTGTACGAAACTGGACTCATCTATTTAAGTATCAAGGTTCTATGGCAAGTGATGTGGATCAAAACATTGTCTCAATGTTACTTTAGGAATAGTTGTGATTTACTAAGTGAATTGGCCTTTAGTGCAGTTCTGACTCTGCAGTTCATTACTGCACTACAGGATCTAATGACATTCTTCCAAAACAACGTTCACCTTATCGTCTACTCCATACACACTCATTCACCCTCTTGTAAACCCCTACATGCATAAATACACACTCTTTCCACAGTGCCTGGAGCCTGCAGGAGAGAAGCTGAAGTTCTGGGAAATGTGGTTACAGTCCAAGACTGACACACACACTCAAAATCACTGCCCATTGTGCAGGCGTTGGGTCTTTGCAAGGTGGAGTAGACTGCCCCCTCACGTTCCAAAAAGAGTTCACATGAGCCAGCAGCAGAGTCTGTGCCAGTCAGCCATTCACACCAAGCCTGATTTCAAACCGTGTGTGTGTGTGTGAGTTTGATGTATGATACATCTTTAGCTGGTGTCTTTATTTAGATGAACTGATATTGCTGTTCCTCAGGAACTGACAGATGCAGCCTCCTTTTCCTCTCCCAGTGTTAACATTCCACACTCTTACATTCTCTCTTATCTCCCTGCATCTTCAGCTCTCATCTCCCACTTTTCATCTTATTTTCACTCTCCATATTCTATCAGTAATCATCTTTTCCCTCATCTTACCTCTCTCCCCCCCCCTCCCCTCCCCTCTAGTCTTCTCTTCTGTTCTTCCTCAGTCCCAGTGCGGTTATTCTTTTCACTGTGCTTTGTCACAAACTCACTCCCTGCTCTTTATCTTCTTCCACCTGTCCTCTTCTCAGATCTGAAAGATGGAATCTGATGCTTTGTGTGTGTGTGTGTGTGTTTGTATGCGTACATGGCGTTTTGTTTGTGTGTATGAGAGAGAGAGAGCTATGCACACAGTTAAGTACAGACCAAAAGATTTAAGGATGTGCCCAAGCTCTCAACTTTGCTCTCCTTAAGAAAGTTTTCTTGCCTTTTTGTAGAAAGAAAATCTTCGCTCAGAATAAAACGTGATCTTCAAAGGTAGTATGTTCAAACCCTTTTGTTTAAGATTTTTAGCTCCTTTTGGACTATTTTACGACCAAAACATCAATATGAAAATAACCCCTCGGCTCTAATCCCATCGCAATATTTCTACTGTGTTTATTGAGCATCTCGGATTACTACAGTTCCTTCTAAATGTTCCTTTGTGTGTTTTGGTTGTGTTATGTTATTAATATTACTTAACAAAGTATAATATACTAGTGTTTCGAATGTATACCGGTCCGATTTTAGGAACATTTCCTGTTTTATATATAAATAAATAGCTGTATCTAATGATAGAGTCCTGGGCTCAGTCTCTGAGAGGTTGTGTTCTCTCTGTCTGTCCATGTGTCTTGGTTTTCTTGTTGCTCCATTTTCCTCACAATATCAAAAAAAAAAAAAAAACCCAGAAAATGCTGGTGGGTGGGTTGACTGTGCAAAACTCTCCACATGTGAGTGACTCTGACTAGGATGAAGCAAGTAAACAATATTTAAGTGAATGAATTTTGCAAGGATTTTCAAATATTAGAAAGAAGCTGCAAACAATGTGATGAAAAACACAGTTGGTGATGATTGCCTAGTGGTTGAGCATGCTGTAAAATATGAAATCTCAGGCAGATAACATCAAGAAACAAGCAGATAATTATAGTTTACCGTGTATCATTGAAATGTGTTGCATAAATATATACTTTGTCCATTCCAATATTTCTTGAAACATCTGAAACTGGTACCTACCTTGTATTAGTTCCTGTAATACTGTTCATCAGGCTTCTCATTTTTACTGAATACAATTATAAATCTTAGCATTTGTTAATGTGCCAAACCCTTAAAGGCTAAGCACCACTTAATGGACCTCCATGAGTATTTCACATTATTTTAGTTACTGACATATATAAGTATGAATTCAGATGAAAATAGCAGCTTAATTTGCTTTAAAACTGACAATTTTATTAAATTGACGAAAAAAAACTGAGCTCACTACGGAAATTCTTGAACGCAACCGTGACGTCACTGGTGGACAACAGCTGAACAACGCCGCGGTAAAACACCGTTATGACTGACTGTTATGACAGTATCTAGCTAAATAACCAACATTATTCATGACAATAGCCTAGCAATAAGCTAAACTCAAATTTAGAGGTACCGTTATTCTTGTAAATGTGATCGAAGTCGAACTCGAATTCATCCGACACTATAAACCTCCGTAATGCAGCTACGTAGCCGAGTATAATCTGAGCCACCGAGTTTAGCGAGTCAAGCTAACGTTAACTAACACCAACTAAAACAGGCGAAGTGAGTGTCCTTACCCTGTTTACCTCCATGTTACAGAGGCTCTTGAACACCTTTCGTTGGTGTCCTTACATGCCCATATTGTTGAAAAAGCGCCAGTGAAATGAGCTACAGATAACGGAGTGAGCGGATGGTCCTTTCCAAAGTGCCTGTTTAAAATTGACAAATTTAGTGCGTTTGGGCCATTTGTGCACAGATGTCCCACTGTACATTGAATGATTGCAGCCAAAAACAACACACCTTTTCGTCATTTTGCATTAAATTAAGTGCAACTTCTAGAGTTGTTGTCCACCATCTACGTCACAGGCAAGACGCCTATTAGAGTTTCCGAACATCGTTGGGGGGGGGGGGACCAACGGTCTTTTAAACTTTATTCCTTGATTTAGTACGAAATAACTTGTTTTATGACGATCAACAAACACAAGTTAAGAACTCAAATTCCACTGTATTTATTTGTTTGACACTTTCATACAGCTGGTGCTTAGCCTTTAAAGTGTAGTGTACTTTGGGTTAAAATAATTCTGGCTAATCTTTAACCCTGAGTCTCTGTTGATTAGATAAAGTAAGATATTTGTTAAAGTTCATTGTATACTAGTGCTGTAACATATATATCACAGTTGTAGCTGTACAAAGGTTGTATAGTATTGTCTGTGGCCATACGTTTCTTTTATCATTATGTTATTCAGCTTTTACAGTTAGATGGGGAGCGGTGTTGCTGAGGGAAGAGAGACGCAGCACCCTGTGGGTGGAGATCAGTGCTCCATAATTACCATCATACATTTAACAGTAGGGGAGAGTATGGGAGCTTGGCATCAAACACTGCATCATATAAAACGATAGTTCCTGACATCAAGAAGACATAGCATTTAATTACAAACTCGAGGGTTTCCAAGGTGCTTCAGTGTTGTGTGTGTGTTTCTTTGGGTTGAAGCACAAAATTCTGTTGTTTTTTTTTGTTATCGCAGCATTGACCTTTGTATGACTGATATTACAGAAGGCTCCAATATGCAAATAAGCCCTCGAACGGATCACAGCATCTTTTTAAAATCTGTTTTATAAGCATCCTGATTACGCTCAGTTCCAGATGACCGTTTTCTAAGTTGGGCTGAGGAAATATCCTTTTTACTTTTTATCTTTTTCTTGGCCTTTTCAGAGAGCTGCAATATGCAAACAAGCCCTTTAACCAATCACGGACTTCTTTATTTATTTTTTATCCCTACCTGACCTAGTGTAAATCCCTAGTTGATTTCAGAAGAAATATTAAGGTATTTTTGACCATATAAAATGTACATCAAGATAGTTACAGTATTGTATTTGCTTTACAGCGTATTTACAGTGTGTAGCAGGGTTTGATTCACCGCTGGAATGTAGCTTGGGATCAGCAGCAGGTGCTGGCAGGAGCAGATTAAGTGTGTAAATCAAAAGCGAGGCCTGGCAGCATGGCTTGGTTATGCTCACGCAACACACACCTGTCAGAGGATTAGCCATCCAAGCGAGAGGCACAGGAGAGGCGTGACTGGGCTTTATCACGGCCTATAGGGTTCTATGGAAAATTAAAGAGCAGAAGCCCAATACACCCTGCTCCTTTCACTTTGAGTAAGGTTCTCTCTCTCTCTCTCTGATCTGCCCTCTGTCCTCCCTTTCATACACAGTTCCAACTGATCCCATTCATGATCCTCCCTGAACACGACGTTCTATTTAAATACATGAGTACAGCCACAGTGACCGTCATAATTATATCCTCCCCAGCGCGACCTGACTGTCTCTGTGTTTACACGAATTCACAGCTTCACGAAACTCAGGAGTTCACTGAAAATGATCTTATTTGCTTTTGCATTTCTATAACAGTGGCTTGAGGTGTTCTGGTGCAATTATTTTCTATTTAGTACAGCAAGATGCTATCAGTGTGGCAGCAGTGAATTTAATTAGCCTGAATTTGCCTTGTCTAATTGGTTTACAATGCTGATAAGGGTGCCGCAACTGGCAAAACACAATGTTGACTCACACAGAAGGGGACAGGGGCCTAATTTAGTTTTAAGTAGACATTTGCTGGCAGTCTGAAAATTGTACATCGCTGTCCCAAAAATCCCTCCAGACACTTTTTGGCATTAACTGCATTAGAAAATGTATTTCAGCTGACCGCGGGTCACGTTCGAAACAGTGTGTGCTCTTAGAGTCGATAGGAACCGTTGCAGACGGCCAGACAGACAGCCAGACTTGCTTTGTTTATTTATAAGTACAATATAGGACTCTCCAAGTCAAGTCACTGCCATGGTCAGCGAAATGCCTACCCTATAGTTATGTTTCCTGCTTCTGTCTGACCAAGCCGAATTTTCAAGTTCATTTCAAATGTATCAACCTTTACTCTTGAGCATTTTGTTTCTGCGGATGTTTAGCGACGGCTGTAGCACGTTTACGGCTGTATTCTTCGTCAGACGACTTCAGATGCCTGTTTATTTTTCAAGGTATCATTTTTTTTATTAGGGTACTATTTATTGTCCACTGTAACAGTGTTTTAGTACAATTTCACTTTTTATGATATGATGAAAATACATGTTTGCATTATTAATGGGCATTTTATTGTGTTTGTAGTGCTCTCCAATTGATGTAACGTAGCTTTGGATTGAGACAGAGGGTGACAGTCTTTGAGATATTTTTTTGACTGTTCCGTAAACCATACAGTAGCTCTCTCAGGAGTAAATGTGAGCAGAACACTCTGAGGTTTGTCACTATGAACAGTGGTTAACCAGAGAAAAACCCAAAAAGAAACTTCTCCCTCAAGCGTGTACAACTGAGAGTATAATGTTGGATATTATATTACTTGGACAACACAAATGCATATTGAATCTGTAATTTAAGGCCTTTTAACTCTCCTCCTGAGTTCCATAATAAAACCTATGAGAACGTTTTATAGAATAATGCAGCGTTTTCTTTGCTCACACAGCCTTTATTTCAACAGTAGATGTCAACGTACTTGAAAAGAACAATATAAAGTGGTGTTGCCTGTAATCAAAATACAACAGGAGGCAAATGATCCCTGCTGTTCAGAGAAGCTCTGATGTTTACAGCTGTGCATAGAGCAATAATGCAGTAATAGACTATCACATTCATAATTACGTTACAGAAAGTGTAGCAAGAATCAGTAGAATCCTGCTGTAAAGTAAAAGGACTGCTCTAATTTTATCTCGGTCCCTTCTGTATCATTTATTTATTGTCTGTGAGCTCAGTTACTGCCTATTTTTAATATGAAACCTCTGCTAGTCACGACTGCGTGTGTGGGTAGTTATACTAGGCTGTGGGTTTTTGGTTGTTTTCAGTTGGATTTCATGCTGAAATCAGAATCACAACCAAAGTGGCAGACATTACTAAACTACGAGAAACCCCAAATTAAATGCATTGTATACATGTTAAAATAGATGTTGTAGTCATGTTTTTGGACGCAGGTGGTGTCACTTCACACAGCTCTCTGTGGTTTTTGGGGACCTGGGTTCCATCTTTGCCTCGGGTCATTGTCTGAGTTCTCCCTGTGTCTGTGTGGGTTTCCTGCAGGTGCTCTGGTTTATTATCACAGGTTGGTAGATCAGCTGGCTTTATGAAATTGTCCACAGATGGAGGAGTATCTGAATCTGTTCATCACTTCTTTTCAGTAGTTTATCCATGGATTCCAGATCTGTATAGATATACGTCTCGTTGTTTCAGGTCCTCCTGAGAAAAACATATTCCTTGTTTATCCATAAATGAATCACTCAAATGAATCAGCTTGCAGGGCAGTGCATCACCTCATTTATGGCTCATTGCTGAGAGTATACTGCACGTTTTCATTTGGTTTGCTTATCTATAGCTTAGTAGTGAAACAACTGATATAAACCTGTTCTGTTTGGTGGGGTTTTGATATTTTATTCTATTTTTTAAACACCCAGATCTTCATCACAGTTCTTGCTGCATGGGAAGTGGTAAAAACACTGCAACTGGTGTGTGGCTGATGTTGAAATGATAATTTCCTGTTAAGAAACCTAATCTATGGATAATCTGGTAATAGCGGCTAATTTACTGACATTGCTGAGGATCTGAGAAAAATAACAGCGCAGACAAATTAAGTTGTTTATTAGAAAGATTGTCAAACGGTGTGGTTGACTGGCAGTGGGTGAGTGGCCTCTACTGGTGGCAGCAAGCTGAAGGTATTTGTTGGTTGTCCTAGTATTGCTATATCTTAAATTACACATACATGCACACAGACTCTCACTCTATTATTCTCTCGCTGGCTCTCTCTCTCACTTTCACTCACTCGCTGTTCTATCTATCGTGTTCTCCCAGAACAGAAAGAGCACGTGGTGGCAAGAGTGTGCCAGCGCATTTAGACTGGGGCTAAAATAAGCTTCCCCTCATAAAACCTCCAGAGAGAGAGAGAGAGAGGGAGTGAGAGTGAGTAAATTTAATAGAGATCTGAACAGTATACGCAATAGCAGATACAACAAACTGGGGTTTAGAAGCAGGAAACAAACTGAGATAGTTCAAGAACAGCTCTATCACACGCTTCAGCATCAGAACAACACACACTGATTGCCTTCAGCTCTGCTGTCACTCAAATCATTACACCCCTGAATAGCTGAGGACCACAGTGTGCACGCTTTTGACGTGTTTATTAGAGTTTTTGATTCCCTTGAAGTTATGTGCGTTGAAAACGAGCTCAGATGTGGCAGCATAAATAATTCAGAATTATGTTTCCAGTTTTCATCACCGTTGTCCATTCAAAACACTAGTGGCTGCATGTTCCAACCAGTATATCGTCTATATATAGTCAGTCCAACTCCTCCATGACCCTAGCCCTCAGTGGAACCCTCCTGCTTTATTGCTTTTGTCAGTTTGCTGCTTGTTGATTTATCCAGCACAAAAGTTGGCAGAGCGAATTTGTAAACAAATACGTTACTGTCTGACCTAGACGTATCATCATACAGTGCACGTGCGATACCAATCACTCTGTATACAAGTGTTTTAACAAAGAAATTAATGAATTTTCTCAGCCAGCATCAGAGGAGAAAAATGCTGGCTGTAAATCTATTTTAAAAGAAACGTGCAGTGCTTTCCTATGCACTGAAATCCTGTATTTATTTTTATAGCGTGAAGGAGAGATAAAATAGCTAGGGGTGCCTGAGTCACTGTGTTTATTTATGCCCCTCATCCAGCTTCACTCTACCATCGTTAATCCCACCTCTCTCCCCCAATCACCCAATCTCTGTCCTGAAGCAGGATTACTGCAACAAACACACACAGAAAGAGAGAGAGAGACAGAGATAGAGATAGAGATGAGAGAGGAAGCGAGGGGATTTCTTGGAAAATAGCAGCTGAGAATTCACCGGGGATTCGAAGAGTTTTTTTTGACAGACATCGGACATGACAGTTTTACGGCCGGAATTCTCAGAAAATAGCGTACAAGACAGTCACAGGGGGTTCACGTAGAGAGAGGGAGAGAGAGAGGGAAAGTGAACGGGGGTGCTAAAAAATAAAAGAGAGTTGGAGAGAGAGAGAGAGAGCGCGTTTATGCAAGAGGAGGGAGTGCATGTGTGAGTAGACGGCATCAGCCACTGACAGTGTTTGCAGTGAGCTCAGTTGATGTGGAAGTGAAGTTGTTTTGTATCGCAGCATTGGCCAGGCAGCACAGTCTGAACTCTGTGAGAGTGCTTTACTACAGCCATGCACATTCTGCATTCCCACTGCGTCATAAGGTAAGACTGAACACACACACACACACACACCTGTTTTCCATGGACTGGGTTTTGTGTGGCTGCTCTGGAGTTGGAGAGTTTGAAGTGGTTTTCACTATAGCGCTGATGGCTTGTCTGAGGGAAGTGTTTGATGTTCGACAGTTCT
This sequence comes from Hoplias malabaricus, assembly GCF_029633855.1. Lineage (NCBI taxonomy): Eukaryota > Metazoa > Chordata > Actinopteri > Characiformes > Erythrinidae > Hoplias > Hoplias malabaricus. Next base: position 7,716,343 of record NC_089802.1, read on the forward strand.
TCTGCAGAGAAGCTGTGCCGTGCAAGGCGACTTTGATCAAGAAGCTTGTTGGTGTCAGAACATTTAAAATTTCATGTAAGCCGCACCGCGGATGAGTATTTCATGAGTAATGCTGTGTTATTTCTATAGTGTTCCAAAACAGATAGCCCCATTTTTTGGTACAAAATGCTACTTTGAGTAGAGTGCTTGGCTCACTGTCGCAGCGAGAACTGCAGATGATCCTGTGTGATGTTAGCTCACTCAGGGCTCTCCCTGCTAATGGCAAAGTCATGTAGCCTTTCCATTTGGATGAGAAATAATTGATGTTTTCAGGGAGAACTAAGTGGGAGCCTATTTCTCCCTTCATACTTTTTTTCCTGTTTTGACTAGTCTGTCTTCTGAAGTCTTCTACTTGAATCGATCAAGTTGGAGGAACCCCAAATATAGCCTCCAGCTGTCTCTCACACTCTGTCTTCGTCTCTGTAACTCTCTCTTTTTCCTCTTTATGTAAGGTTGGTAATGTTGCACAATATACTAACAACCCTAGAGCTGGGAGGCAGTAGGAGTGTACGTTATCACAGTATTGTCATGTGTAACGTCACACACGCAAGTCATAATTTTGCAAATCTCTCTTCAAATGTTTGGCCCCAGATTTGTTCTTGATGCTTTCAGTCATCGTATGGATGTAGTAAGTCCATCTGCAGCCCAGTTCATTTAACTTACTCTAAAGTTTATAAAGGTGTTTGACAAGATACTAACAATACTAGGCTTCCATAAGGAGACCTTTGGAAATTGAAATAAAGGTTGTTTATTTAAAGTAATGTGGTTAGTGTTCATCACCTCCAGCGCTTAAAATCCCCATCCCATGTCCTCTCTGATGCCAATCTAAAATGTGAAATCCGCCTTAAGGCTGTCGGGCCATGGCAGGACAGGCGTCCTTAGAGAGCTCCTGCTGTTCCAGGGTTAGATGTGTGTGTGCATGTGTGAGATTTTTTTTTTTTGTCTGTTGTGGGGTGTGACACTGCTGATGTGGACAAGCTTTTGTGGGCAGAAATGGCTCTGAGATGACTGACAGATATATTGGTGAAGCCGCAGGCGACAGCAAATCATAGAGATTGTGCTGGAGACAGCAGGGCTTAAGAGTGACATTTACCTTGCACTGGTGGAGGGAGTGAGAGAGATAGAGAGGCTCTGGTGTCCTTGCAAATTCATATTCAGGCTTACTGAAAGACATACGAATAGCTTTCCAGTAGAAACGTGTAGAAGCAATAGTTAAATCTGTAAATTTAGTCATCAACTAAGATCAGGTTTAGACTGCAGCTTTTGGTTGTTATTTTCCAATCAGAGACCCATCGCCTCTTGGAACAAAGATGGCATTTTGTGTGAGTGTGTTTGTTTCATGGAGCACATCACATGCTCCTTGTTTTCTATCCTCGTAGCAATTAGATGATATTAAATTCGGCAAAGATTCAATAAGGTGTGGAGAGAACAGACTGGCGCGTTATCCTTAAAAAGGAGCATAATGCTTATTAGAGTGGAATGGGGTTTCATCAGATGTAACTCATCAAGTGATTAAAGAGGGAGAGATCATGTTCTTGCATCACGTTCATCGGGCTCCCCACAGTGTCCTTGTTTATGTGTTAACACATGGTGCTCTTTATTTCAGGCTTGCTTGAAAAGCTGTCGTTCATGCATAGGCGCCCCGGTTAGCGTTCGTGTCAATGCTGCCAGAGCAGATATTCCGAGTGGAGGAGTCTCTGGAGGAGCGTAGAGAGACTAGCACTGAGCGCTAACCGTTTTGGCTGCGTTATTGGTGCTGCCTGTGTTATGTAATCTGCTCCCTGGCTCCCTGTGCACGGTGCAGTAAGCTAGCCCCTTTAGCCTGGTAGCTATTACTGATGTACTATTGGAAGCTGCTGCTGGCTTTGAATCTGTACTTCTTTTTCCTTCTTTTCAGCTTTTGTTTCCATGTCTCTCTTCCTCCTGTGGATTGAAATGGCAGGGTTGTCATGTTAGCTGAGCACTCAGGCCTGAGGGGAGGAGAGTTGAGAGTTGGGGCCAGTGCTGTAGGAGTCTGCACGAATTATGTGTTGCCCTGAGCCACACTGGGCTTTAAAGTCCTTGTGCACTTAGATGTTGCTGTACTTGCATCATATTGTCTTCACAGCTCTCTCTCTCTCTCTCTCTCTCTCTCTCTCTCCCTCTCATGTACACAGGTGGCTCGATGGCCCGAAAAGGAAGAGGAAGAACAGTCAGTGTTCGGTGAAGAGCATGTCTGGTAAGCATTCTCTCCCATTCGCTTGTATAGTAGCTTCTGGTATGATGATGCTATACGGAACGCCATTATGGGAGGTGCAGTGTATCAGCACTGTTTCTAAAGAGAACATGGCTCTGAAACAGGCCATTATCCTACTGTAGCATATTAGATTACCTGCCATTTATAAATATATATACTTTTTCTCAATATATAAAAATCATAAGGTCTATGTTGGAATATATATATAATATTTTTTCAATTACTTTTATGATGAGGGGATCAGGCCAATACCAGTCTTACCCAGTACGTGTATTCTCATAGAAAACACAGCCCCGTAATATTGGCTTACGTTATGCTTAATTCTTTGATTCTACATTTTACATCCATCTCTGTGGAGTTAACTTAAGCACTGATATTTACTTGGGAAACAATTCCTTTTGTGTAAGAGTTGTGCCAAATGAGCATTTTACAAAGTAATTAATACAATGCAAATTCAAACTGCTCTAAAATATCCTCAGTAGCTTACTCCTTTCTCTCAGTTTCACTGTTATTGCAGACAAGGCTAAGGCAGTAACGCTCAACACACGTGTACTACTTTTACTTGTTTTACTTAAGAAGTTTTAGCATTGACGTGAAACACACTGTTTAAACTCATCTCTGGAGGTCAAAGCACATTTCCTGCTTTGTTCTGAACAACTACAGAGTGATCCTTCCCCTTAAATATCCCTGGAGTTCTTCTGTAGAATATATACATTCTGCTAATGACCTGTAGTGTTGGTTTTTGGATAACTTTACAAACAGTGCTGCCCTGGGCTCTGGACCCTCTCCATTTTTTGAAGAGCTCTTGGGTAGCTTGTAGAGGATGTCATTCCTTTCCCATCAGCCCTGTCCCAGAGGCTTATTCTCAAGCCTTGTCCCCCCCAATCCCAAAGTTTTGGCAAGCTCCGCAGATCTCTTTTCCAGGCTCCGGTTTCTTCTGCCAGCTCCATACCTTGAATCCATTCACAGCGGGACAGCAGAGAAAGGACCTTAACAGGTTCGAGGAGGCCTGAGTTCTGACTGCTGTGGAGCAGTGCACAGAAGCCACAGAAGATTATTCCTGCCTGTCTGTTTGTTTTTGGCTGGATATTTATCACCCACATGCAGGAGGAGTGGGAACCTACAACACACCTGTCAGCCACTGAAATAAATCCCTTGCTTTCTTTCTTTCATCCTGCATGGAGGAATGCACAGCCTGACCGAGAGTGTGGGTCGGGGTGAGCGTTTGGAGGAAAAGAGAGAGAAAGACAAAGGGAGGGAAGCTCAGGGAGGTTAGAAATGGTGAGTGAATGCTAGGAGGAGCTCAAGCGACACCAGCAATCTGCCAAGAGGCCACCAAACTCCTGCTTGGGTCATATTTTAAATACAAGCGCTGGAAGAAATCGTGGGAAATGTAGTGTTTATCTATGAATGAACCCTTCGGCTCATTGGTGTTGAGTGCTGTTGAGCTCTGTTCATATCAGAAAGCTGTCGAGGTTGAAGCCTTTCCTTTTTCCCAATCACTGTAATAAAACTTTCTTCTCCAGCTGTAATAAACTTAAAAATATAAAAAGAAAGTTTCAGCTTCAGGAGCGAACAGGGGCTGCGTTTAGTGACAGTAACAGAAGTCAAACAGGAAGTCCGTCGTAGAGTAGACTGTCCCATTTTGGTTTGGCCTTCAAAGGACACCCAACAGACTTCGAAGGACGCGGTCTACTAAGGTCTGTCCTTCGAAGTCTGTTGAGTGTTCTTTGAAGGCCAAACCAAAATGCAGCCCCTGAACTGAGATGCACCTTGTGGAACCACAGCCTGCAGCGTATTCTCCAAAAACACTGCCGCTATGATGTCAACATCATTGAATACGTTTTGGATAAACTGAATTGTGAGAGGAAACTTGAACCCCCTTCCAGGACTGAACTATTTTTATTTATTATTAAAATACAGTGTATGGCTTAACTGCCCGAAATGCATATCTAAGTCTGCAGGCAGTTGCTGTAGCTACAGTAATGGTGTTGCATTTATAACTTCCCTGCCTACAGTTCTATTGATTTTCTCTCCTGACCCATGCAGTCACCAGTGGGTTACAGAGCAGGCCTCTCTCTCCTGATTCTGGCCTCTTCTGTGTCTCTGAGGGGCTTTTAAAGTCCTGAACGTACTGTATCAGAATAGAGAAAACACTCATTATGGCCCAGGCAGAATGGCAGTGTGTTGTCCAGCCGTGTACTGTAGAGCTGTGCTCAGCGTGTGTACTTCAGTGCCCTCTCCCCAGACCCTGCTGGCTATATATTTTAGGAATGGCGGTCAATAGGCCATTTCCTCTGACTGTTAGTTTAGTGTTGGAGACTGTAGTATGGAAAAAGTATAGATTGTCTTTTCCATGCCATTTGACTTGCATATAGAGAACAAATAGAGAAAGAGAGGCATGAGCTTGCGTGCTGTTTTTGGCTTAAGATATTTCTCTCTCTCTCTCTCTCTCTCTCTCCTCTCTCTCTCTCTCTCTCTCTCTCCTCTCTCTCTCTCTCCTCTCTCTCTCTCTCTCTCTCTCTCTCTCTCTCTCCTCTCTCTCTCTCCTCTCTCTCTCTCTCTCTCTCTCTCTCCTCTCTCTTTCTTCTCTCTCTCCTCTCTCTCTCTCTCTCTCCTCTCTCTCTCTTCTCTCTCTCTCTCTCTCTCTCTCTCTCTCTCTCTCTCCTCTCTCTCTCTCTCCACTCTCTCTTTCTTCTCTCTCTCTCTCTCTCCTCTCTCTTTCTTCTCTCTCTCTCTCTCCTCTCTCTTTCTTCTCTCTCTCCTCTCTCTCTCTCTCTCTCTCTCTCTCTCTCTCTCTCACCTCTCTCTCTTTCTTCTCTCTCTCCTCTCTTCTCTCTTTCTCTCTCTCTCTCTCTCTCTCTCTCTCTCTCTTCTCTCTCTCTCTCTCTCTCCTCTCTCTTTCTTCTCTCTCTCCTCTCTCTCTCTCTCTCTCTCTCTCTCTCTCTCTCTCTATCTCTGAAAATGCACATAATAAAAAAACCTAAATGGAAAAGGCCCATAAAAAAGTAAGACTGCAAATGCATGAAAGACTTTCCACTCAAAACATTATGAATAAGTTCTATATGTAAAACAAGACCAAACAAATCAAGCTTTTGATATAAACTACTTTTTTTTTTTAAATCTAGAGTTGTAAAATCAATTCCGATCAAAGCAATGTCCCCCTCAGATCTGTCCATGTTCCCTTGTTTGATACCGTCCCTGATCACAGGAGCCTATGTCATCTGAAGTCTATTAGCAAAAATGCAGCAAATAGAAACAGGACTCATTTTACATTTATTTCTGCTGCACTTTCAAAAATGTTTGATGGATACCCTCTGAGGCAAGTGCCTTGATTCAGTGCAGCTCTTAACCCATATACCTTTTAACCACGCTGACTCATACACTAGGGATACTATTGGTACCGATTCTGGCCTAAATTGCTGGATCAGATATCGGAAAGGAACAAAACATGCCATAAGCCAATGCAGCACTTTCGCATAGGACCGGCAGGCATCACGTGATGGAGCGATTGTTGTGAAAGGCCTGTAAACATGTCAGCAGTGTGGAGTTACTTCACAGTCAACGAAGAAAACAGCAAGACCGCCGAGTGTAATTTGTGTAATGTTACTGTCTCACGAGGTGGTAGCAGTGTTGGGAACTTTAACACCGCAAACATCATTAAACACTTACAGAAACACCACAGAAAGGAGTACACGGTATTTATCAAGGCCTCGAATGCTAAGAAGAAAACTCTTTCGCATCAACAAACGCTGCTGGAAAACATTTTTTTTAAAGCAATTAATTTTTCAAAAAATCGGATTAGTATCGATATCGGCACATACGCAAATTTAAAATATCGGTATCGGTATCGGACCTAAAAAAGTGGTATCGTGCCATCCCTATCATACTCTCTCTCTCTGCACTCAAAACGTAGGGCTTTTCTGACACTTTATAGGCAAACAGTAAAAAACGGGACCATATGAATGTGGATTCCCCTCTTTTCAAATGAGAAGAAGAAGGCACAAGATTTGTGTAAGGAGTTTAATGTAAACAGCTTCCTGTTCACTCTTAGCTGAAAGTGCCATGTGTGTTTCAACAGCTCGTCTACTACAGCTGCTCTTGCTTTGTAGTAAACTGAAAGAGAAGCCTGTGATTTTACTGCTTTGGTTTTATTGCTTGGAATGTTTTCTACACAGAAATCTGCGCATTATGACCAGCATGTGATTTGTCTTATGGCAGGGTTCTCAGTATGTGTTTTAGAGTGAGAAGTGCTTTTATGTGTCTGACTTGTTAATCCACATGCTCTTTATAAATGTGCATTTTTTTAATAAGCTCTTCTCTGTTCTCTGTGTTGTAGGGTACATCCCCAGTTATCTAGAGAAGGATGAGCCGTGTGTGGTGTGTGGAGACAAAGCCACGGGCTACCACTACCGCTGCATCACCTGTGAGGGCTGCAAGGTAGAAAAACCCCACCCGTGGGTGCCGAAACACAGACACGCACAGTTGTTAATTTGACCGCTGGCCCTCGGAGTGAGTATAGAGAGAAACACGGGGAACACTCTCCTGTCTTTTACAGTTGTGCATTTGACTCAAGGTCAGCGACAGATCGAAACCTAGTTACCATCCTCATTGAGCTCCTGAGTCAGGTTTCAGTAAATACAGGTGAACTGTAACCTCTCTTTGGAATTCATAGCTTGTTGTCTTGCTCGGAGGTTCAGTGGTGCATGCACATCCTAAGGAGACTCAGTCATGCGGGACCAGGAGAAATTCAACCCTGGTTTTTGGCTCAACACTTCAAACAATCGTTCGGTATAGCAGTGTGTTTTAGTATGGTGGTAGACTATATCTAAAGCTTATGAAGCTCCATGGGTTGGTGTAGTGGTAAATCCTCTTTCTTTCAAAATAAACACCCTTTTCTTACTGGGTGTAGAGTGATTGTGTGGAATTTTATTTTATTTATTATTATATATTTTTTTTAAACAATTTTCCCCTTAGTCCGGGTGCAAGTGTCAGAATATATAGTGTCATATATATATATATAATTATACATAGTTCACTCTTCCCATCGAAACACTGAGTTGTCATTCTGCTGTCATCCGATCAACTCTGACATTTCCCACTTCCATCTGATGTTCTTGTTTGTGTGCATACACACAGACAGACACAGGGTGACAGCAGTAATCCTGCTCTTCTCTGAATAACCTCACCAACCTCAGGAAGCAGGCAGATCACTGAACCTGTGAAAGTACATTTTTATATGTGAGAGCCAAGACAAAACTGTCACTTTTAATGGAAAGTGACAGATACTGTGACTAATTCATGTCTCTCTCTCTCTCTCTCTCTCTCTCTCTCTCTCTCTATCTCTCTCTCTCTGTGTGCTGTCTATCTTTTAGGGATTTTTCCGGCGCACCATTCAGAAGAACCTGCACCCTGCCTATTCCTGCAAATATGATGGCTGTTGCATCATTGACAAAATCACCCGCAACCAGTGCCAGCTCTGTCGCTTCAAGAAGTGCATTGCTGTGGGCATGGCCATGGATCGTGAGTTTCCTTCTCTGTGTTTCAATCACTTGATTTTTTTTCCTGTAGTGGTCTTATTAATCTCTGTGAGAGTAGAATTCAGAAGTTTCAAAACCAATAAAATGTGCTTGATTCATATGTCGTTTCCTTGCACTCAGTGGTTTATTATCTAATAGCAGAGTGGATTACTCACCCCGCCACGTCATAGTCCTGGTTTCCCTTTCCATATGTCAGTGCCACTGCTATAAGTTACTGATAAGAGTACTCGACCATATCTCCTCATAAATCGTTTGCTTACCATTGTAATTGGATCTGCACTAGAGCATGATATATAAAAATACAATTTCCAAAATAGCATCTTAAAAATTGAAGTCTGTAACTTGTTCATTCACTTGAAGCTTTATTGACCTTGATCACTTGGATCTGGGACCAGCCATGACCTGACAGGGTGACGGGGGTGAATGCCCACCACGCTGGGTGTGTGTTTACTGCCCCTAGTGTGTTTGTGTGTTCACTGCTGCGAAAAGGTTACATGCATTGGGATTTCCCAACGTCTTGAATATTATAATGAGATGATGAACTTTAGATAGTGAAAGACATTAATTCTCAGCAATCTTCCACAGAGTTTGGCAGAAAGTGGTTAACCTCGACCCGTCATAAGCCTTTGGTGATGCTCTTTCTTAAACTCAGTCTAGAGGACTTTATTTGTTACAAGTAACAGCTAAATTGTGGAAGCTTCCAGACAAAAGTTTGAAATGTGAAAATTAAGGGTTCAATGTTAATTTGTGACAAATTGAGTTAAGACCCATATGTTTTAAACACTGTCAGGATGTGGGTCTTTCACATGTCTCATAAGTAGTGTACAGATCTGATTGGTCCGATTCATTTTCTGTTGGTTTTCTAAATGGAAATAAGTACATAATCTAATAAAAGAGAGAACACATTTTATTGCATAATGGCTGTTTATTTGCTGAATTTAATTAATTGGAATAATAGGCTTTATTGTTCATGCCACATGGCGAGAGATGCCTCAGTCATTATGTGAACTTCATAAAATGTGTTAATTTTCACTTTTGGAAAAAAAAAAGTAACCTGAATGGAGGAAAACAATAATAACACTTCACAAAGTCATATTTTTGTTCTTGACATTGAAGGTTATTCCAGTTTTTAGGGCTTTCTTGCCTTTACAGTGTATACACACACACACACACATGCATGTGCTGACAGCCAGAGTAAATGAATCTCAGGCTGTCTGTGGTGCTGGTGGAGGGTCAGCGTGCAGACAGCCATATGGCCTCGACCTGAAGCCCACATGTTGCACTCACACAGCACACTTTCTTTTTTCCCCCCGGGCCTCTAGCAATTCTTTATGCAGCTCTCGTGTTCCTATGCTTTTTTGATTACTCTCCAGTGCTCACTCACTCTTATTCTTTCTCTTCCACACTCCTGTCTTTTTTTTTTTTTTTTAAAGGCAGTTGCTTTTATCGTTAGTATTTTGAACTTTATCAGACCCCCTCAGTTCACAGCTGAGACTGTTCAGTGACGTGTGCTGCCATCCACTCAGATATTTTTATCCTCCATTTTACTCCCAGAACTCTGTCCTGTTCTGCCCCTTTTGGTCATTGTGTTTTCTCTGAGGCAAGTGCCTTGATTCAGCGCAGCCTCTTAACCCATTTACCTTTAAACACACTGACTCATACTCGTTCTTTCTCTCCCTCCCTCTCTCTCTCTCTTTCTGTAGTTGTTCTTGATGAAGCTAAACGGGTTGCGAAGAGACGCCTGATAGAGGAGAACAGGGAAAAGAGGAAGAAGGAGGAGATGGTGAAGACTCTACAGAATCGGCCGGAGCCTACAAGCTCTGAGTGGGAGCTGATCCGAATGGTGACAGATGCTCATCGTCATACTAATGCACAGGGCTCCCACTGGAAACAGAAACGCAAGTTCCTGGTGAGGAGATCTATCTCGCTGCACTACACCACTGGTGTGACATAAATCTAGACCAAAGTAACCCAACAAAACAAACCTTCTGATTGTGCCAGTTCTAATTTGAACCAAGTAAACTACTGTAAATGGAAGGCAATATTTCTGAGCTGTGAATTGAATACATTATGATTTTATTTTTAAAACCATTCTGAGAAGTTTGTCAGCCTGCATTAATGAGTTGTAGCCATCTGCAGAGCAGGGCATAGTTCTGAGGCGTGCTGTAGTTTCATGGGACATCTAGTGTCACGGTGTGTAATAGGACTGCTGTGTTACTATGGCGATGCCAGAGAAGTGTTTAGAGCTACAGGGGAAACAATGCCATGCTATTGTTTTGGTTAGCATGTTGGACGATTAGCTGGATGTCAGGGCTGAAACTAGTGTTGCCAACTGTCCCATAAAATACAGAACCGTCCTATATTTGGACACTAAAAGATGCGTTCCATTTTGAACCGATAGGGACACATTTTGTTGCGTATTTTTGAGGTCACACTGTTGTGGTGATGGTTTGAGACAGAAACACGCAGCTCTCTCTCAGCCGGACCCAGGGTCAGATACTCCACGGCTCCTAAACAGAGAACACGCTTCTCATTTGTTGTTGCCTTTATTTAGCCAATCAGAGGCCAATGGAATCACAGTCCCTCCTACAGGGGGTTGTTTTGCTGCAGCGCTGAGAGCAGCAGGTCTGTGGGATTACTGTGGTCTGTGGTATAACTTATGTTAGCACCATTTCCAGGGAATAAACCCTGGAGGGGGCGCCAGTCCTTCACAGGGCAACACACACACTCACACATTCACTCACACACTCACACCTATGGACACTTTTGAGTCGCCAATCCACCTACCAATGTGTGTTTTTGGACTGTGGGAGGAAACCAGAGCACCCGGAGGAAACCCACGCGGACACAGGGAGAACACACCAACTCCTCACAGACAGTCACCCGGAGCAGGAATCAAACCCACATCCTCCAGGCCCCTGGAGCTGTGTGACTGCGCCACCGTGCCGCCATTTTTATAAATGTTTTTATGACAATTCCTGGTATCAGTCACCTTTTCCAAATATACGGTTGTGTAGTGGATGGAGAGAAGATTCTAAAACGTTTAGTGGAAACAACGTTTAGAACAGTGTGAGTATGGGAGAAGATTTTAGAACTCTTTAAATGATGAAGAATGTGAACATTTAAGAACGGTGTCAAAAAGAGAGTGATTTTTCTAAAATATTGCTGGATGGGAGAGAATAATGAGCAGAGTGAATGGGTGAAATTTCCTAGAACTACAGAAGCAAGGGCAAAAACCACTGCAGCTGTTGCTACAACTGTGCAAGAAGGTGCCAAAACAACACTGGGCCGCACATTCTTGGGCGTAGGGATGGTGCATGCTGTTTTCCACAGTGTGGGGACCCTCCCCAATTGCAGACTCAGGTTAAAAATGTGCTGTAGGTGTTCCCCCAACGTAGTGGCACAGGACTTCAGCAGACTAAGAGCAGTTCTACAGCTGATTTTCCCAGTCTGACGGGGGCTGAGTCACAGGTTGTCTCATCCATGTGTTTGTGTACATATGTGTATTTCTGACTGTGTGTGTGTGTGTGTGTGTGTGTGTGTGTGTGAAGATTGGACTGTCTGTCAAAAGGGATAATCCTGCACTTGTGCACGCTCAGAATGTCAGTATTAGTCTACAGTGTCAGAAGTGACTCCTACTTTCAGGAATCAGTAAATGGAACGGCAGGAGACTGAAGGACAGTGAGTGGGCAGGGGGCAGCTTGAGTGACAGATGGACAGTCATAGATGGAAAGCGGAAGAGAGATGGAACTCAGAAGAGGCTGTAATCTTAATCCCTCTCCTGAGGAGACTAGGATATAGGGGTATAGGAAAGGAGCAAAGGATGATGGAGAAGTAGACTAATGGAAGACATGAAAAATTTGATGTCCGTTAAAAAAATGACATTGATTACTCGTTCATCGGTTGAGAAATTCTATAAAAAGACACTAGCATGCACACAACCTTTACAGTCCATATACATCACCATTAAGAGAATAAGAACAACAAGGCCAAGAGCCTGCTAAGAGCACACTGCCTTTCTCATATTTATTCTCTCTATCTCTTTCTCTCTCTCTGAGAGAAACAAAGAAATTTGACACAAAAAAGAAAGAGGGAGAGCACCAGTGAATATTAGAGAACCCACATATCTTTGTCTCACATTTATTTAAAAACCGTGCAGCACATGCACTCATCCATATGGTACAGTACCACATATAATGAGTACCGTTACTTTAAGAAGGAGGTATTTCCAACGAGTGCCACAGGGGGGCGGTGTGTGCCCGCAGCACTTTGCCTCCTCTCCCTCAATGATTAGCACCAGCGATCTTAGCTACTTTTTATAGAAGAGAATCGCCGATAGCACGACTCGTTAGAACACCGGGACTGACCGTGAGCGGGAGAGACAGCTCTCTATGTGGCTTCTCTGCTCCGGGAGACACAGCTCTCTCGAAGTGGCTCATCTGCTCCAGAGAACAAGCAGCACAGTCGGTCCGCATGGCAGCTCACGCAGATCAGAAAGAGTAGCTAATGTGCAAAAAGTGCTGCCCAAGACACATTTGCTTCCTTTTATGTTGAATTTATTCCTTTTTCTGAACTCTGATTGCATAATTGAATAAGGCATTCAGCTTTATTCAAACAGTAAACGTGTCTTATGAATTTGACATAGGGTCGAAGGCACGATCGGACCCAGAAATGGTGAAATGCACATGTGGCTTCACGCTTAACGAGCACCAGCGTATTTGCCAACCACCCTCAGCTTTAGAGAACGTACATTACTTCTCTTGATGTTTTAGGTTTTTGTGATTATATTGTTTCAATATCGGTATCGAGATATTTAGGCAGGTATCATATCGAAAGTCATCATTTTGGTATCGTGACAATACTATCACACAAGTCTGTTCTCAAACAAAAACTTGCATTTAAACACTGCACAGCCTGCTGCAGCACATTACAAACACAGTTTAACTTGGCCCCTGTAGAGGTGCTTCAAAAGCACACATTTAAAATAGGATTAGGAATGAATGTCTATAATATAAATAGGATCACTCTTCTTTTTCAGATAAACGTTCTGATACTGAAACCTATGCCTATACAGATTCACTAATTAATAAATTATAAAAATAGATATTATAATACAGGGGGTCCTCGACCTACGACGTTGATCCGTTCCTACGTCGCGTTGTAAACCTGTTTTTGGTGTAAGTCGGAACATACGTACATACTGTACGTAAATAACATACTGTAAGCACTTATCCTAACACCTATCCTCTTCAGTCCCGAGCCGCGTAACAGTGTATTCTTCCGCCGCGCCGCGCACACCAAACATGAAGTTCACGTTACGATGTTTACGACGCAAAACCACTTAAGTCGAAACAAGGCTCTATACAGTAAATGGGAGATGTGTGATAACCACGAAACATCGTAACTCGGGACTGACGTAACCCGAGGATTGTATCTTGGAATTAAAAATATAAATCTAACAATTAATAATTACTTTTAATTAATATTAATCGGTCCTTTGGTGGAGTTTAGACGTGTATTTTGTTGTTCTTAAGTTACGACATTTAGAACAATAATGAAACAGATTGGAAAACTTTTGTCCTAATTCAGTAATCAGTTTCAAATCTTTCTTAATTGATTATTTGAATTGTCTTCCCTAGTCAGAAGATAACAACTGTGGAAAGAATTGTGATCTGTTTAAAATATGTTCAATCAAGCAATTGTATAATAATTATTATGATGACTCTGCCATAACATCACACAGTATGACCATGTGCTAGGACATTTTATTGAACTGGATAGGTTTTACTTTTTTTTTCCCAATTTAATTTTTTTAATGAAATCAGCTTGATCCCGATACCCACTGATAACCAATATATCTTCTCTAAATCAAAACACACTGATTTAGTATAAAATATACCCCTTGACACTTGTTAACTGTGATTAATGAGTACAAGCCACTCACTTTATTTCCATGAATTTAATTTGTTAAATAGCTCTCCCTCATTTCTTTCTCTCTCTCTCTCTCTCTCTCTCTCCCTCCCTCTCTCTCCCTCCCTCTCTCTGTGTGAACTATGTTTACCTTGTTCCCTGCCACACAGCTCTGATGATATATGCTGAAGGTCATAAACATAGCGGCCCCTCTCTGTACTTAGCTCTGCATTCTGGACAGTCGTCCTTGATGCCCCCAAAAATTCTGTATCCTTGTCCTCTGCTGCTTTTCAATATTCCCGTATGTTCTGTATTATCCTAGGAAAGTGGAACTTAGCTTTGTTGTTTGTGTTTATTCTTTAGTCCAGCTGTTTTTGCAGCCCTGATCTAACCACAATTTCTAATCAGTTTTCTTGCTTAGCATTTCTGTCATCCATCAACACAAGTGAACTAATGCTGCTAGAAAAGACATGTATCATATTTAAAAGTGTCTCTGTTTGGTAGAAACTGTCCAGATGACTATTATTAGATGTCCTTTCAGATTAATATTCTTTTATGCTCTTTTGAAAGTGAAAGTGTTTTTTTGCTGCTCAGCAGCATTGGTTTACCCCATCTGTTAGTAGTTTTGGCAGGCATCTGAAGTGCACACTTGGCAGTGGAGTGGTCACTGGAGCCTTGGCTCTAATCATATTACAGGCTGATTTGAGCTCCACCCAGTGCAACCTCTGTTCTTCTGTCTGTCTTTGCTGTAGCTAAATGTCAGCATACTCAATCCCTCTGTCTCAGTCTCTCCTGTATCCTCAAGCCTAGTCTTCACTGTGTCCTCCTCCATCTCACACACGTTTCCTACATAAAGCATGTTATAACATTCTGATGACCTCTGGTTTGGGAACGTAGTCTCAAAAGCTGTTACCTTTTCAAATCACACTAGCTACAAAGCAGTCTCTTGGATGCTGAAAACAGCCTGGAGCATAGTGTACCTCCCAATGTGTGAGTGAATGATGTTGTGAAAGCTGTGGTCTTGAGTTCTCTGCTTCTGCACTGCCTGAGCAGTGTCGGCCTATTGTCCTCCCCAAGGCTGAACAGAGAGGCCATTGTGAACATGTGAGCTCCTCATCCGTCAGCTCTAACTGCTTTGCTGCCGAATATCCCTGAACAGCCCCAGCTCTGCTCGGACCAGGGCCACACACCTACACCACTGTGAATGATTTTATATATAGTAGCTTTACAATATCAACAGCGGAGAGGTAGAGTTTCTCAATGCTTTATTTTGTGAGGAATTTGCCATAAAAATGAATGATCCGAATGATCTTGATACAGTGTTGTCGACTTATTGTTTATATAGTAATACAAACTGGAGCTGTGTTTGTATAACGGTTTTTACTGGTGATATATTGTCATATGATGTCCTGATGTTTTTTGTTTTTTTTTTTGGCTCTGTAGATTATTAAAGTCTCTTTGTGCTCTTTTTCTAGCCTGAAGACATCGGCCAGTCCCCAGTAGCTCCCACATCAGATGGGGACAAGGTGGACCTGGAGGCCTTTAGCGAGTTCACCAAGATCATCACCCCTGCCATCACGCGCGTCGTTGACTTTGCCAAAAAACTGCCCATGTTTTCAGAGGTGGGTGACCTGTGTGCGCATGTAGTATTAACTTTGGAGTAACTTTCTGCATAAGTTACATTTCTTATGGAGAAAAATGAGAGCAGACTGGATAGTTACCTGTTCCAAAATATATCTTCAGGGTGTGTTAAAGCTGATGTGTGCATTTGGCATGTACTATTAGATAAATGCGTTTTAAGCCACTTAAAAATCTTCATCCCTACTCTGGCCGTTAATGATGGGGGGCCAAACAATTTGTTTTCATTTTTAAGAGGTTTAAAACAGACGCAACACACCCTGCTGAACCAGAACCAGGGTTGCCAAATAAAGCAAGGGATACCATTGTAATGCTCACTGCCATAAACATTATTAAATTATATTTTTCTTTTTAACTTAGAGATTTGTTCAACATAGAGTTAAATTAGTAGATGGTATTTCTGAAAATATTTGGCAATGAAAATATGTAGTTAATCTGTTTATATGAAATATCAGGTTTAGACCCGTGAGTTCGTGTTGTGCAGTTTATCAACGTAATTGGTGGCATAATTGTCAAATGCTCCAACTGCTCTGCACATTCTCTAACCCACCAACTCACATTCTTAACGGCACAGTAATGTTAATAAATAGACCTCACGAATTATTTTTACTCACCTAAGTGGATAGAAGATCTGAATCTGTGTCAAAGCAGCAAATGAATCTGTGTCTGTTTGTGTATGTGTTGTAGAGTGGCTAAATGTCAAACGAACGCTTGTCTGTGGTATTGAATCAGTGAAATTTCTGTGCAAGTGGGTGGGATGCCTGTGTGTTTGTCTGTCTGAAGAGTGCTATATTAGTCACTGCTATGAGGCATACTGTCCATATTTAGCATACAGCAGCACAGCTTCCCCAGCGAGTGTGTACATTCTTGCCCTGTAGACTACACATCCCACCTATGTCAGGGACTTTGTTATTGTCTGCACACAGTTCTGCACACACACTGCAGCTGGGTAAGAACCAGCTATGGTCTTTATGCTTAGTGGTTTTGGTGAGAGATTGACCTCTGAGACTAAATCTTAATTGAATATCTAAGATTGCTCACACCTCACTATATATTTTTGATTTCCACGCAATATTTCTGTGAATTCCAATTGCACAAAAAGCGGGAAGTTAGACAAAAAAGGAATCACATAGACCCTTAGTTGAATTTGATAATCATATCTGTTTTATAGATGTATTTATTTAAAATGGTGTCTTTGCATGTACAGCTGCCTTGTGAGGATCAGATCATCCTGCTGAAGGGCTGCTGCATGGAGATCATGTCTCTGCGGGCAGCAGTGCGGTACGACCCAGAGAGCGAGACTCTAACGCTGAGCGGGGAGATGGCAGTGAAACGAGAGCAGCTAAAGAACGGAGGGCTAGGAGTGGTGTCAGACGCCATCTTTGACCTGGGAAAGAGCCTGGCTCAGTTCAATCTGGATGATACAGAGGTGGCCCTGCTGCAGGCCGTGCTACTCATGAGCTCAGGTCAGTTCTCAGCCTTAAATGCTGATCCGGCTGCTAAGATAATTGCCTATATTTTGGTGTCTCTGCCCAGATTTAATGTGTTGGTTACTAAAAATGCATGGCTTGCGGCATGAGTGATCTTCATGTGACAATTCAGACTTGGTTGTAATTTTGAAACCGCAACAACACCTTCCTCAGATGATCTGCCTTGTTTTATGGATGAAGATCCATTGGCAAGAAGTTGTTAATATAAGTGATTGATAATATCTCTACAAAGATAACACCATAGATTAGCTGTGTCTCCCTACAGTGGACATCATCTTGGTCATCAGAATATCACGCTTCCTATAAATTAAAATGTTGTTTATTGTTTAATTATAAATACAGAGTATACACCGATCCACCATAAATGACATAGACACTTATTGTCCATTTTATCAGGTGCTTTTAGTAGTTCTAGAATTAAAGTGTGTAGTCCATCTGCTGCTCTCCATTGACCTCCTTTCACCCTGTTCTTCAACGTTCAGAACCCTGAGAGGACCACACCAGAGAAGGTATGATTTGAGTGGTGGATCATTCGGAGTACTGCAGTGGCACTGATTGTGGTTGCCTTGCTGTGTGTTGCATCGGTACACGGCAGTGGTGGTGTGGTCCAGTTTGTAGGTGTACAGTCAGAAACTGTAGTTGTTGATTGATGGTTTTGGCTGGATATTTTTTGTTGGTGGGCTATTCTCAGTCCAGCCTTGACACTGCTGTCTGATTCACTCGTACCAGTACGAGGCAAATTAGCACAGCGTTAGTGAGAGTCATCCACCACTTAATAAGCATCTGTTCTGTATCGGTCATGACCACTGTGGCCGATGTGGAATTGTAGAACTACAGTTAAGTGGACAGTCAGTGTAGAAACAGTGGTCATTTGGATGTTTTTGTATATACAACAAAGGGTCATAGGGTAAACAAAAATGATTTTAAAATGCCCTGTAATGTGATGCGCATTCGCAGTCTGACACGTTATATAATACCCATTTAAAACCCTTCAGGACGTGCTGTCATTCTGTTCTCTCGTCCTACCACAAGAAATTTTGATGCAAAACCAATGTTAGTGGCAAGCTAGACTGCTCTGTTGATGAAATAACTTTTAATTGATTATACGATGACACATCAGGCTTGTGTCCGTTTTGAAAGCTGTCTAATAAATGATTATAGTAGCTGTTACTTGTTTTGATGATTTGAGTTTTTTTCCCTCTCCCCGATCTTCCAGACCGCTCGGGCCTGACATGTGTGGAGAAGATCGAGAAATGCCAGGAGACCTACCTTCTAGCGTTTGAACACTACATCAACTATCGCAAGCACAACATTCCCCACTTCTGGCCCAAGCTGCTGATGAAGGTGACGGACCTGCGCATGATCGGAGCCTGCCACGCCAGCCGCTTCCTGCACATGAAGGTGGAGTGTCCCACCGAGCTCTTCCCTCCACTCTTCCTCGAGGTGTTCGAGGACCAGGAGGTGTGAGTGCTGGCAACGAAGAATAAGAGAGCTTCAGGAACCTGCGCTTTTTTTTAAAACCTTCACCCGACCACCTCCCTCTACCCCACAAACAAAACACCCCCCACCTTCCTCCTCCCTGTGCGTCAAACTCACCAGCAGCTGCAGTGACAGAAAGGCAGAGGCAGGGGTCGCAATCAGGGGTTCATCTCTGGGGTTTTATTTTATTTATTTATATTTTTTTTGTTTTTACAGAATGTTCTGTACTCACTCTCTCCACCCCCCCCCCCATCCCTCCAACGTTTGATCCTCCCTGCCAGTCAATTTAACCGGTGGCCCTTCTGTCTCTAAGTAATGTCTTAGACCGACCTACCTGAACCTCAGCTATGGACACACAATGCATACACATAGAGATAGGGGTGGGCAATATGGCAGCAATATATTAACACATTTTCATGATACAAAATACATGTCAGGATGATTTGACCTGCGGACAAGATGTAGTTGTTTAAAAACACACACACATGTACCATGCAGAACTCTGCTAAGCTAGGCTAAAGTCCTTCAAAACATTATCTAAAAATGTTCTCAAATGAGCAAGTTGTTCATCACAATTACACAGTGTATCACCATAAGTACCATTGTACCACCCACTTATACACAGACATTTAACCTCATGTCAGAACTCTTAAGCAAACACGACCCACACAGCACTACCCTCACACCAGCTTTTTCGAAACAGCTCTGTTGTGCAGAGCATTTTTTATTTTTCTTGTCTGAGGCACATCCGTGTGTCCTCTCTCATTGGGCTAGCGTAGTGCTAGACAGTGATCTTGGCCGTCCTGCCAAGAAACAGCAGAGATTATTTTTGTTAACCAGTGATCGGTTCAGTCCAGTAGGGTAAATATAATTCTGGTACCACTAGTGATCACCAGTGTCTCTCTAATATACACGTCGCGTGACCAGATCAATGTTAGCTATGTCGCATGATGTTTGTAGTTTGTTTAAAGCTCTTTGCTAAACTGAAGCGACTTGAACAGACCTCATTACACTCAAACTAATTACAGTGAGCATGTGTGTGGAGCGGGAGGATATTTCTGAACCAAATCAGGTGCTATATTTAAATAAAGCTTCTCGAAAGGATTTGGGACGTTTAGGAAATATGCCCTCCCTCTCTTTCTCTCTCTCTCTCACACACACACACAGTAGGCCATTTCAAATGTACCTGGTCTACATTCAGTGCACATCACATTCAGGGGCGCACACACATTCACTTTCACACACAGTGCAACCTTGGTCTTTAGTGAGTGGATCTGCCTTGTCATTGCCTGGGTTCTCTGTGCCAGCAAACAGGCATGATCTGAATGATAATTAAGCCCTCCTGTTTCCTAGGAAAGACACTGAAGCACGTAGAGCACAAAGCTGGCTCCCGAACCCAGTTCCCAAAAGACAGCAAGACATTTAGGCCGGCTTGCGGGGGGCTTTCAGGCGATACCTCTGTGAAACAGGTATACTGCGTTTCGTACTTCATAACGGTCAGAAAATACATTTCATTTCCAAGCCTCTATCTATCGATCTATTGTTTTAAAACTCAACTAAAATAAATAGAAATGTATTATAGACAACAGAAGTCTAAATGCAGGAGTTAAATATTTCAGAAATACACATTTAAAAATAAATAAATAAATAAATTCCTCGCTTTTAGGAAGTTGGGTTTCTTTTCTCATGGGCCGGCGTTGCGTTAAATTTCTTGTCAAGTCACTTGAGAACAGGCATCCTTGTTATGTATAGGTCAGTGATTGAATACATATGGTGTACGTCATGACTCACAGCAGAGAATGTTGACAGTTTGAACGTTTGAAGTGAAGATGTACTACTACCCCGACTACTGTGAAAGCGCGCATGCTTGAGGGCGTTTGAATAGGCGTCGTCTGAATACCAACACACCCACCCACTAAGACCAACTGAAAAGCACTGATATAGTATTACCATCCTTGTTTGGCCGAGTATACACAAATATACACACTCAAACATACACCTCAGAAAACTCAAATGCCTCATTACTGTATGCACTGCAGTGCTGTTTGCCCTGGACACCCTCGCAGGGCATTGTGAGTTCAGTCCAGTCCTTCTGTGATCTGTTACTGGTGCCCTGAGTGTGAAAGACACTCACAGATACAGACATATAAACACACATATACACATAGTGATGGGCTTAGGCAGAGCAGGCTTGCGGACTGGCTGTTTTTGTTCTTGTTGTTATTATCTTTTAAATTTAATTGTATTTTTCATTTTTTTTACCTCGATGTGGGCACACCTCAGGCTGTGGCTCCAAGACTGCCTCTGTGCTAACAGGCTCTACCTCACCTCTGGACACAGAGCAGCTACCGCACAGCCTCCTCCTTCCCCCCTACACGCACCTCACACACACACACACACACACACTCAAACATTACCTACATTTAAACACACACTGAGGAATTCATGAGCAGGAACACAAAAGAAATTAACATCTATGATGAACACACAGGTGTATAGTTGAGCCCCACCTTCGTCAAAAACACACCAACGCCTCCCTTTACCTCTCACTCCTATTGAAATACCACTGTAGACAGGAGGGCCTACCATTTCCTCATCCTAATCTGTCTGCTTTAATTCAAGTCCCTTCATTCTGGGCTGAGAGGACAATTCTGTTTGGGGGATATTCTTCTTTTTTTGTTTTCTGTTTCATTTCATTGTGGGACCAATTGTCACTTTGAAATTTGGAACCCCATTCCATTCCGTCAAAACGGAAGATAATCTGGTGGGAATGGACAGTGTGAATGAAAGAGCAAATGCTGCTGGCTCTGAAAACCAGTGGCAAAGGGGACTGTAGTTTCTAACGTGGGAGAAGATGAAGATCCCACGAGTGGCCAGGCCAAACCCAACACAGTCTTGATTTCTTAAAAAGGATAGCAAAATAAGAAAAGAAAAAAAAACAAAACCTTTTTCTTTTGGTGTCTTTGAAATATCAAGCAGTTGTTTGTGAAATAACGTGCGAGGGGAAAACGAGCAAGATTTGAGTAAGAGGACAGAGAGAGAGGGAGGCGGGCAGGTCCCTGTATGTTCCTATAGGCCCTTGGCAAGGTTGGCCTCTCTATAAATCAGTACCACCAATAAGGTGCTCGTGTGTGCCCGCCCCCAACAGTAGATTTTGCACTTAAGAAGAGATCGTTCGCTCGCTTCTACAAAATCTAACCGCAGCATAGACGTTTGAATGCACGCCCTTATCCTGAGGACACACCCCCACAAGCGCTCTGTCAGACAGAGGCTACACCTACATGTGTTCTTCAACACGTTCTCAGAGTCAGTATTAAAGTAACTCATCACCCTTTTCTACTTCAGCAACGACCAACGCGTCAGCCCATACACACTCTAACGACACACGCGCGCACACATCCCCTTGTGTTCCCCTCTGGGCGTCCTCTGCAATGGCTTGAGACAAACACCAAATCGATTGGGGCCTCTCCCTTGTGAGACAAGGCTGAGACACGGCACCAGCGAGTGAATGTGAACCGGTAAGCAGCAGGACAAACGAGTACAAACGAAAGCGGGAGAGAGAAACGAACGCAAAGAGCAGCTTGAGACCCCTGCTCTGAAAAGCGAAGCAGAATGGGCAATCTTAGCAGAGTCAGTGAATCATGACTTTGAGAACGGAGCGAATAAGTGAGAGAGAACAGGCCCACTTCCCTTATCTGGATTGGACAGTTGTCCTTGTTGGCCCCGCCCCTCTCAGTGGATATCCCTGTAACCCCCACCTTCAGAGCAAGAGAAACCAAATCCCAAACAGAGACCTTTGTCACGGTGGAGATCCGTAGATGCACGTATGGAATTGGAGCGACACGCTGGATCGCCTCGGGTCACAGTGATGTCACTGGTTCTGATTGGGTGTGTGTGTGTAACAAGCAGGGGTTACGATGCTGCTTTACCTTCTGAGTCTAATTTTATTTCAGAGAAACAAAAAAGATATAATGAAAGAAATATAAACCCAGAAAACAAAACTTAAAAAAAAAAAAGACTTTAAAGACTCCAGAACAAAGTTAAAATTTGGAGATTGAGTTTATGTTTGTTTGTTCTTTTTTTTTTTTTTATCTCAATGTGTTTTATTTGTTTGTTGGTTTTTTGGCGCTTAACTGCTCTGTGTAAGAGACAAAAGAACAGCCGTAGTCACTTTTGACCATGCGTGCAGTGTAACCTAGACAGAATTTCACCTCTTTTTCACCTCACAACTAGTTTGTATCCATAAGCCAACTGCTCTGTTTGTCTGTATATCTGTCCTACTGTCCGTCCTTTTATCCAGATGAATTTACAACAAACAAAAACAGGAATATTTTCATTTTTTTATATTTTTTGTTTCCTTTTTTATGAAAGAAAACAGGAAAATAATGCAACAGAGACTGAAAATACAAAAAAAAACAAAAAAAAAAACAAAAAAGAAAAGTAAAAACTGAAACACAATCTACTCATACCTCACACAACACAAAACTCAAATGAACTTGGGAGGAGCGCTTTTCTGCAAGGCACTTGTTCAAGTGCATCAAATGCATGTATAGAGATGTACTCTGAGGTAAAAGTGCTTGGTGCGCAGGAGTGTCTAGTGATCACAGACGCACACAGCCCCTTTCTCCATGTTTGATGGCCAGCAGAGCCAGTTTTCTAATCCAGTAGTCTGCAGTCATCATCCGGAAGCAGGATTTCCCTCTGGAAGCGTGTGGAGCAGGGCTGAGTGCAGCGTGGCCAAAAAAAAAAAAAAGCCTGGAGCGGAGCTGTGTGTCTCTGTGACAGTGGAGAGTGCTTCATGGTATTGAATGTAGCTGACAGGACTGGGCTAGACCCTAGCCCAGCAACCAGAACCTCACTTCAGGTCACCAGCAGAGTGGACATTGCTGTCAAAAAAAATGACATTATAACAACAAACTGAGAATCTATTGCCCGTCTGCAAGGTGCAATACTTGTTCAACTTTTGTGTTCTCCTTTTTTGTACTTTGTTTTGTTTCTTTTCTTTTCATTTAGGGTTTTATTTTGGCCATAACTAAGGTTGTAAATACAAAACAAACAAAAAGATATTGAAAGATTAATTCAGTATATGTTAACCATATGCAACACTCACATACTGGATGTTGAAAGGCCAGAAGGCAAACCATGCTGGCTAAATCCACCACTTTGTAAAGTAAATCTGCATACGTAGCTATGTAATTGCTTCATACATCTGTATGTGTGCTTGTGTGCACTCGCAAACGCGCATGTTGACCCCTTTTTACGGAAAAAGAGAAGTGCCCCATTCAACGGTCCGACCCTGTGCCTCCTAGTCCTCACAAAGTTATCACAGACATACATTTCCCTCCGACCCTGATGCAAATAGAAAGAGTTGTTGTAGACTGTTCTACCTTCGTGGGTTAGCTTCGGATGACAGATGGCAGGTGGGAAAAAAAGAGATGGATCAATTTTAAAAAAAAGTGCCGTCTTGTGAGCCCCCCTTTTTAACGTTAGCGGAGGAACATTGCTCACACGCCTTCGGTTCGCCTCGCAGCCGCCAGCTAGATCACAACCGTATACAACCTGTGGCCACATGCATCCACACCCACCCCAAAAACGCACACATATACATATGCATAGGCATGCCAGGAAGGAGAGGACGGCTTGGGGAGTGTTTTTTGTTCGGCTTTTTCGCTGATAGCACAGTTTATGTTCCTCTGATTCTTTTGCCAAATGCAGTTGTGTTTTGTGTCCTCCTAAAGCTAAAAACAACAACGGAAAAAGACCAATTTGTAGCAAGAATGTCTATGCAATGCCCCTTCACTCCCCTCAGGCTGTTAGAGTGAGCCCAAAGGCCTGTACCGACACTCCCCTCTAAAAAACCATGCCCACCTACTCCTCCTCCTCCTCCTTCACCACTGGAGCCTCTCTTAGTCCTGCTGTGGTCCCTGAAACAGAAGGCTCTTGCTGTTGCCTGTTAGCCCAAGGCAAGCGCTTTGCTATGATTCAGCGATTGTCATCCACTGTCAAGAGGCTGCTTAGAAGCCAGTGTGTGTACTTGTTTGTGTATGTGTGTGTGTGAGACGAACGCTCTCATGGTTCGGTGGATTGGTACTACCTAAAAAAAAAAAGGGGTGGTAGAAGAGATGAAAAGAAAGGAACGAAGATATGAGTAAATCAAGTCGCTCTTTATGAAACATAGACGCACTTAAAGTTTGTACGTATATATGTGAGACGGCAGAATGTAGTCGAGGCAGAATTGAGGTGGAGTGCTTAATGGAGGTGAATGGCACCTCTCCTGTGAGTGAAGTGATCATTAGTCGACAGCGCCACCGGCGTCTGTTTACAGTCACTTAGCAAGCGAACAAGGCCCCGCTCCGTGGCACAGGTACAGTGGTGCTTACGAGCAGCTGCTGGCCTGTGTACAGTTCAGGAGACGGATGTAATTAGCTGTCGCGTTGCAATCGATCCCAATGGCCGCCCTGTCCTTCTAATCAGCTTTAACAGTGGTGTTGAGAGAACCCTAAACTAACCAAATCAGCGAGTGCAATACATGAGGTAAAAAAAGAAATTGTTGCCCTGGTCACATGACCCTAAATCCTAGTGGAATCTAAACTTAGTTTGGGTTTTTTTTTTTTTTGAGTTGTTTGAATCAAATTGAATTAGTGTGAATGTATCCCCAAATGCCCGAATGCTTTGAAAACGCACCCATCCATGAGAGTGTGCAAGGAGAGCAGGATGATGTCCACTCCAAACTTGTTATCAGTGAGACTGGAAAAAAAAAAAAAAGAAAACTATTGAAGGATTCTCTCAGGTATAAAACAAAAATATAACAAGCATTTTTTTTTAAATAAATGATGAAAAACTCGAGCCACTGCCATTTTGTTAGCTCATCATTCTTTGCTCTCTGAGTGGAGGTTGTGCTTTGTGTTTGTGTCCAGTGTCCTTATCTTTCCTGAGTCCATCATTGCTCTCTCTCTCTCTCTCTCTCTCTCTCTCGCTCTCTGTATCTGTCTGGGCCTATTTCATAGACGTAATAAAACCACGTTAAACTCCCACCCATCAGATCACGAGCAGTTAATGAAGATGTAAATTGCACATATGAACCGAGACACTTCTTTTCAGCTCCATTTGTAATGTACATAAGCTTGCCCTATGAGTTAGGCCCAGTTGGACTGTTTCAACTCCTTCGATGAAACCTGTAATTACATGTACACACCGAGAGACACGAGTTATATATGTGTGTGAACTCCAACAGGACCGTGGGTGTTTGTAATTTGTCAGATTGTTCATGTTTGCCCATCAACTACCACGACATGCAGCATGCACCAACCAACCCTTTCTTTTATTTGCTCCTCACTAAATGCTTCTGCTTGTGTATTGAAGGCGTCGATGTTCTACAGGTTGTGTGTTTGTGCATGTGCTGTGTGTATGTGTGTACCATATGTGCGTGTGCACACGTGCGACTGTAGTGGTGCGTTTGTGCACTCTTCTTGGATGTTGGGCAGGGTCCTTCGCTGACTATTGTTCCGCTCGCAGCACCTTTCGAGGCCGGAGACTACTGTATAAAGCAGAGATTTGCAATAGACATTACTTTCAGGAAGAATGTAGCCAGTGACATTGAGTAGATGGTCCTAGAGGCGAAGGGAGTCGCGGTAATGACTCTGAGGTCTAGCTTTTAAGGGAAGCGTTAATGATTTTCCATGTGCTAATGGAAAACATTTCAATAGCAGTGAGGCAGGTCTGTTCCCCTCTTACACTCTCTTGCATTATGTCTCTCTCTCTCTCTCTCATAGGTTTCTCTACAGCAGTTATATCGATTGTGTCTGGTGCAGTTCCTCTCTGATGATGCGCTGACATTTATTGATGCTTCATATGCACATGTATGCCATGCTACCAAAAGCATTTTCAGACACACCAAAGTCCTATGGCTTGTGTTAGGATTCCAGCAAGAATTCTAGCAAGCCTCATGCAGTAATGGAGCCATGTTAGACTTGGGGCGTATTTGTGTCCAAAAAAAAACGAGAGCGCAATAGCTGTATCTCCTAATCAATATGGCAATAAAGACCAGCCGATACAGACCACACTGTGCTGAGAGCTTTAACTGACACTACGCCACTTCAGCTGTGATCTAAGATGTCCGCTCAGTGACAGCTGATTTAAAGAGTGGGAGGTGAATAAGTCTAGAGCCTAGTGAATGGTTAATGTTTGGAGGTGTTTTAGCCCGATGAGCTGGAGTGATGTCTTTGTGCTTTGACTACCTATATATACAACCTTTATGCTGACGTCTTTTTCTTTTTGATATCTTTTTTTTTTGTTTTTCCTAGATTCTATCTTCTCGGATATCAAACTAAAAGACGATGTGATATGCCTAGACAACAAGGAATGTATGCAAACACTGATGCAAATGTACTTAGCCGAGGAAGAGAGATTATTCCCGAGGAGGATGCTTGTGGATGGCCACAGGGGGGCGTTTTTGTGTGTTGTGGAATAGCTATTGATACTTATGCAATGTGTGTCAGGTTTGAAAGCGTGCGCCGTGGATTTGGGCTTGCTCAGGTTAGGTCTCGAGGCCTCGGAGGGTGCTCTTTCGCTGCCCCCTCTTGTGCTCCACAGATTGCTGCATGATTGTCTAGGCTTTTTCCCCCTCACACTCCCAGCATGCTGACTTGCTCTGAAGCTGAATAGATTTTCCCTGCATGGAACACTTTAGTCACAGCGTGAAATACGGCCAACAGCCAAATGGGGGTTGGACAGGGGGCACTGAAAGAAAAGAATTCAGTCAATACATGGATATTGCTGATGATTAGTTATTTTACTTATTTGAAATCTGGCCAGATTCCTCGGTTTCAGGTGCGACCTGAAGGGTCCATGTCTAAAAGTCCATCATTCTTTCCCTCACTCTTTTCTTTTGCTCACTCTGGCTCATGCTCTTTCTTTCAAATAGTCGACCACTCCCTCTGGGGCTCACGCTCTATGGTCCACTTCAGAGGACTCCCACGTGTTCGGCCTGAGTCTCGGAGAATGCACGCAAAAAGACGCGAAAGCAAACAGTATTCGAGCAGTATTCTTCTCTAAAAACCAAATCCTGACTTCACGTCTGAGCCTCTGTTTTCTCTCTGTTTGTCTCTGTTAAGTATTATGCAGGTGTTTTATTGTTCTTTATTTTCTACTTCGGGACATTGTACGATGTGTTTTGTGGTTCTGATGACACACCAATTGCAAAAGTGATTCCAAACTACCAACAACCAGCAGTAAACAAGCAGAAGCTATTGCAAACACTGTAACTACCATTGCTACTTCAACTAATACTAGTCTACTACTACTGTTCGGAAGGTTTGAATGCTAATGTTTTTTTTTATTTTGTTGTTGTGTTTTCGTCCTCACTCCTCTCTGTCCATGCTGCTCACTTCACTGTGATCTCTGAGGCGGCTGGGAAAAGAAGGCATGTTCTTCACAGTCACTCAGGGGTCCTGACCAATCACAGGCTTATGCTGTCAGCTGATAGGTGATTAGTTGGAAGTGGTAGGACTGTGACAGTCAGTAGAAGTCCCTGTAATATGAGGAAACCCAACACTTTGATGCCAATCCGCGAGAGCTTTAGAGGGCTCTTCGTTTATTTAATTTCCATCGGTGATGGTATTTATGCTGAAATCACATTGGATAGAGTTCACACAGATACCAAAACCAGATTTTAAAATCTGTGTTTACCCATAGATTCAAAGATCCTTCTTAAAAACTGGTGATTTTTAGATCTCCTCATAAATATCTGAAGGAATAAATAGATTTGACTGGAAATTAAATAAATAAATGGTGGCCTCTGACTTGTACACAGTACTCTCTATAGGAAATCATTAAAAGGCCATGCAAGTGGCACACAGCCAACATCAAAACACCTGAGCACGGCGTTAGTGTAGAGTCAGCTATGGCGTAGTGATCCTAAACCACAGTGGTGGCTAAACGCTCACTTTAGAGGAACAATCCCGAGGCAAGTGCAGATATCTCACTCTTAAAGACTCCAGTGTGGTGGCCTTCACGGCGCTGACCGATGGCCAGATTCAGCCACAGCAAGTGCCCCAGTCTCCAGGGTGCAGTAAAGCAGTCAAGGAACAGTGTTTAGAATCAATTCCCACTCAGCGCAGGCATGCAGAGAGAGTACGCAGTAAAACACGGGACGGCTTATATGCAAGCTCTGGCAAAACAAACAAAACACACACACTCACACACACACACACACTCTCAAAACTACACACACAAAACCTCCGAATATTTACTGTGATCTCCTCTCACACCACCCACTCCGCCCCACCTCCATCACCCTGACGACCACCATCCCTCCACCCCCCAATGCCTCTACATCCACCCTTTCCTCCAATAAGAGTCCAGTGGGTGGTGTGATGTCAGGTTTTTGTGGTGGGCTGCTTATGACAGGTCCAGACAATCAGCGTGTTTGTAAATGTCAATGTGTGATTTTCCAATTCTTTGTTTATGGTCAGGATTTTAAAGGAAGATATTTTTATGGTAATTGTCGCTGGTCTATTTTACTATATATTTATGTAATAAATATGTGACTAAATTTACATCCCGGACTCCCTGGTCTGTTATTGCCACGTCCCCCCCACCCCCCCACCCTCCACATTTGCGTTTCCTTTCCCCGCTCTGGTGTCAGTTTGCTGGACTTTGGGGTTGGGCTGCGGTACTTGTCCAAGGTGTTGGCCGTTTCACCAGCGTTTATTTAAAAGTGTTTGCACTAAGCTCTAATATTCATAACAAACCTAATGACTTAACGAAAGCTCCATCCACCCTCTACCAACGTGAGATGTGCCAAGCTTAAGGGGAAATGAGAGATACATCCTTGTGTTGTAGGGGAACGTTGTACTTATTTGCCCTCCATACACACCTCTAGCAGTGGACGAGCTGCGGTCCTGGAGCCAGCACCACGCAGGCCACACATTCCACAGCTCCTGGGCCTCCACGTTTCCACACATCACAATATGTGCAGATGGTTTATTATATTTATATTTATATATACATCCATTCTTCCAGCCTGCCTCTGCTTTCTCCTACTCCTTCTCTTCTCTGACGTGACGTCTCTGTGCTGTACGTGTGGTTTGATCGTTATTAGAAAGAGAACATGCTGCAGTGGGGTCCACGGGCGCTGGTTCTGCCTGGAACAAGCGACATCACCTTTTAATTTATGCTGAAGAGGCTGTGAAAAATCTGTACACTCTGCCTTAACCGAACAAGAGTGATATAACCAATGGGTACAAATTGAATTATATTGAACTGCTGAAGGAGAAAGGAAGGTCAGCCAAGTGGCTGTGAAGCTGGTCACGTTCTGACTGACTGTTGCCCTCTGCTGATAGAGATCATGAACTTTCAGAGGCGTGGGTGCGTGTTCATCAATTTTTAGACTACATTGGAAATGGTGGAATTGATTCTGCATGAGCATTTATTTGAATGGACTGAAGCTCATGGCCGCCAGTGTCCGACGTGCACATCATCTCCACGTGTGTCTTTCCAGTGGTTGATGCTCAAAACTGTGTTGTTAACATGCTTTCTTCATGTAGGTGTGATGCAGATATTGGAATCAAGTGAGCACCAGCGCCTCCAGATGAGAGATCTGTGCACGTCTTTGGCTGTTTGATGCTATTTCAGATTTTATTTATTTATTTTTGTTTATTTCTGAGAATGACTGAATGAATGATTGTTCCTCTGCTTTGGGAACAGAGGCTCTCCAACGCTAACGTCCACAGCAGTGGCCGAGTGAGGCCCAGTCTCAGTCCTCGTGTGGGCTGAAGCTGTTGTGGAGCGTGTGAGCTCATAAAGGCAGCTTTCCAGCCAGCCAATCAGAACGCAGTATGAAAACCCTGCCTCCCTGCCCCTCCCTTCCTACTGCCTGCATCGTGCCCAGCCTCTCTCTCTCTCTCTGCCCTTGACTACCCTCTCTCCTTACTCTCTCTCTCTCTCTCTCTCTCTCAGTTTTCAGCAGAATATTGTGGAGCAAGCAAGCGTCACTGCCAGCTGTGCAGTAGTTTCAGGTACACACATCACACACCAATAAGCAAGTACTACTCCTGTCTTTGTTCAGATACTAGTTTATTCAGCAATTAATATTCGGGTTCGTAGACAGTGATATCACGCTGTCAGTCAAACCTCACCCAGTCACTGACCCTCGCAGTGTCCAATCAGAGGGAGTTAATCTGAGTACTAATTCCAGCTCAGAAACCCAGGACACGAAGCACAATAGCACCCCCTTGTGGAGGTGGTTCTGAATGTGAGTGAGTGTGAGAGAAATAGCGCCCCCTTTGGTACAGTTCCTCACTGTGAGTGAGTATGTTAGTTACAAGACCACATGTTTGTTTTAGTAAGACACACAGATTCGCTCTGACATCACTCAATGCCTTTTTTTTACATTTTATTTGCTCAATTTTTAAAACTTTAAAGTCTGTGTTTACGCCTTTTCGGCTGGAAACGTGAATATAATATTTGCATAAAACGCACTTAACGCAATTGGACCACGCCACACTGCATTTGAACCTTAGGTCACCATTCCCCACAGTGAGTGTCTATAGGTTCCTTCTCAGCGGTGGTCTGTAGATAGCTCGCTCTCTCTCTCTTTCTCTCTCTCTCTCTTTCTCAGTCTCTCTCTTTCTCTCAGTCTCTGTTTCTCTCTGTCTCTCTCTTTCTCTCTCTATCTTTTTCTTTCTCTCTCTCTCTCTCTCTGTCTCTCTCTCTTTCTCAGTCTCTCTTTCTCTCTGTCTCTGTTTCTCTCTGTCTCTCTCTTTCTCTCTCTCTATCTTTTTCTTTCTCTTTCTTTCTCTTTCTCTCTCTCTCTCTCTCTCTCTCTCTCTCTCTCCCTCTCTCTCTCTCTCATTGTTCTCTAGAGGGATGTAGTACCACCCAAAACCTTTGGGATAAACTGGAGCCACATTTCTGATCCAGAACCAATCATTCAACACCAGTCTGACCTGAGTGATGCGCTCTGTCTGAATGTAATCAAATCCAAACAGCAAGATTCAACATTTCATCAAAACAGAAGGAGACTATTACTGCAGCAGTGAGGGATAGTCCTCTATTGAGACACTGTTTCAGAAACGTTGGAGTAGGCATCAACAAACAGATGTTTGTTTGTGTTTGTGTGTGTGTGTGTGTGTGTGTGTGTGTGTGTGTGTGTGTGTGCATATATATTTAAAATAAACATTGGCTTGTACACAGTAAGTGTACACTACTCCACTGTGTGAGTGAAAGCAGAAAGTGGGGGCGTGCAGCCACTCCTCCCTCCTCCTGCTTCCAAACAATCAGAAATGAATTGAATCTGACAGCAGTTTCTCTCTCTCTCTCAATTTGTCCCCCTCTCCCTCACTCTCCCCCTCTCACTTGTGCACACACACACACACACTCCCTCTCACTCATTTAGAACTACGCACATGCAAAAGCCCCTTACGTAAGAGCCCGCCCCTCCAAGCCTCGAGTCCTTGGCTCCACTTGTGAGGGTCAGGTGAGGACACGCTGCGGAGAGAAGTGTGTGAAGCAAGAACGCTGGAACGCACAGGGACAAGGCTGCGGGGAATCAGAATCTTCAAACCACTCAGAACTTAGAGCCATGTGGATGAAGAAAAAGGAGATGATGAAGACCACGTGGGCCAACTACAGAGGAAAAGGGGATTTTTTTGATCAGGTCATCCAGCGAGAGAGAGAGAGGGAGGGAGAGAGGGCAGTTTAGGCAAAGCAAAAATAAGACAGCTAAGCTTGGACACCCTGTAAATAAAGCGCCCCGGTCTTGGCTGTCATGTTCCTGCCGTAGCTGACCACGAGGAGGCCCAGTGTGTGCTAAAGCAGGTCACGTTCTCACTGACTCGATGCTGATAAAAACAAGACTTTTTACACAGCGTCAACCACTGAGTTACTATGAGGTTTCTGACACGGTCCCAAGCTTTGCGGCCTGATGTTTGTGACCACATGTTGGAACACTTCTGTGAGGATTTGATTGCATTCCACCGCAGAAGCATTAGTGATGTCAGGAGCCAAGTGCAGCACTTTAGGGCAATGGAGGCTGAGTCTCTATTTGCAGTAAGGAGATTAGGCCCAGAGGGGCTTCCACAGCCTGAAGGGGTGAAGTTGGGAGAGAGAGAGAGAGGGAATATGAGGCAGACAGATGGCAGGAAGTGTGCTGAGGCTGGCGAGGAGGGTTATACAGGGACGGGGCAGGATATACTCTCTGCTACTGTTACATCACGTCTGCATCCTCTGCCTCTGCGCTCTTACATAATGCAGAATGAGAGAGAGAGAGAGAGAGAGTACAGACCGACTCTTTCCCTGCAGCCACAGTGCTAAAGCTCCCTCTCTAATCCTCTTACTGAGACTGTCATTAGTCGAGAAAGGCCCTGCACATACGGTCTAAACAGTTACAGGGATAAAACAGTTTGAATGACTAGGTACAAAGTTCTGATGGGCATCGGCTCACCGTGCGCTGCATTCAGAAACACACCGGTTAAACAGGTATGAAAGTGCTCCTTTTTTTGTGCAGCAGAGTGCCATCCATCCGTACCCCAGACATGATGGGGTATTTACAGCCAGTTTGTTGTACTATTTGATAAAGGGAAGCGACTGGGCATCACCGACAAACCCCAGGCGCCCTGGAGACTGCCCCTGTGCTGCCCTGCAAACAGATGCTTTTCTAATGCTGGCATTTCGAAGCTACGTGTGAAAGTGTACTCAGTTGTGAAAGCATTTGCAGCTTTTTCTTGGCACCCGGTGGAACAGCTGAGAGATGGAGGTGCAGGCTTACACTCACACACTGTGTAACTACAGCCCCATCTAGTGGAGGAATGAAATCATACATGTTTTGGAAAGAATTATTTTCCAAATATTTATTTATGTATTTTTTTATTAATAATTTATTTGCAGTTTGTTCTAAATAATATTAAACCTGAGTTTTGATGCAAGCTGACAATTAAAATTATTCTGTTCTGAAACTGTGACTCTACACCTGGGTAAATTTATCTTAATCTTCATATGACAGTAATATAATATATAGGTATATTATTATTAATTTTATGATTTGTTGCTGCCCCAAAACATTTAAATATTGAAAAAAAGTGTTTTTAAAATACACTGGTGGTGTCCATATTTTAGTATTTCTAAATGTTATGAAATATTTTAACATCATAATAATAATTCAAGAGCGGCACGGTGGTGCAGCAGGTAGTGTCGCAGTCACACAGCTCCAGGGACCTTGAGGTTGTGGGTTCAATTCCCGCTCCGGATGACTGTCTGTGAGGAGTGTGGTGTGTTCTCCCTGTGTCTGCGTGGGTTTCCTCCGGGTGTTCCGGTTTCCTCCCACAGTCCAGAAACACACGTTGGTAGGTGGACTGGCGACTCAGAAGTGTCCGTAGGTGTGAGTGTGTGTGTGTGAGTGAATGTTTGTGTTGCCCTGTGAAGGACTGGCACCCCCTCCAGGGTGTGTTCCCGCCTTGCACCCAATGATTCCAGGTAGGCTCTGGACCCACCGTGACCCTGAACTGGATAAGGGGTTACAGATAATGAATGAATGAATGAATAATAATTCAGTTGTCAGTATAAATCAGGATAAGTAGAGTGGTCTTTCATCATCTGTCCTAATATGGTCATCCTTCCTACTAACTGTGAAGGGGCTGAACCCAGGATCTGTAAACTGGTCTATTCCACGTTTTACTTTATAGTAATGTGTTTATATGATAATTTAATAGCAAGATGTCAATAAAACGAAATCAATGAAACATTCACATTGAATGCATTAAAGCAGAAGATTTTATTTAGTTTAAGCGGCCCATTTTATCACTCTCACTGTGTGGAATATTAACCTCTTCAGCTGAAGTGCTGTGGTGGTTATGGATATGATCTACAGATGTAATCAGAGTGAGTTTACACAGCCTTGGCCAGACCCACGGAGTTGGTTCCTCTGTTGAAGATGGTGTAGTACTCTCTAATGAACACATCTCCCAGGATCCACAGGTCAGAGCCACCATTGCCAAAACCAGTACGGCAGCCATAGTAATAAGACTGTAGAACACAAACAAACAAACAAGCTTGAAATGATACAATTTCACATCTCGTCCCGTCTTACTATAAAGGATTTCCAAAAAGTACTGAGTTCACAAACAATCTTCTTGGGTCATACTCTTTTTTTTGGGGGGGTGGGGCTTGTTTTTGCCTGAAGCTCAAAAACTAAAAAATTTAGCAAGAGCAAAGCAGTGCTGATACATAAGATGCAAAGGTTTTATTGTCACTGCACATGGTATATACTAATTGTGCATTGGGGTGGTGACATACACAAACCCCCACCTAATGAGCGACATCCCCTTAATGCTTGCCCACATTTGATTTTGGTGTGCGATGTATATATAATGTTAGAGATGATACGAGCTGATTAGATTCTGCGACCCTAAAAACTAACGCCCTTGTAATTTTAAAGAATATTGTAAGAGCGCTTCAAAGACTTGATTTTGTTAGAGAGTACGGTCCTGAAATGAACTAGTGTAACAGTCATCAAATCATCATTCCTTTACTATCATCAAAACATATTCCGAAACTGATTCATGAAATATTAAAGTAAATCTATTAAATTGAAAACACGCGGCTGAGAAAATATTCTTAGTTGCTTTCCTCTGAATGTTAGAGTTTGTGTGATTTCTGTAACGGAGTGGTACTGACCTGTCTGGTGTAGGCAGAGGCAGGCAGGGTGAAAGAGTGGCCGTTGATGTTAAAGCTGACCACTGGCATGCTAGCAATGTTGTTGCAGTTCACAACAGCCTGAAAGAAGATGAAAATGAAAAAAATAATTCCCACCTGTTAGTGTCTATTCAAAATCATATTTATATAGAATGTAATTAGTATATTTTATATATATTTTCTCAAAAACATGAATTTAATGAGACTATTCTGAGTATTCCTGAAACATTTCTTATCGTAGTACTCACGTCCCCGTTGGAAGTTGTGGCTCCCACATAGCTGTTAAGGCTAGCGATGTCACTGTTGGGACCAACGATCAGAGAGGTGCCGGTGTCCACGATAGCCTGACATCCTCCATTACAAGCAACAACCTGACCATTAACAGTGATACTGGACGAAACCAACAACAAAAACATTCATACCATCAGTGGTCAGTATAAAAACCAGCACCAGATCAGACTGGTGCTATAGGGGTTAATTAAAGATGGCCGAATTAATGTAATACATTTATAATGCTATAATTTTGTATGTATGATGTGCCCTTAGGTTGGGTTACCTGTCCATGGTGATCTGCCAGTAGGTCTCAGAGGACAGAGGGACCCAGATCAGAGAGCCAGTGTAGTGATTGGGGTTGGTTCCACCAAAAATAACCTCACTGCCAGTCTGAGATTTGCTAGAAACAATAAACAATATGTGATTATTTAAATGAAGATTTAATCAAGACCACACTCAAGATCTGGATCTTTTAAACCAGATCTTAGGAGCGATCAGACATTTTCTCAATAAATATTCTTTTTCATATTATGAAGCAGCCATTGTACTGACACCTAGTGGTCTGTATGTGTCTGAGATTCTGTGGTAAATATATTTTAAACATGGCCACCCCTATAAAAGGGGCTGAACTTGGTCAGTCAGAAACTACAGAGCAATTTGTGTCTTCAGCTCATGTTGCAGTTTATAAAATATAAATTTTACATAAATATTGTGATGGTAACAATTACAGAGAGGTACTTTTAAGTTGTACATTTTGCAAGGTGCCGAGATCAAGCCCCAGTCCAGCCTCAGAGTAGGACCATTGTAGCAGTCAAAGGGAGAACGTCTTTGAAAATCTATCAGAATTAATTATAGTTTCTTTTTCCTTTGAAGTAACCGAGTCACTATTGGAGCAAGAAAATGTTCAGGAGAATGATGGAATATAGTAGGAGTATATTATTCCAGGTAATTTTGACCTTTCCCACTGTCAGTCAACATGATATTGATGCATACTGAGGGAAGCAAGCAACTACACTTTGGGCAGGTGATTTTTAAAAAATAAGATACGCTTTGAACAAGGAAAATGTTATGAATAAACGTGTTCGCTGATGTTAAATGTATTAACAGTGGAGAGCATTTACCTGCTCAGGTAGACAGAGAAGTAGTCCTGCACCAGACCCTGCTGGACCATGTTGTCAAAGACAGGCTGAGCACCAGCAGAAGACAGACGAGGGTAAGCCAGACCCAGAATTCCATCAGCTTTCATGTAAGCCATGAAGGGAGCCTCGGTTTGACTCAGTCCAAAAATCTGATGAGGGACCTGGATACCTCCAACCTGGACAGAAGAGAAACAAGAGTGCAACTCATGAGGCAAAGGGCAAAGCCAGGAGAACCACAGCAGCTTACGTGTAAGTGTTAATCTTACCGTATTAATAAGTGTGTTATAGCTTTGCGGAAGTACTTACTCCAACAGTGTCATATCCCAGGAAGCCGGTCATGCTGCCAGTGCCATAATAGATAGACAGAGGCTGGTTAGTGCTCT
Organism: Hoplias malabaricus; assembly: GCF_029633855.1. Lineage (NCBI taxonomy): Eukaryota > Metazoa > Chordata > Actinopteri > Characiformes > Erythrinidae > Hoplias > Hoplias malabaricus. The sequence goes on from NC_089802.1 coordinate 7,753,159, forward strand.
TGAAAGTGCTGGACAGGGATGGGTTGAACTTGTGATGGTTGTCTGAAAGGGACATGTAGCAATGTGATAGTTTTCTTGTTCTACTCGAGTGAGTTACAGAAAGGTGTGGTAGCTGGACAGGAGGGTATACTCACTGCAGGCAGCGCTGCCACAGTAGTCAGAGGGAACCCAGAGGTTGGAGGAGCCAGTGTCAAAGATGACCAGGAAGGACTGAGGAGGAGTACCAATGGAGATCACTCCATAGTAGGACATCTGGAGAGCGGAGAAGGGACATTAGTGTTACCACTGGTTCTCTAATCGTTTGCAGTAGCAGGAAAGAATGGCTGATATTCTTTTCATGTTAAAAATGTGTATTGTATTGCTGCTGAAACAGCATTATTTAACCCTATGTCATGCAACCACTGACAATCCCACTCCAAAGCAATAATAAAATTCTCACTACAAGACTAACCACTGATGTAGAGGCTAATAAAGATCCAGCATTTGTAAAGAAATGAGTATTAATTGGTAGCTGTTAGTCATCAATCTCACACGTGGCAGCGTTAGACTCCTGGAACTGATCCAGAGCACCCTCCTCTTTTCTATTCTATTCTGTCTGTGTAAAGTTGAATGTTTCTGTCAGCAATAGCTGCTTTGGCTGCTTTAAGAAGAAAAAAATATAGGGTCTAAGGGGTTAAAGCATTTGCTTACGTCAGCGTCGTTGGTCATGGACTCATAACCGACGGCATAGCTCTGGCCGAACTTGGCCATTGGATTGTAGGGGTACTTCAGCCTGTACTCATTCCACAGCCCCTTCTCCTCCAGAGCATCACGGGCACTTTTCCCCTTGATCAGAGAAACCCTGTTTCACACACACACACACACACACACACACACACACACAGAGGAGAGAGAACATTCATCCATTAGTGTATAGTTTTGACAGGGGAGTCCAGTACACGGTAAAATGTCTTAACTGAGTTGAGATGTGTACATCATTTCCACATGAATAAAATATACCACATTGTCATATTTATGAATGTAGAACTAATGTTCACGTTTGAATTGAGTGGTTTCAGTGCATCACTCTGTTCTGTATAATGGGAAATGTAAATGGATCGAGCCTTAAATTGGATCTGCATAATTCATTACTCTCCATGATGCTATAAAGAAGATTATCCTGTTCTTCATCTTTGTACAAAGTGTGGCCTGTGGGCAACTGCGGCCCTCTCACTCATCGAAACAACAAACACTATAAGCCCAACACTTTCTAGACACTCCTTATATTTAGTGGGTTTTGTACACATATCTTATATAGTATAACATCTAAAGAAAAGCAAAAGAAATGAGACTCTGGAGCAGCTGTATATCAGTTGGTCAGCATGATCAGTTCCAAGCACTGGCAAGATGCGCACATCTCTTCAAACACTGAACTATGAAACGATGCAACTGCAAATGGAGCATTGCAGAGTTCTCTGGACTGTCAAAAATCAGTACCTTAACCTCAGTAATGCCCTCATGCCTGAATTCCATTAAAGCCTTTATTAATTAGCATGCTGGGCCAAGACACAAGTTTGCCCCTATTCTAGACGAGGCAGTGCTGCAGTAAGTGAGGGTGAGGAAGGCTTGTTCTTACCTGACGCTGCACTCAGAAAGTGCAAGCACGGCACACAACAGCACGGCCCACTTCATCATGGCTGCTTCTTCGAACACTCGTGTAGACAGAACCCAAGGGCTGAGAGACCTGCTAGAGTCCAGAGTCTTTTATACACCTCAACATCCAGCTTTTCATTATATCAGACTGATAAGGAACTACAGAGGCCAGGCTTAAATGTGATAAGTGATAAGGGCTAGTTTAGAATAGTAAATACTGATGTCCTCTAGACAGTGTCAGCAGGAACAGAAAGTACAATTGGTAAAAAGAGTTCCTGGGAGTTCATATATTGGAGGATTTATCAAGGACTGTCAACGGCACAGCACTGGCAAAGGAGGCACAACAACAAACCTCAGCAAAGACCAGCTTGTCACTTTCTAGTGCCGTAGTATTGACAGATTGAGAGCATCTTCACTTAATGCATTCCTACTTTGTTCACCAGCTGCTTCTCAATGAAGAAACACCATCAGCAGTGACCCTACACACCCTGCCATCACGCCTTCACCCTCGTACACTCTGTGCATTAGTATAGGTGCAACATCACAGCTAGACCTTGAAACATTGAACCAAACCCCAGGTCTATAACCCCACACTGATACACATTGCTGTTCTGAACACCTACATGCTACACCTTTAAACTGTTCTATGTATGACATGCTCACACACTGAAAGATGTGACTATATGCACATATAAATATATAAATATGTACATATATTGCTTATATTTATGTTAGATTTAGTAACTTTGTTACAAATGGATAATATGTACATTGACAGTTACAGTATTTCTATTCATTAATAGAGATTAGCACAGTGGCAGTTTTGCATGATCCAGTATGAGGCCAGATTCTGTGCATACACTGACAAGAACTCTTATGCATAATCCTGATTTAGCAATTTTATGCTGAAGCAAAAAGAAATTGAGAGCTCTGGTTAGTTTGCGCATCCTCATTTTTATTTATTAATATATTTATTTATGGGTTCGATTCCCACTCCGGGTGACTGTTTGTGAGGAGTGTGGTGTGTTCTCCCTGTGTCTGTGTGGGTTTCTTCCGGTGACTGTCTGTGAGGAGTGTGGTGTGTTCTCCCTGTGTCTGCGTGGGTTTCCTCCAGGTGACTGTCTGTGAGGAGTGTGGTGTGTTCTCCCTGTGTCTGTGTGGGTTTCCTCCGGGTGGCTGTCTGTGAGGAGTGTGGTGTGTTCTCTCTGTGTCTGTGTGGGTTTCCTCCGGGTGACTGTCTGTGAGGAGTTGGTGTGTTCTCCCTGTGTCTGTGTGGGTTTCCTCCGGGTGACTGTCTGTGAGGAGTGTGTGGTGTGTTCTGCTCGTGTCCGTGTGGGTTTCCTCCGGGTGACTGTCTGTGAGGAGTGTGTGGTGTGTTCTGCTCGTGTCTGTGTGGGTTTCCTCCGGGTGACTGTCTGTGAGGAGTGTGTGGTGTGTTCTGCTCGTGTCCGTGTGGGTTTCCTCTGGGTGACTGTCTGTGAGGAGTGTGATGTGTTCTCCCTGTGTCTGTGTGGGTTTCCTCCGGGTGACTGTCTGTGAGGAGTTTGGTGTGTTCTTTCTGTGTCTGCGTGGGTTTCCTCTGGGTGCTCCGGTTTTTTCCCCACAGTCCAAAAACACACGTTGGTAGGTGGATTGGCAACTCAAAAGTGTCCGTAGGTGTGAGTGTGTGAATGTGTGTGTGTGTCTGTGTTGCCCTGTGAAGAACTGGCGCCCCCTCCAGGGTGTATTCCTGCCTTGCGCCCAATAATTCCAGGTAGGCACTGGAACCACCGCGACTAATACCACTGCTGCCTAAACAAATACATGGATCTCTGTTTCCTCTTTTTATTTTTCTACCTGATTGGTACATAGTAGTTGGCCTTTACATCGTGTGAAAGGTTCATGAAGAACTGATAAATAGCCAAAGTGTCTTGAATTATGTCTTTGTATATAATTATACATAAGAAGCGAATGATTTGCTCTTTAAATGCCATCCACTATAAGTGGTCTGTAAGGGCTTTTTTCTCACCTGCTGTGTGACAAAGCCCTGTCCCTGTCTCTGTTATTAGATGACTTCAGTACCCACTCTCAACCCTGAACTCAGAAGTGACTTTTATGGTTGTGTTGAAATTTAAATGGAAACTGAGAGTAAAACATAAGGAGAAACGAATGGAACTTTGTAAACAGCTAAGAAAGCAAGAAAAGTTGAAAAGTCTCCATCAAATCCAGGTACGGTCAAAGACTGACCTCTGTGTTAGAACTGAAGTGTTGTCTCAAATTGTGTACAGCGTCCACACTTATCAAATATTACCTCCAACTTGTTTGATGTTGATTGCGTTTCTTAGGTGCTATCAAGCAAACCGCGATGTGAAATGTTGATAATGAGGTCAGGGGGTGGATAACATTATTCTACTCTCTCAGTGTAAACACTTAAAATATTTTGTATGAATGTACAATATTTGTATGTAATCATTAAGTATTAAATGAACAATGCAGTAGCTAACGTACAAAAACCTGTGGTCAGACGAGTTGTTCCTAAGCTTCCCAACAGATTTTCAATTTTCCCGTGCTTTGGGAACAGTGTACCCCAAGATTGTACATGTGACAACGAATGTTTGAGTGTTTGCAATAATGTAATAATGTAATGCCCCCTCCAGGGTGTATTCCCGCCTTGCGCCCAATGATTCCAGGTAGGCTCCGGACCCACCGCGACCCTGAACTGGATAAGGGTTACAGATAATGAATGAATGAATGAATGAATGAATAATGTAATAAAACAGCAAAAATATATTTATTGGAATTATCAGAAGGGAACACAAGTTTAATCCCAAATAAGAAATATTACAGTTGCCTGAAAGAGTTATTTTTATATTTCCCTTGTGTTCTGAGTGCATGAGATGACATGTAATGTATTTGTTCAGATGTATTTGTTAATATAAACTTTAATTATATGGAAGAACATACTATTGTAGATGCATCTTGGGTAAAAGTGTGGAGTTATATACCTCAGACAAATTGAGATGGATTTTCAAACTGAGAGTATTATTAAATGCCATGATTCTTTTCACTATCATTATTGTAAATGTGTGTGTGGTGTGTGATCTCTCAGTATGATTTCATAAAATATTCTTTCTGTTCTGTTCCACCATGGTCTTCTTTTCACCACTGCACTGTTCTTGTTTGGAAAAAGCATTTTTAATCAATGCTACAAACTTTGGTCTCTGTGGTATACACATGGCAAACATGGTCCTTCTCCATCTCAGAATCCTCAGGATGCCACGCTCTTCTCTTTATTGGCACTCCATTAACAACTTCACTCCTGTCTCCCTCCTCACTGCGAGGTCTTGCTGGAATAGCGGCCGGGTCCAGAGACTTGGGCGATCTCTGGGTGGGGTCTGCAGAGTGACAGGACCCTGAATGCCAAGCTCTACGTCTGGGGAAGCTCCTGATGTCCCCCTCTGCTGTTTGACTCTGCTCCCAGGCCTGCTTTCCAGAGTGGACAGTGGGTTGAGTGACTGGCCCCAGTATGGACGACTCAGAGTGTGTACCGCGGCGATGAGGAAGAGTCCAAGGAGGACCCTGAGGAGAAGTTTGAAGAGTTTTCGGTCTCACACTTTGGGGAGATTCCTCAGGTTGGGCAACTTTGAATAGGTTTTGAGATGTTTGTGAATGTGGTTGTGGATCTTTCTGCTTTTTTCTTCTCTCTGCTATTCTACTACATGCTTCCTGAAGCTGCAACTCAATGTTCAACACATCATCGGTCACCTGGTTGACCCGATCAAAGCCAGCCAGGAGGCTGTCCACAGAGGGCAACAGACGGTGAAGGTACTGCTGGAGGTCAGGGCTGTCAGAGAGGGTGGAGCACTCAGAGGCCAGTGAGGAGGCAGAGGAGGCAAGGCGTGACCCTGTTGGACTGTTGGGAATCCCGGGACTGATGGGACTGTTGGGCACAGATAAGCTGGAGAACTGGGAGGATCTGGAAGGTGGGGACTCTATACCCTCAAACTTCACTCTGTGTCTGAACTGAAAAAACATGTGTATGAGAAAAATCACACTGTTAGAAAAGTAAAAGAAAATGGTTATGAATGATCCGCAGTAAGAAAGTGAAGGACATGTTTACCTCCTTTGCTTTGCTGAGCCCCATCCACAGCTTGAGTCTCTTGATTAGGAACTCCACCATCTCATAATCTTGTGGCTCCAGGTATGAGCAGTACATTTCTCTTCTCAGTGTTCTATAAGTGTGAACTAACACAGCTGCACAGAGCCGCCCCAGCAACCAGAAACCCACCCCAAATGCAGAGAAACTGTACAGGGGTCCGAGCACGGGATGTCTTTCATAGAGTTGATGTAGCACCTTTTGACCCCTCAGTAAACTCAGTAGAGACTGGTTAGATTTCCATATGGTGCTAAAACGCTCTACTGAACCTGAGAAGAGCTGAAAAACAAGAAGTACATCCACATTATATGGAATTTTATCGTTGCTGTCCAAAAAAAACCTGTATCTTCATGTATCTTCACTTTTTTGTCTATTTTTAGTTAAAAACCTGCTAATAGTGAGGTCAGATACTGATTTAGTTGGATGATCAGTTCTGGATCACAGTAGCATCTTATTAGTGTATTTAGCATGCAAACAACAACAAAAAAAAACCCTGAAACTACGGATACTGGAAGCCTGTGCTAGCCTTTCTCCTGCGGTGTTGCTATCAGTGTGAAGAGCACTTTGAACACATTTTATAAGTGGTCAGAAACTTGTAAATAACTCATGAAAGAATAAAGTTACGTTAAAACCACGCACACCATTGTTTTTCTTGTGAAATTCCCAATAAATTTGATGTGTCCCATGACCCTCTTCCCATTGAAAAAACAAAAGTTGGATCCAAAATGGCTGTCTTCAAAATGGCCACCCATCTTGAAAAGTTTCCCCCCTCCCATATACTAATGTGCCAACATTAGGAAGTTTACATTAGGAACATTAGGAACATTAGTGCCAAACAGGAAGTTAATATCACCAACCATTCCCATTTTATTAAGGTGTATCCATATAAATGGCCCACCCTGTACTTTTCTTTCACATTTCATGTTAAAGGGCATATAAAAAATATAGCGATATTACTAGCCTATTTGTGAAATAAACACTGATATAAGAGAGAGAGAGAGAGAGAGAGAGAGAGAGTACCATGAAGCCTGTGTGGGAGAAGAGAAGCAGCAGAAGAATAAAGAGAAGGGCGACTCCACACATCTGAGTGCAGACCTTCTGAAGAACTCTACCAAACACCACCCACCTCCTTACAAACCTCATAGCGCCCACCATCTGCAAAAGACAAAAAAAAAAAAAAAAAAAACAACCAAGCATTTATCACTGCAACTATCGAATACTGACAGCCTCCAAACTTTACATAGTGCAGTTTCTTCAGTGGTCAGCCTGGAGAAGTTACTACTGAGGCCCTATTTTCCCAATTACAGGTCAGTGAATCATCATAATGATACTGAAGTTCTAATTTTGAGGTAAAAATACTACCTAGTGTTACTAAATGTAGAGAACAAACAGATATATGCAGTACATCTACAACTGTAAAATTTAAGAACATTTTTAACTTTTAATGTTGGCTAATATAAATATAATGGCATGTAAAAAACTGTATTCCATGTTTATGAACTTATTGTTTTGTTCATTTATGATGAAACACTGTCACAATCCAGAGACAAACTACATCTAACTGACGTAGAAAAGTAAACATCAAGAAAATGAAGTATCAAGGCTTTTGCACTGAGCTACAGATTGCAGTCTGCTCTTTTCATAACTATGACGTTGAAAGTATTCACAAGGATAGAACTTGAAATTGTCTGAGAATGGTGACTGTTCTTTTTTTAAACAATAGAGCTTGCTGTTCTGATAACTCCATGTTTCCCCCTGTATTCAACAGCATTATTTATCTTTCAGACATTATAGGACTTCAGATTTACAGTTTTGGGAGCACCCGGAGGAAACCCACGCAGACACAAGGAGAACACACCACACTCCTCACAGACAGTCACCCGGAGGAAACCCACACAGACACAGAGAGAACACACCACACTCCTCACAGACAGTCACCCGGAGGAAACCCACACAGACACAGAGAGAACACACCACACTCCTCACAGACAGTCACCCGGAGGAAACCCACACAGACACAGAGAGAACACACCACACTCCTGACAGACAGTCACCCGGAGGAAACCCACACAGACACAGAGAGAACACACCACACTTCTCACAGACAGTCACCCAGAGGAAACCCACACAGACACAGAGAGAACACACCACACTCCTGACAGACAGTCACCCGGAGGAAACCCACACAGACACAGAGAGAACACACCACACTCCTTACAGACAGTCACCCGGAGGAAACCCACGCAGACACAGAGAGAACACACCACACTCCTCACAGACAGTCACCCGGAGGAAACCCACACAGACACAGGGAGAACACACCACACTCCTCACAGTCACCCGGAGCGGGACTCGAACCACAACCTCAGGATCCTGGAGCTGTGTAGCTGCGACACTACCTGCTAAACAGATCAATTTAAGCAATATACAAAACTAGATAAATGATCAGAGAATGCAAACCAGGGCAGAAGCAGTGAGACAGAATAAAATGTAAATAACAGAATGTGAGTAATGCTTTGCCTCTGAGAAGAAAAACAGGCCCTACTTGACTGAAATGCTACTCTTTGTGATCAAGTTATTTCTTTTACCTGTAGGAGCAGTAAGGTCAGTAAGAGTGCTGAGAGCTGGGAGGATGTCTCGGACAGAAGGGCAGCTCTGTGGACGGCAGTGAAGGCATCTGGGTGGGTGATGTGGTTTGTGAGGCAGGAGGTGGCCTTGGACAGGAAACAAAAACGCAGCGTAGCTGTTGCTAAGGACAGCAGGGCCAAAAGCAGATGAAAGAGAGGGCAGCCCTGCTTCAGGTACTGAACACCTGCCCTGAACGCGGACCACAGCTCAGCGCTCAGAACACACACAGAGAAGAGCAGCAGCAGAGCCTAGAGCAAAACAACACAGATCTTCAGAGTTCCTCACAGTTAAAGAGTTGAACATGCTCTAACAAAGAAGAGTCATAACTGATGATGATAATAATCTCTTAAACTAAAGAGAACTGATTATGTACACACTCCTATTTTAACCACCCTGAGTTCATAAAGCCTTCTGAAAAGCCCCCTCCAGGGTATGTTCCCGCCTTGGCTCCGGACCCACCGGGACCCTGAACTGGACAAAAGGTTACAGACAATGAATGAATGAATGAAAATATGAAGCACTGCTCCCGGTGCTCTTACCGTTAAGGTGATGTTTAAGTGCAGTCCAGTACTAGGTGTCGGGATATGAAAAGACTGAATGGTGAAAGTGGAGAGAATCCTGTCAGTCTGTGTGTTGTCCAGTAGTATAGAGACAGTCATGAACAGTCCAGTCTCTCTGTGGTACTGAATGAACTCTACCAACACAGTCTGGGTCCTGTACGAGAAAAGGAACAGGTTTGATTCGGTAAGTGAACATTTCAGCTTTTAGGAAAAAGGGGACTTTGCATTCTGAAGGTTGGGCTTATTGCTGAATTATAGGTCCATGCCTGAGTCTATACTTCAATATCAATATGACAGCACAAAGCCATTCCGCGTGTTTCTAAATGTTGTAAACACACACTCACTCAGCCGTGATCCAGTCTTGTGTTTTCAGGTCTGACAGGATGTGACTGGTGGACACACTATTGTTTCCCAGCAATATCTTTTCAGTCTCAGTGAACATATCGAATTGGTCGTTCGACCACGACCTAAACAGAAGCCGAATCAATAGTAAAACCCACGTTATAACTACACCATATTTAATCTCTCTATAAAAGCATGAAATAAACTTGCACACAATATACCAGTGTAACCAGATGCTAAATCTAGCCCATTGTATAAATAATCTAAGATAAACCGACAAAGTTAGACACTGATATACAGAAGGAAACCTCTCACCAGGGCAAGAGGGAGGCAGCGTTGGGGTTCGGGGTGTTTTTGTTTAGGGGTTGGGGTTTAGAATGTGACCAAACAGAAGGAGTGAACACCATTGAAGACAAGTTGTATTTCAGAAGGACTTCAGGGTCTCCTTCACAATCTGGAAAAGAGGCAAGAAAGTAATTCATATTTAATTTAATGACAGTTTCTTTATATTGTTATTTTGAAATGTGTTGTAAAGTGGCAATGAAAATGTATAAATAAATAGATCACTGACATCAGGGCAAAACCCTGTATCTCCCATTTTTAGGGCATCATTTCACAATGTCAGCTGCTGTCAACACTGTGAAATGTCGAGGCGAATAAAATTACACGGAATAAATACTCAGTTAACTTTCATTTGATTTAAAAACATTTTCCTGCTCGTGTAACTCTACCACGTGGAGATTGATGGAATTGATATGCGATAGTAAACGAGGCTCACTGTTTTTTGACTGCGCTCTCTGTAGTCGTGCTGAGCCAATCAGAGACAGGGATGGATTTTGGTAGAGGTGTGTAACTAAGCTTTGATCCATCCACTGCCAGACTTCTGTCCATCTGAATAAGAACAACACAAACCCTGTTAATACACATGGGTAGAACTGACAGTGTGTACTTTACTGTAATGGTTACAACTCTGTTCCACTGATTCACTGTGCCGCTTTATTTAGAGGTTCACCCTGAGAGAGCTGTAAAATTGGGCCCCGCTGAAGCTGAGATGATGGACTGTTTCACTGCCTTATGAAGCAGTCTGCTCTTCATTTCCTGTACGTTCTCCTGATAGTTCACCATCAGAACCACCAACAGGAACAGCATGTGCACCAGGCAGCGCTGGACAAGGTGTAGAAAAGCAGCATGGACATTAAAATGATCATTTTCCAAGGCACATCACGTTTGACCTTGTTATACAGTTATTATTCAGTGACTAATATGAATCTAACATGCAATAGCATTAATATATTCATCATAATAATCATTCTCATAATCATAAAGCATGTTTTGAAATGAAGTGCAACATAAAGTAATAGCTAACAAGTTTCTAATAATAATAATGATAGAAAAACCAGCTTCTGCAGTAGAACAAAGCATGAAACAACCTTAATATAACTAGTGATAATGAGTGTTATTAATTGATATGTTTATTCAGAACCTAAAATTTAAACACTGAAGGAGACTGTACTGTAAATCAACCCACCCTCATTAGTGCTTGGAGGGTCCTGATTTTCCGTGCCTCCTCTTTGGCCTGCAGCAGGCCGTATCCACAGGGAGGACGCACTTTAATCCCCTGCTCCTCCCCCAACCTCTGGACCACTGTCTCCTGAGCAAGTCGGTCCTCCACCTCTGGATCCACCGGCTTCACCACAGCAGCCAGGAACAAGGCCCGGACACAGATCTGTGACATACAGGACAAACACATCACATCAGTACAGAGTAAGCTCCAACACGGAGGGCATGAGCTTAAAAAAGGAATCTTAATCTTTTTTTTATATACATTTTTATATGGGCATTGCATTTCCACCACAACTGGTCTGTAGCTGTACGTCGCACATACAGGAAACTGCTTCCGGAACATAAGGGAATACAGGAATCTAACTTGGGTTAAGTGTTCCTGCTCACCATGAGGGGCTCCAGGAGCAGAGTGGAGGTGAGGAAGGCAGAAAGCGCTGAGGTGAGCCACATGAGCACCACAGAGCTGGAGAATTTACTTCCGTATAAGCCCACCACAGCCAGGCAGCTTCCCAACAGCAGAGCCACCAGCAGGTACAGCACAGTCAACACCCAGGAGGGTAACCTCCCACCCAGACTACCACGAGCCACACCTGCAGATTCAACACAGAGAGGTTTACCTCCACATTTGAGTATTGCCTGGTCATATGCATTGGGGTGAGTTGTGTTTAGTTGTCCCTTAATGACAGTTAATGTGAATCCAACCACATAAAGCAGACACAGTTTACCAAAGACATAGTCATGTTGCATTCAAAAAGTTAATAAAGTGTCACAGGGCTTTCTCCTTCCTCAACATCCACAGCTGAAGTGACCTTAAGGTAGGCAACTACAAACTACATACTCAAACAAAAGTGTTGTCCAGCTGGTCTCCACAATATAAACATTTTCATGTCAGCGTTAAGCTGGTAGTACATAAGGAAATGTTAATGCTGATTCTCCACAAAATGAATGCAAGTCTATGTAATGTCCCCACAATTCACAAATACAAATATGTTTGTGTGTGTGTGTGTGTTCATTGCCACAGATGAACTAAATGCCCAATTGTTTTAACTGTTGTGTAATGGTGATGTTTCACTTTCATTGAGACATAAACCAGTTATTTATGTGAAGTGAAACATCACCATTACACAAGAGTTAATAAAAAAAAATGGACAATCTGTTCATCAGTTTGTTCATCACCATGCGCACACACACAAACACACAGTTACATTCTGGCATTCAGCAGGTTTTGTGGTTTACAGATGTAACCACAGATTCAAATGAGAATCCAACTTCAGCCTTGAGAAAGTACTGATGGTGTCTTTCTCACATCAACAAAATTCACATACACAGGGGTCTCTTGAAAGTGACAGGTCTGTCACTGGAGGTCTGCAGTTAGACCCTTCTTCAGGCTTCATATTGATTTGTTCAGTTGCACAACAGACACACTTGATTTAACTTCATGCATACTTTAATGAAGTATTGATTTGGTGAATTACTTATGGGATGGCAACCAACAAGCAGTGAGCTTCCTGAAGGAGAGATTTGGAGTGAATATGTCATCACACTAACAGACTTAACAGTTCATTTTATTTATTTGCATTTGCATTGGGTTTAATATATAATACATTTTAACTGGAGACTGTGGCAGTACTAGAGTTCAGACAGTTTGGGCTTAGGCCACTCACCTATGCGTGTGTTGGATGTGGTGCTGCAGGTGTCTGGAGGGAGACTGGGCAGGAAGGTGCTGGCCACACTACACAAGGACAGAGAGGATGGGGCTTTATAAAGGCCTCCTTGATACACAAGCTTGTCCTCACTCAGCTCTGACCAGTCGCTACAGGACCTGTCCTGCCTAGAATAAACACACAGAATGGAGCAGTCATTGCTAATAAACACGCATGAGAATATGCTTCACAGATTGATGTAATTAGGCCAGAGAACAGAATATGCATGTGTTTAAATATTCAATGGGAACTTGCTGAAGCAGATTCTGGTGAATGGAACTGTTAATTTAGCAGAACAGAAGTCAGTTCATCACTCACGAGTCAGATGAAAAAGTCTCGTTGGGTGAATAGCGTCCACTGTCAGATGTAGCTGGTCCTGAGGAAGTTGTGCTGGACAGGAAAGGGTCTGTAGTAACAGACTTCAGCTCCTCTCCTGAAATAATACACCCAATAAAAACAATCTATTTGCATTAGCAGACACTTTTTTACAAAGAATCTTGCCTTTTATTATTTATTATAAGTTAAAAATGTATGTGAACGAATGCTTCATGGTCTATGAACTCTTAGTGATGTTGCATGGTCGCCTGAGGAGGGAATTAAACCCTAGTCTGGAGAGCAGCAGCGTTAATATCAACACCAACAGCATTCCTAAAGCTCTCATTGACCTTCTGTAACCGCTTATCCAGTGCAGAGTTGCAGTGGGTCCGGAGCCTACCCGGAATCACTGGGTGCAAAGTGGGAACACACGCTGGAGGGGGTGCCAGTCGTTCACAGGGCGACACACACTCACACATTCACTCACACCTATGTAGGTGGAGTCACCAATCCAAACAGTCACCCGGAGCAGGACTCGAAACCACAAACACAGGACTCTGGAACAGTGTGACAGAGACACTACCTGCTGCGCCACTGCGCCACCCTTCCAAGTGTTTTCAACAAAATATTGGAACATTGCAGACTTTGATTGCATTACTCCACAAGTATAAACATGGTGCAGAAACAGCACTCCCATTCATAAGGTACTGGATGGAACACCCAGCATCACTCATGAGAATGCAGTTCAACTTTATAGTATTCTAGCCCACACTTATATAGCATCATGATTTTAGATGTGATGGGATGGACACCTATCGGAGATTCCTATTGGAGATTCCTATTGGAAGCACCTTTCTATGTTGTTGAAATTGGAAAACAAAAATGGCTGTCTGGACAAGGCAGTATAGGTCAAATTCCTCTCTTGCCCTTCAGAAAAGCTCACAATATCACTGCATTCAACTACCACGACTGATAGCATATCCCTGACTGTATAGAAATTATTCCATAACACACTGATAATGTACACTTACTGGCCACTGTGTTAGACACAGCCCACCCACCGGTCAGTGTTAGTGACACAAGTTCTAACACAAGTTCTAGCACAATTTCTGACAACAGGATTACAATTTGCTGGATTTCCACCTTTCAGAAATCTCTGGTTAGTGGGTAGTGCTACTTTTCACAGCAGTTTCAGGAGCTGTGGTGAGGGGCCACAGGTGCTTATTGATGTATGTATGCTTTAATTTATACTTCCATTATAAAATTCAGATGAAAGCATGACCAACCAGTGGAACAGCATCATTACAGAGAACACAGTTCCACTGTTCCTGCCATTGGGTAACCTTAGGTTCGTGTGCAGCTGTTCCAGAGCATCCTATTCCAATGTTCAATGCTTTACTATGAATTATACAAACTCTACCCCCGTCTGTGATAGAAACCTCTACACCTTAAAGTAGTGAAAACCACTCATTAGAAAAGGTCTCTACAAAGGTTTGGACACGGACGTAACAGGTTGGCGTACTTAATACGCTGTCAACTGTGTAGAAACATTTTGCCCACGTCAGGGTATAGAGAGAGATGTAGCAGACCTGAGAGTGAAGGAGGAGTTTTTCTCAGATGTGGAGAACTGCAGGGTTCAAAGTTGGGGAGGTCAGAGGCTGGAGAAACCAGTCGTAATTGGAGAAGTGCTCTTTTTCTCTTCAGGAGTCGAGTAGGTCCAGTCATCTCAGAGAGGCCAAAAATACTGTCACTGGATGTCCACTGATCCACACTGCTACAGAGGTAAATGCACTGGATAAATGCATGTTTTCTCTAGTCTCAAATGTTTACACAGACAGTAACCTGACTGCAGTATCATTAGTGTTTTGCTGTACCTTTCTTTTCCTGCGTTTAAATTGCCCCAGAATTCCAAATCCAGTTTTGGGCTACTCAAGGACTCCTTAATAAAACAGATGTCATAGAGAGTTCTGTATTAACACATTAGACCAGTGATAAGATGCATGTCCTACATTAGAATCCATCACACACCTTATTATTTATGTTTCTTTACCTTATATGTCTGTTTCAGTTAATCTAATTGAATATATATACGTTTGATATCTCTTGAATGTAACTTTTGCCATTCAAAAAGTGCAAATTGACAAAAATCAGTACAATACAAACTACCGTGTATTAGACTAGTGGATGAAATATGGGTTTAGTAGTGGTCTCACATTAAAAGGGGATGGCACGTCATTTGCGGAGGATTCAGGGCCTCTTGGAATTGACAGAAAGGAAGAGCAAGAAAGCTCTGGGTGACTAAGATACACCTCCATCTCCACAGTGTCAGACACAGGAGAAGGAGGAAGTGACAGCTCCATCACCACCTGGAACAATAACACCTTATCTCCACATGTACACATCACTATCAAATAATCTGATAAAGCACCATTATTAACATTAACACTACGTTTTCAAAGCTGGCTTATCATTGTGGCTTTTGATAAAGTAAAAGTGGCACACGTAGAGGAAGTGAGAGATTAACAGGCCTTGTTCTTTGTCATTCTGAACAGAAAGGTGAGGAGAGACTGAAGAGGGAACATCACAGCAGCCATGGTCATTCCAACCAGAACAGTCTGCGGATTCATCAGCATCTGCTCAGCAACCGGACCACTGTGGGGAAAAATATTTAAATTAGAAAGAAGGGGGCACCAGTCCTTCACAGGGCAACACACACACTCACACATTCACTCACACACTCACACCTACGGACACTTTTGAGTCACCAATCTACCTACCAGCGTGTGTTTTTGGACTGTAGGAGGAAACCGGAGCACCTGGAGGAAACCCACGCAGACACAAGGAGAACACACCACACTCCTCACAGACAGTCACCCGGAGGAAACTCACGCAGACACAGGGAGAACACACCATACTCCTCACAGACAGTCACCCGGAGGAAACTCACGCAGACACAGGGAGAACACACCATACTCCTCACAGACAATCACCCGGAGGAAACCCATGCAGACACAGGGAGAACACACCATACTCCTCACACACAGTCACCCGGAGGAAACCCACGCAGACACAGGGAGAACACACCATACTCCTCACAGACAGTCACCCGGAGGAAACTCACGCAGACACAGGGAGAACACACCATACTCCTCACACACAGTCACCCGGAGGAAACCCACGCAGACACAGGGAGAACACACCACACTCCTCATAGACAGTCACCCGGAGGAAACTCACGCAGACACAGGGAGAACACACCATACTCCTCACACACAGTCACCCGGAGGAAACCCACGCAGACACAGGGAGAACACACCACACTCCTCACAGACAGTCACCCGGAGAAAACCCACGCAGACACAGGGAGAACACACCAAACTCATCACAGACAGTTACCTGAAGGAAACCCACGCAGACACAGGGAGAACACACCAATTCCTCACAGAGAGTCACCCGGAGGAAACCCACGCCGACACAGGGAGAACACACCATACTCCTCACAGACAGTCACCCGGAGGAAACCCACGCGAACACAGGGAGAACACACCATACTCCTCACAGACAGTCACCCGGAGGAAACCCACGCAGACACAGGGAGAACACACCAATTCCTCACAGACAGTCACCCGGCGGAAACCCACGCGGACACAGGGTGAACACACCAACTCCTCACAGACAGTCACCCGGAGGAAACCCACGCAGCCACAGGGAGAACACACCAAACTCCTCACAGACAGTTACCTGAAGGAAACCCACGCAGACACAGGGAGAACACACCAATTCCTCACAGAGAGTCACCCGGAGGAAACCCACGCCGACACAGGGAGAACACACCATACTCCTCACAGACAGTCACCCGGAGGAAACCCACGCGAACACAGGGAGAACACACCATACTCCTCACAGACAGTCACCCGGAGGAAACCCACGCAGACACAGGGAGAACACACCAATTCCTCACAGACAGTCACCCGGCGGAAACCCACGCGGACACAGGGTGAACACACCAACTCCTCACAGACAGTCACCCGGAGGAAACCCACGCAGACACAGGGAGAACACACCAAACTCCTCACAGACAGTCACCTGACGGAAACCCACGCAGACACAGAGAGAACACACCACACTCCTCACAGACAGTCACCCGAAGGAAACCCACGCAGAGACAGAGAGAACACACCACACTCCTCACAGACAGTCACCCGAAGGAAACCCACGCAGACACAGAGAGAACACACCACACTCCTCACAGACAGTCACCTGGAGTGGGAATTGAACCCACAGCCTCCAGGTCCCTGGTGATTGTGACACTACCTGCTGCACCACCGTGCCGCCCCTTAGCATTTTATTTAGACTCAAAATGCATTTTAAATATTATAACTAATATTAATAGATTCTTACAGTCTAAAAAGCATCAGAGCATTATAATGATGCATTTTCAGACACAGGTAAAAGGAAAGTGGAGCAAGTATAACATAAGATAATTGTACATAAATTAATTAATTTTTGGATATGAATACCCAATTTTCTAGCCAATTTAATTTCTATTAAATTCAACCTTCTCATTTTGTGTCCATGTCTTAAGATCTTAAGATACATGAAGTGTTGCCACATCTTTTCAACACCCTTGGAGGAGAACACTAATCTGCAAGGTCTAGTAATGTCAGCTTATAGTGGTATCATGCCTAATATTGAGAGAGGGAGGGCTATATGCCCTCCTAGATTGAGTGATTTAACACATCAGTAGATCATTAACCCAAATTAGTGAGTTTGACTCGGTGCAGTCAATGACCACAGAGTAGGCACTCGGCTATGAGAAGGCACTGCAGCAATGTGTAGTACACCTGGGGCCAGTGCTGTGGGAGTGTGAGTGGTGTTTGGTTGTTACCTGCTGCTCTTTGTGCTCACTGCACCATACCACACTGCCCCGGCAGCCAGGTAAAGGTGCAGAAGCAGAGCGCAGCAGCTGACCCTCTGTGTCCTGCTGAATCTGCTGTGAGCTGGACGTTCCCATAAAGACAGCCAGAGGTGGTGTTCTCTCAGCCCAAACAGCAGCTGAGCTCGCAGTATACGGCCAAACTCATGCAGCTCCTGAGGACCTGGAAAAATACAAGAGGACCACAGCATTCAAGCAAACTAGACTCTGTCTAAACCCAATTATGAGTTAAGAATTTCTCAGTTGTTCCAATGTCAGATAAGAATAAGATTTATCCATGCAACACTTCATTCAGCATACAATAGGTGAATAGGATCTATCCTCACAAGTAGCTAGCACCACTTTCTGCACCACTCCAGCATTCTTTTCATTCTCTACAGACAGCCAGTCCTCCACCAAGAAGAAGAACATGTTGTCCATCTGCATGTCCCACACTACCACATGCTGAACATACCACGAGGGGTTCAGACCTGAAGGACAGAAGAAACCGTTACTGCTTATACATTCTTGCACAGTTCAAACACGAGAGCAAGTGTTTGTACAGTATAATGCACCTGTGTTGTCATGCCAGATGCATATTTTCCAGATTTCTCCCATATTGGCATCCGTTTCTATTTGAAAGTCGTCCAGACTGTTCCTCTGAAAGGCTCCCTCTCTCTTCAGGTGACGCGAGCCGCTTTTATTTAAACCGTACAGACTAATGCCCACATGAGCAGAGGTACCTGTAGGAGATATTGATCCAGTGAAAAATATTCACAAATTAACACAGATCACCCAAAACATTACAATTAACTCCTTAATTCTCCCCTCATTGTCCATTTTATCAACTCCACTGACCATGTAGGTGCACTTTGTAGTTCTATAATTACACAGTGTTGTCCATCTGTTGCTCTGCATTCTTTTTTACCCCCATTTAACCCATGTTCATCAATGGTCAGGACCCACAAACATATCCAAACAACATCCTATGACATCTAAAGGACTAGAGGATGACAAATAGAAACTGTGCAGGAATAGATGAGCTCCTGTCCCTGACTTTACATCTACAAGATGGACCAACAAGGTAGGTGTATCTGGACAGTGGCCAGTGAGTGGGCACCATTTCAGTGTCACTGCAGAGCGGAGAATGGTCTACTACCTAAATAATACCTGCTCTGTGCTGGAACTGTGAAGGTCCTGATTGTCCAAGAACAGCATGAAAGTGAACTAACAAGGAATGCAGCAAACTGCTTATTTTGAAAAATGAAAGGGACATTTAAAAAAGAAATGAACATTATTACATTGTGAACATACCGCATATAATGCTGTTTTATATTTATTCCAAAACATTCATTCATTCATTGTCTGTAACCCTTATCCAGTTCAGGGTCGCGGTGGGTCCAGAGTCTACCTGGAATCATTGGGCACAAGGCGGGAAAACACCATGGAGGGGGCGCCAGTCCTTCACAGGGCAACACAGACCCACACCTACAGACACCTTTGAGTCGCCAATCCACCTGCAATGTGTGGTTGTGGGAGGAAATCGGAGCACCCAGAGGAAACCCACGCAGACACAAGGAGAACACACCATCTCCTCACAGACAGTCACCCGGAGCGGGAATCAAACCCACAACCTCCAGGCCCCTGGAGCTGTGTGACTGCGACACTACCTGCTGCGCCACCGTGCCGCCCTACTCCAAAACAGTGTGTGAAAAAAAAAAATCCTATCGTTTTAGTTTTGATCTGACTGTAGACTACAGTGAATGCGCTTTCTCATGGAAATATTCATCCTTCACTCACCAGCCCCCCTCATCCAGCCCGTTTTGACCAGGACTCTGTAATGATAGCGACCTGCTTGACCACACAGAGGGATGTAGCTCAGGCGCAGCTTCTCCAGATGGTCAAGCTTGTGGGCGATGAGACCAACCAGCAAATGGATGAGGAGCAGAACTCCACACACAATCCCCACCACCACGTTCCTCACCGGCCCGTCTGACTGCAACAACAGGGGAGTGGAATGTCAGGTAAGCACCAGCAATAGACATCATTTTTTTTAATTTGTTCATTAATTCATTTTCTGTTACGTCCTGCATTTATCACATACTCTCTACTGAGTGTGTGGACACCAGCTCATCCAGCATTTCTTTAGGGATCCATTAGTTTTGGGTTATAAAAGCCACCCCGAACATATTGGATGGAGCATTATCACTCCAGAGAACAGTTACACTGCATCACAGCCTTGTCAATGCTATAAGGCTCTTCTATAATTCAATTCTAACTGACATTTAGCACTGAGCATGGTGAATTTACTCATTACAAGTGATGCCTACAAACATATGTCAGTGTAGTGTATCATTATTATGTTAGCATAAAATACACTGAGAACTGTGTGTGTATCCATGCTGCTGAAGTGTAACTGTAAGGTTTACGCACTGGAGGCAGAAGCAGGATTGCATCAGGGTGAATGAAGAGGCTGGCTCCAAACAGTGTGAGGTGCCGAGAGAGGCAATGAGCTGTGTGGGGGCTGGTGTTATTGAGCACGCTCAGTCCCTCTGTGCTCCAGTGTCTCTCTTCAATACTGAAGAACTGACAGAGCGAGCTAAACACACACACTGATGCACACACCTCCGCTCCTTTCACACTGCTGTTCAGGGTCACATACAGGTCCGCAAGAGAGCCATTCAGACTGGGGTTGATATGAAAAGGCACAAATCATCTCAGGTTAGACTAGTAGAAAAAAAATACATTAAAAGCATGAAGACAATAATGCAGTGAATGTTTAGCTTACAGCGGTGTAAGGAAAATGCTATTTTCCACTGTAGGGGTATCAGGAGAGAGAGAGATGCTGTGTGTGGACAGTGGAGGTCCTTGTTTGTCAGATACACTGATATTCACATGTCCATAGCTTTTCTGAGCAGTTCCTGAAAAACAAATACATTATATATACACAAGGTGTATATACAGCATACAAACCTACACGTTTCTGCACTCATTGTCTAGTTTTATATCTCCACTGCCCATCTATTTGCATTTTTTAATTCTACAATTACAGACTGCAGTTCATCTGCTGCTCTCCATACATTCATACCCCCCCCCCCCCCTTTCGGCCTGTTCATCAAATGTCATCACCGAGGAGAGGTGATACACTGTGTGTTACACTGGTACAAGGGGATCAGACACAGCAGTGCTGCTGGAGTTTTTCACCACTGTGTCAACTCACTGGCCACAGTAGTAGACACACCTACCTTGTTGGTCCACCCTGTAGAATCAGAGAATGAAGCTTATCTATTGCTGCACAGTTTGTGTCTTTCATCATTGGTATTTCTGTTTTACTTTTTTGGTTGTGGGACTATTCTCAGTCCAGCAGTCGCACTGAGATGTTTAAAAACTCCAGCAGCACTGCTGTGACTGAGCACCACACCAATCACCAATTTAATGTAACTGCAGTGCTGAGAATGACCCCCTCACCCAGGTAATAACTGCTCTGTGGTGGTTGAGTAGATGTCCTGACTATTGAAAAACAGGAGGGGAGGGGGGTTATTTTTAAGTATGCAGAATATCAGCTGCACAATACGACAGATGTAAAATATATTTAAATATAAATAGCTTAATGGATTATAGTAGGCTCTTGGAGAGAGGGCTACCTTGAATCAAACTAAAGTTAAAGGCAAGGAAGAGTCCGGCATCAGGGTCTGTCTCAACTGCCCTGACAATAAAGTTCACACTCCCTCTGGACGGCAGAGTGATGTTGACCCTGGGTGAGGCGTCCAGTTCCTTCTGCTGCAGAGTGATGTGTATGGCTCTGTCTGATGTGAGGTTATTGATGAGAACGGGCCGACCTTGTGGTGTAGAAAACTCCATTGCTGCGAGAGTTGTGGAGATCGGTGGATCTGCAGCTGAGACAAATGGGTTCCCCTCTGGCTCCATAACCAGCAGAACCTGAAGGAGGTCTTCTGTCTCTTCGCTGAGCTGGGAGCTCAGGGCTGGAGGAATGTGGAACTGGCAGTGGCTGGAGGGCTCTGCACACAGTAGATTTGAAGTAGGGCTGCCACGTATGCCCACTGCAGTGATCTGAGGAGATTTCAGAAAAATAGCCTCTTCGCCAGGCATCCTCGACCCCATTAAAGAGTGCATGAGCTCTCCTGTCTGCTGCAGAGCTGACACTGCAGCTTCTGAAGGGCCTGGATGCTGGTAGTGGTAGTTTAAGCCTAAAGTCTTCTTTGGTTTTTGAGCTGCAGTCATTGAGCTACCTGAAGAGACAGAAAAGGCATTGTCAACTAAACACTGCAGAGTGAATCTGTGAATCAAACAATGACTTCCAGGAATGGGAAAGTCACTTTGCATATTTGATTATCATTTATTCAATTGATTTCAATAATGATCTGACCATTTTCCCCCAGATTATTGTTAAAGGCAATGTATTCTACCCCTTTTCTCACAAGTTTACACAGCTCTCTCAGGTCTTAATTAAATATCTGCGACATGCTTTATTTAAAATTCCACAAGGACCATTCTCCCCCTGTCTAATCAGCCCTGTTCAGAATGGCTCAGTTCAATATAAGAGTCATGGAGTGAGGAGCAGAAGCGCTGGTTTTTAGCCAACCATTCTCACTTTCTACATATTTAACCAGTACTCTTATGCTTTGCTCATTGCATTTGTTTCAAAAACACATTTGAAGTGTCTGTACTTCACGTAAGAACCAGCACAAAATCAGAACTGCTTGTTTTATCCTTTGTTTAATGACTTTGATAATATAAGTATAATATTAATAAATAATAATAATAAAAAAAAACCTGCCCAGTCTTGATTCACAGTTTGAGTGTTGGAAGACATGATAGAACAAGGCAGTTATTGTTCTACTTCAAGTGCACTGAGCTGTCCCATGACATTGCATACATTCATTCATTATCTGTAACCCCTTATCCAGTTCAGGGTCGCGGTGGGTCCAGAGCCTACCTGGAATCATTGGGTGCAAGGTGGGTATACACCCTGGAGGGGGCGCCAGTCCTTCATAGGGCAACACACATTCACTCACTTTTGAGTTACCAATTCACCTACCAACGTGTGTTTTTGGACTGTGGGAGGAAACCGGAGCACCCAGAGGAAACCCACACAGACACAGGGAGAACACACCAACTCCTCACAGACAGTCACCCGGAGCGGGAATCGAACCCACAACCTCCAGGTCACTGGAGCTGTGTGACTGCGACACTACCTGCTGCACCACCGTGCCGCCACATTACATACACCGTATAAAGAATACAAATAGCCAGCAATAATTTCTGACCAACACAGACATTTATAAGCTTTTGACCGACATTAAACTTACTTAGAACATTCAGAATGTTCCTTCCAGTGTCTAAAGGTGTGTTGTCTCCTTCTTTAGTTTGTTCTCTGATCACTTTTATCATCTTCCTCATGGATTCCACTACTTTAGTGTGGCAGTCTCCACATTGAAGCTCAGACGAAACAGCCTTAGAGAGAGAGAGAGAGAGAGAGAGAGAGAGAGAGAGAGAGAGAGAGAGAGAGAGAGAAATAACAGAAATTTGAAAATGTATCATTTGGATGATAATAATTCAATGACAGTTGGATCTATTATTTCAGTTTCTATAGTTTCCAATCATTCCTTATTGTCAGTTTAAAGAAGCATCGTCTTTTTAAAATTTACTTATTTATTGTTTCTTCCCCCACATCCCTGCAGGCAGTCTGTGCAGTGGTGCCCTTTTACCCTTTCTGCCACACAGAATGATTGTTAAATACATGCTCCACCGGACACTGTTGACCCTTTGGTGTTGGGTCTTAACTGATGCTGAAGCTGGCGGAGTTGAGGCCACTTTTTGATGCCTGAGGGAACAGCTGTCTTTTTCAGTAAGCATCATTAAAGCAGAGACGTACAGTGGACTGAGCCAAAGCTGAGCTGATCTGAGCTGCATCCTGGAGCGAGGACACAGAGAGAGAAGCCAGGGCCTGGGTCACATTGCCTCGCATCTGTACTCTGTCCTCCAACTCATGTGCACTAACAGCTTCCAACTGGACAAAAGGAGAAAGAGGGTTAATGATGCAGAAAGAAGTAGTTTTCATTTTTATCAAGGACATTTATGTTTCCATTATAATGAAGCCTCTGCTGAATTCATAGACAAAATATGCAGTTCAAAAGCTTAGAACAATAATAGATAGATAATAGATACATCTATGTCTAGGTATTTATCAATGCAATATTTCATTAATCATTGATTTGTAATACTTGATACTGAATAATATTGTGTTATTTCATTATGATTATTAGCCTACTAGCATGTAGCTAGAAGCATAGATTAAGTCAGGGCCAGGCAAGTTTATTTATATAACACTTATTGTACAATATCAAATTGCAGTCACTCAAAGTGCTATAAAAATACACTATATATTTTATTGATATATATATATATTTATATTGTTGAATAATGTAATACATTGAAATATTAATAATGTAGTGTCATTGGACATTGCAGCATGCAGTACACTTACTGTTCTAACTAAATCTGTGAAGTCAGCTACAATTTTAATGCTGATGGCCACCTAATGATACTACAGTTGTGCCAAGAATGTGAGATCCTCACTGTCACTCCTCACCTGATTGAGATGGCTGATTAGGGCAGTGGAGTATGGTATAACATCCTGTGGGTTGCTTTGCTGCAGTAAGGCAGAGAGTTCTGATTGGCTCTTTTTCTTCAGCCATTCTGTTGAGCTGATGTCATTTACAGGCAACACTACTGCTAGATTCCTGCATGTGATGATGAATTATGAAATAGATTACAATTCTCACTTGGTGGGGGAAAAATGTAACCAGGTCCGGAAATAACAGGCATGGAAAATGTGAGAGGTAATTACATCATTCAGGTTACACATTTGCTTTGTCAGAGACTGTGCCCTCTTCACTATATGGTGCACTATTGTGGGGATTAGTGATGTCCAAAAATATAGTTCGTATAGTGGAGACCCATAATAACCACACGAGGTAGTGTCTGAAATCATTCACTAACCTCCTGAAATGGGTTCCCTATAAAAGTGCAATATATCGTGACTAATGTAGAGAATAGGAAGACATTTTGAACGTCTGATGATATTTCACAGAACCAAACCTTGCATCTCCATTTTTTAAAACTAATTCCAGCGCCTATTTTGTTCTGACTGTGATGATTTCCAAGTAAATCATAAAATAAGAAAATATGGAGTACCACAAGGCGGCACGGTGGTGCAGCAGGTAGTGTCGCAGTCACGCAGCTCCAGGGGCCTGGAGGTTGTGGGTTCGATTCCCACTCCGGGTGACTGTCTGTGAGGAGTTGGTGTGTTCTCCCCGTGTCCGCGTGGGTTTCCTCCGGGTGCTCCGGTTTCCTCCCACAGTCCAAAAACACACGTTGGTAGGTGGATTGGCGTCTCAAAAGTGTCCGTAGGTGAATGTGTGTGTGTCTGTGTTGCCCTGTGAAGGACTGGCGTCCCCTCCAGGGTGTATTCCCGCCTTGCGCCCGATGATTCCAGGTAGGCTCTGGACCCCCCGCGACCCTAAATTGGATAAGCGGTTACAGATAATGGATGGATGGATGGAGTACCACAAGACTAGCATCAACACACACTGAATTAGAAATGTATGTATTAGTGTAACATATCACACAAACACACACCTCTTGAGAGCAGTTATTTTGGTTCCCATGCTGTCCTCAACTTGCACCTGTACAGTAATGATAGAGGTATTGCCCCTGGTTCCTGCATGGCCCATTGGGACCAAGGTCTTAAAAGTGTGCTGTGTTCCTCTGTACAGAGTAAGGAGTGGTCTATGGTCTTCATTTTGTGCCACTTGCAGAGAGTATATCATCTGAGCAGAATTACCGTTCTCACTCACCCAACCTGTTATTAGAGAAGAGACACCAAACACTGCATTCACCAGTTGAATAACTTGAAGATCTGTCTCAATTTTTGTACTTTTCCTTTACATTGTGTGAAATGTTTATGGTGAATTAACCAAATAAAAACCTCGAAAATGACTTGGAATATAATATTTATACATTGACTTTTATTGAAAGTTAAGAAGGTTTTTCCTAATCCTGTAAAACTAAAATTATGGAGTTACATGTGTTTTATTGACAACGACAATAATAATCTACAACACAAGAACGACTCTCACTTACCTGAGCAGGTGAAAGAAACCATATCCTGCAGAAACCAAACAGAATCTTCTGGTGAAAGTGTACAGTGGCCACCTTGAGGTGGGTGGTTGAGCTTTACAGCTACACTGGCGGAACCCCATTGTCCAGTATTAGGTTGAAACACATTGAGCGTGAATATATATTCAGAGCCAGCTGTCAGTACATTAGGCCTTATGATGAGGTCAGAAGAGCTGTCTCCAGTTGAGGATGTATCTTCATTTAGTTGTACAACCTCTCCTCCTATAGTATTCTCCGCGGTCCACTTATACTGACAGATAGAGAATGGTTGACTTCATTTCAATAAGAAAATGTATACCATTGAACATACAGCACAAAGATAATAACATTTAAAATACCTGAACAGAGGCCCTGCTTTGAGAACAATGTCCAGCCAAAACAATTGGATTGCTGTGACTGACATAAGATGAGAAGAGAAAATTGCAGGACACACATCTTACAGTCACAGGAAGCACTTCTGCACTGTACACAGTCACCTGTGTGAGTAAATGGATCCAAATACACATTAATTACAAAACCATTTTCACACAACATATTTAGTACAAAGACTAGAAACAACCTACACGAGAAGTCGTTTAAAATTTTACTCACAAACTGCACAGTAGAGACAGATGGCCGGCCAGCTTTTAGAACTGTTAATTTAATTTGATAAACGCTGCCTGGTTCCAGAGCTTTCCTGGGCAGGATGAGGATGCTGCTGTTTTGCAGAATGGAATGATCAGGAAGAAAAGACCCAGAAGAAAGAGATGCTGTAGAGTTCTGCTGCTGTAACAAGGTAATATTAGACTTTAGACAGAAAATGATAACACAAATATAGCATGTAATTTTTGTTCCTTCCTTCCTTCCTTTATACATTTTCTCGAACCACTTAATCGGTTCAGGGTTGGGGTGGGTTCAGAGCCTCCCTAGAATCTCTGGGAGCAACCTTCAGCTAAATATATATGGTTCCACTAAGCTTTCCACTAACCATTACTCTGGACCTTTCTTAATGACAACCTTAACCCCTGGACCTATACCTCAACATGGATCCTGAAACTGTTGACTTCTGGCAATTTAGATATCTGTAAATAAGCAAAGGGTGATATCATTTTGTGTGTGTGTGTGTGTGTTTGTGAAGGTGTTAAAGTAATAAATACATTATGTGTCATTTTGGCACCAATTTTACTGTAGTCCATTACTTGAAAAGTTTAATTACAACTGACGTTTTGTGAAATAAGCCTTTATAGGTGTTAATGCAGGTTTGTGTAGGTACCCTATGTATAAGCTGATAGCCTTATGAACAAAGATCTGCAATAAAATGTCACAATAGTTATTTAAATGTGAATTACTAGGTTGTGTTTTGCTCACTTACTCGCTCATGGTTACGTATTACAGGGTTGTTTCTTAACACTCGTATTTAGGGACTGATCCTCAAGAGGTACTGTTGTGCTTCATATTATTACTGATCATCTTGCATCTGTGTAGTTTGACCAATCTATGTATACATCTGGATACTAGATATACTGACCCATATCATTAATACCAATACAACTGTGCCATACTTATCTTTAAAAATACCTTGTATAGTTTTATTTTTTAAATTTTTTTAACAGTTTAAAGGAGCCAAACAGCCCCAAACAGGACATATGTGCTTGAAAATAACCCAAAAGTGCAACAACGTGAGACTTACCACAGTAATATCCCACTGAAGTTGTAAGTGGTCATCCTGCTCCACCACCAAATCCGGATCACAGGACTCTGTTCCATCCAGTATGAGGTCCCTTTGGCTTGACCACAGCCGATGAGAGCCACCTTTGATAATGGCAACCAGAGGACTGTGCACTACAGAGATCTTGGTGATCTTATAATGCTGCAGTGGTGTTTCTTGAAACCTTGCAGTAAACTTCACACAATAGTCCCCCACTTCAAATGTATGTTTTGGAAGGGATAGAAATGGTGCAGAAACATCCACTGAAGTGTTTAAAGTCACTCTCTTCGCTGTACAGTTTTGATCTTGAAATATCTCCCAGAGGTAGGTGGTCTTGTAAGAAACACAGCCATTGAGTTTCACTCTTGCTTCAAAATAGCTTGGCATGGACTTCAGGATTTTTGACTGCTCTTGGATCAGGGAGACATGAGGCTGTGTGCATTCCAATTTCCTTACAGCAACTGGCAGCTGTGTGAAGACCTGGCTGACATTATTGAAAACAGTTACTTGAACCACAAACGTGCCTTTAACCTTGTACTTGTGGTCGACCATATTGGATTTCGTAACTTTAACTGGCTCATCAGTGTCACCGAAGTCCCACTGAAACGATAGGTCGCTGCCACTGTCAGCAAGGGCCCAAAAAGTGACAGGGTGATCTATGAAAGGTCCATCTGGGGAACTAAAAAGCTTCACCTTCTTCACTGGCCACTGAACAGCTAATGTGTCAGTTATGGACTGTGAACAGAAGGTGGCACTACTAGCCTCTACTGTCACTGACAAGGAACCATTGCTAAATGGTGAATACAGAACACTCTGTCCAGTTTCTTGTGACAAATTGAAATGGTTTAATTGAAAACTCCATTGGTAGGCCACTTGTGATCTGCTGGTGGCAGATGCTGTAAATTGGAAAGGTTTGGATGCTTCCAAAACAGCAAAACAGCAAAAATGAAGGCCCTTTACCCTTTCTACCACTTGTACTTCTACAGTTGCTGATAACATACTAACATGATTCTTGGCAATTGCTTTAACTGTGTTGTTTCCTACAGGAAAAGATGAGATGGTAAAGTCCTCCAAATGCCTTAGGGAAGAGTTCCCTCCTGCATATTCAAGGAGGAATGTAATCCCACTTCCTTGGGAGATGGAAGGCATGAATGTGACTGGATCATCCTCACAGATGACAGTTTTACTGACTCTTAGATTAAGACCCTGGATGGCATCCTCCACTGTTAATATACGTGAGACCCTCTGCCAACTAATGTCATTTGAGACATTAAGTGTTACACGGTGAATCCCTATATCCACAAAAGAATAGCTGACTGTTTGTTTATTACCGAAAACAGCCATGTTTCTTCCCTGTAAGACCACAGTCCACTCCCAGTGCAGAGAACTTCCCTTACCTACAGATCCATGGAATTGCAAAATGCTGTTTGAGGTTACAAAGAATGTATGAGACTTTCCATCAACCTCAAAGTCAGGTTCTGAAATGTACTCTTGAACCGTGAGTTGTTTAGTGGCATCAACTGAGCCAAGAACGTTCGCCACGGACACTCTAAGGTTAACAATACCAATACCGTTGAATACATGAAGCACATACGGTATATCTGTGGTTACAGGAGCGCTGTCTGAGTCCAGCAACCATGTGTACTGAAGATCTGTCCCTGTCTTTACAATCACAGACATGTTGACAGGTAAGCCTTTGGCTATTACGTAAACTGGTGTTAAAATATTTACACCAGAAACACGCTCCACTGCTCTCAGTGTAACATCCTTGCGCTCTTTGCCAAGGGCATTGGCAACTGTCAGACTGACAGATACATTACCAGAGCTGTTTGTAAATAGTTTAAACTGGTCACCATTTCCAACCTTTCTCTTAAGTCCATTTTGATTAACCAGCCAAAGATATGTCAAGCTAGAACCATGTTTTACAGCAGCTGTTAAAGTTATGGTCTCATTGGTTGGGAAATATGTGGTTGACTTTAAAGCCTGACTTGTAATCTGAACCCCCTTGATTCCTTCTAGAACCTCTATTGACGCTGATGTTTCCATTTCACTCACAAGATTCTGTACCTTGACTTTAACCTCAAAATGTCCTGCTTTGGGAAACACATACCTGTACTCTGACGTTCCAGGTTTTGATGGAGAGAAAGCAACCACTGTCCAATAAAATGCCACATCCTCCATGACATTGCTCACAACAGTGAACACAGTTTCTTGGCCTACCTCTGCATATGGCTGATTAGTGTGTATTATAAGATTTGAAATAGGAACTTGTACAGCTACGTAAGTATCGGTAAACTCTTGGCTGACAGCATTAAAAACTGAAACAGTGATGTGAAATCTTCCCGATGTAGTAAATATATGGGATTGATTTTGGCCTTCCTTCTTCAAGGAACCGTCACCAAAGTCCCACTCAACAACTCCATGATTAAAGCTCGGTTCAGTCCAAAAGCAATAAGGCTGATTAACGACAAGAGTGTCTGAGTTACCCTCATGTTTTATGAACAGTTTAAAGACAGGCCTTTGGACTAAAATTGTAGCTTTGGCTTTTTTGTGGCTGACTTGATTATGTGTGGTCACCATGATTTCATACATGCCTTCTTTTGAAAAAACAAAGCAGTGGTGTGATTGTCCACTAACTGGAAATTCACTGGAAGAACTATTGTACCACAGATATTGGTAACCTTCACCAGTGGGCTGCACCAAAGCATCAAAGCATATCCCTTCATCCACTGCTACAGCACTTTGTGCCGAGTGAAGAGTCAAATCTGTGATTAAGGCTTGAACACAGACATTGGTCTGATAATGTGAGGATCCTGTTTGGCTATAGACGGTCAGATCAATAAGATAATACCCAGGGTCTGTGAAAGTGTGAGCAATGGTTGATGTTCCATTTCTCACACAGAGGGGTGTTCCATCTCCAAAATCCCAGTGAAAAGTAAGCAGAGGAATATTCCCAGTGACCACTGCCTGAAGACTTCTTTCTTTTCCACTCACAATGCAGTCAGATGGCAGGATATCTGTAATCAACAGCTGATAGATTTCTACATCGATCGACTGCATCACTCTGCTCACAGCATTAGAAACAGTTACTTGAGCTGTGTAGTTTCCCACAGACTCGTAGATGTGAGAGACTGTGGTTTCTGTGATGTCTTTGTACATGGACCCATCTCCAAACTCAAAGGTCCATCTGAGATTGGAGCCTGTAGACACTCTTCCACTAATTTTAGTGATTGTATTGAGTTCATTTGGGCCATTATAGCTCAGACGGACACCTGAAATAGTTTCAAGAACATCCACGTCCATCCAGGAGCTCATCTGTGACAGGGTGTTGTTGGAACACACAGAAATCCTGTGAACACCAGGAGTCTTAAAAACATGGCTGACTTTTTGATAAAGTCCTATAAGCTCAAGAGAACCATCTCCAAAGTTCCAAGTGTAAAGAATTCCATATGAAGACGGCAGTGAAGATGATTCAAGGAGAACAGCCTCGTTGACTTTAGGGACAGTGGGTACTGATGATAACTGAACACTCGTCAGTGGAGACCGAGCTTTAATGGACACATCCTTTCCGATACGGTCATATTTATTTTCAGCTTGTATCCTCAGCGTGTAATCACCTTGAGAGATTAAGTCATTTATAATAGATACAAAGAACATCAACAGACAGAAGTATAATAGACAGTGGGGTTTTGGTTAAAAAGTTATCATTAATAAAATAAGAAAAGTTAACTCTCTAAAAAAATGGAAAGGCTATATTGCTTGGAAATGCCAGAAATTAAGCATGACTAAATACAGTTCTGTTTTTACCTGCAGTGATGTAGCTATGAGGTGTGGAGTCTTGAAGATAGATTTGTGTTATGCTCTGATCCAGAGAGATGTTACTTCTTTCCAAGGGAGCAGAAAATACATGGCTCACACAAGTGGAACCATCACCAAAATCCCACCTTTGGAACATAAGATTTTACATAATCTATGTTAAATATAAGTAATGAGTAACAACACTGTATTTTACAATTTCACACTGATTTTGGATCGGTGCTAACCGTATTGTGGCCCCTATGGAGATGTCCAGTTTAAACCTGAGGATGAAGATATCGGAGGTGTTCACAGTGACAACCTCCTTTCTGGAGAGCAGTTCAAGGTTGGATAATGGGGCCATTACGTCGGCCATGAGCTTGACTTGTAGAGACTCAGAGCTGACAGGATTTTCTGCTGTTACCTAATAGAGACAATATATCAATATATATTTATCAATAGGCAGTTATTAAAATGTTTATATTTTTTGTGCTATTAATTTCTACTGATTAATATCTATGTTAGTGTCACAGTCACACAACTCCAGGGGCCTGGAGGTTGTGGGTTCAATTCCCGCTCCGGGTGACTGTCTGTGAGGAGTTTGGTGTGTTCTCCCTGTGTCCGCGTGGGTTTCCTCCGGGTGCTCCGGTTTCCTCCCACAGTCCAAAAACACACGTTGGTAGGTGGATTGGCGACTCAAAAGTGTCCGTAGGTGTGATTGAGTGAGTGAATGTGTGTCTGTGTTGCCCTGTGAAGGACTGGCGCCCCCTCCAAGGTGTATTCCCGCCTTGCGCCCAATGACTCCAAGCAGGCTTTGGATCCACCGCGACCCTGAACTGCATAAGCGGTTACAGATAATGAATGAATGAATGAATATCTATGTTGGACACAAGACAATATTATATGCTTACCTTCAGTATATACTCTGCAGGCTTTCTGAGAACTATACTGTAATTCTGTCCTATGTAGGCAAACTGGACACGATTATCAGTGACCCAGGTGAACTTCACAGATGATCCAGTGGCCACTGCTGCTGTAAATTCCTGGACAAAGAGGGAAAGAAGAACTTACACTTACTGGCCACTTGACCTTGTTAGTACACTCATAGGTTTAAAATTAGATACTGTTTGCATTAGTCATACTCGTTGCCTTGGTTCAGTGGTCAGGGCTGGAGATTTTTGCATGGCAGGCGATTCTAAACCGTGCAGTGACACTGCGGTGTGTAAAAACTCCATTCATGAATTAACCTAAAGGCTGTGTCAGTGATATTTACCATGGAGAGTGTTACAACAACAGTTGCTTGTTGGAAGAAGTATATATAGAGAGGTTTATTTAGGGTTACATCAGTTGTCATGAATGCCAAATGTAAGTATCAGGTGTCCTTTTAAGCGAACTGAGGACTTGTAGTAAAGTGTTACCCAGTATTGCCCTCACCTCCCTTAAATTAAATAAACATATTCTCCCAATGTCTTTGTGGGTTTCCTCAGGCGCTCCCATTCACACCCACAATACAAAAACACATGTTGGTAGGTGGACTGGCTGTGAGAAATTGTTTATTGGTGTGAATGAGTGGCCCTGTGAAGGACTGGCGCCCCCTCCAGGGTGCGTTCCCGCCTTGCGCCCAATGATTCCAGGTAGGCTCTGGACCCACCGCGACCCTGAACTGGATAAGCGGTTACAGATAATGAATGAATGAATGAATGTGAATGAGTGAGTGACTCTGTGTTTATATACTACCATCTTTTTTGGTATTTCAAAACTATTGGAAAAATTGAGCCAAATGCAGAAAGCTCTAATAAATCATGGGTTAAGGGTCTAATAGAAATACTGAGGACAGATATCTGTAGCTGTACCTGTGGTATATCCACCAGAACTCTGTGGAAGCCCTGTGGCTGGATGCTCAGCCCTGACACTGGAATATGAGCTTGTATTTTTACACTCAGCATCTGGGAGTTGATGGTGTTTGAGGCAGTAATGTTAAGTGTGTGTTCCCCTTGGTTGAAAAAGGTTACGTATGTATAAGAGAATCGCGTGCCAGCTGTGTCCCTCTCACAAACTGCCTGGATTTCAAGCTTATCCATTGGGCAGGACAGTTGGAAGGGGATTCCACTCCTAGACACTGGGGCTGACCACATGCTTGTAGCACTTTGTCCTGAAAGGATCTTGATGATTATCACTGTTGGGACATTTACACGTAAATGTATCTGCTTTCCTTTGCCAAGCACAGGGTACACAACATGGAGTCCTGAGACTTGGGATTGTGGTCTGACCAAACCGGCTGGTGTAGTAGTATCCATCCTGAGGTCACTCTGCGTGCTGCTCAGAACAGAAGGAGCAGCATAGAGATGCAGAGGGTCTTCATAGACCAGCCGCAAGTCACACACCACATTGTCAACCCACTGGCCTCCATCTGTCGGTCCAGACACACCAACGTCCAGCCAGCCTCCTAATTCAGGTCTAGACATGGAGATGTAGCTCTGACGCCAAGCTGAGTCTGAGCCACTGTCACAATGAAGGAAGTCTCCTTGTTTTCTAGTGTGCTGAACTGCTATAATATCGTCTGGATAAACAGGGATTGCAGTTTCTTGAAGTGTTACCTGCAGAAATGGACACACACACACACACAAACACAAACACACACAGACATGTATACTGTAAACCCTAATGTCCAAAGTAATTAACTGGATTGAGTGATTCTAACTTAAAATATATTAAAAAGTTTCATTTTGACAATTCAATTATTTTCAACATTTTTTTCTTTTGTGAAACTGTAAAATTTTGATTTAGCAGATACCAGTGCAGCCATTTTGAACCAAGATGGCGGATGGTCTGGGGTTCAATGCTTTTAGTCGATCTGGAGAGGTTAATTTGTTTATTTCAGTGCAAGGGGTGGTGGTACAACAGGTAGAATCACTGTCACATAGACCCAGAGTTCTGGGGTCATGGGTCCGAGACCTGCATCGGGTCACTGCCTTGAAGAGTTTGGTGTGTTCCCCACGGTGCAAAAACACACGTTGGTAGGTGGACTGGCTGTGCGAGCGTGTCCATAGGTGTGAGTGTTACAGACAATTAATAAATTTATGGTTAAATTAGTTAATAGTGCTCTATAGAGTTGTATTAAGCATCAAATAAAGTTGTAGACACTTAAAGTATATGTGTATGCATACTTCTGACATTTAAGTTTATGAACTTAAAAGTTTTATGGCAACAGAGTGCCTTAATGTTTCTGAGTTCTGCTAACTTATTCAGGTGTAT
Source organism: Hoplias malabaricus (assembly GCF_029633855.1). Lineage (NCBI taxonomy): Eukaryota > Metazoa > Chordata > Actinopteri > Characiformes > Erythrinidae > Hoplias > Hoplias malabaricus. The sequence goes on from NC_089802.1 coordinate 7,787,891, forward strand.
TATTATTATAATTAACATAATCATGCTCAAGGACATGAGTGATAAGAGTGGACAAGAGTGATAAAGAAAAATACCCCAGCAACTGGGTTTCTCTGTAGTGAAAGAGCTCCATCCAGAACTAATCATTCAACAGCTGCATCTGACCTCACTGGTGTTCTCATTGAGTAGCTAGGTGTCTACAAACCTTTGGCTATATTATTCTTACAAATCAGTGAAACAGGTGGACCACAGTCAGCCACTTCATGCTACAAAACATGTGGCTTTAGATCAATACACATCCAGTGTTCCCAAAATGAAACTGGTGCTTTTATTTAAAAAAATAGTTGTTTGTTTTCTAATTCTTCGTTCTGTTTGAAATTTAATATCAGATTTACATGAGCTTTAGTGAAGAGAAATGGGAAACAAAAGCCAATGGGGACCACTCACTCTGAAGTGGACAGGCTCAGAAATTGGAGGTATTGTCAAGGACATGTCTGCCACCATATGGTAGAATGGAGGCAGTGCAGTGTAGCGAGGTGGCAGGGGGAAGACGCGTCCTTCAGTAGAGAGATAAGGGCTGCAGGGGCTGGTAAAGGGCAGACAGCTCTCCAGCAGGTGGCACCAGTAATAACCACTCATACAGGCTCCAGTGGTGTTACACATGGGGTCAACAGAGCAGATGCTGAAGGGGTTCAGGAGTGAACTACAGCCTGAGAGAGACAGAGAGAGAGAGAGAGAGACAGAGTAGGTGGGTAAAAAAAAGAGGGGAAAAGTTGTGGCTGGGTGTACACAATATTTATAAGAGCTCTGTTAGTCAGAATTACATTCTTAGAACTTGACATCTTACGATTTTACGTCTTATTTTACATCTTACACCCCCTTTTTTATTTTCTAAAATTTAACATTACATGACCTGTAAAATGTAATTTTACATGACCTGCCACTTTGTGTCTGAGTTGCTGTGGTTTCTAAATGATTCCAATTTCCAAAAATGGCCTAAACATTACATAGCCTAAGTGTTCTGAAAGCAGTCCAGCTTACTGCAGGTTCTACTACATGTTACTGTTCATAGTGAGTGCCACCGTTACAACCACCGTCACCACCGCCATCACTTTCATCAGCCACGGGAGCTGATGAAAGCTCTGTTGTGGCAAACGTCTGTAATTTTGGCACTTTTGGCAGTGTTTGCTTCAAGATCAAGCTTCTTTATTTTTATCACTGTTTCTCTGCACCTCCTTTGCGTTTTCTCTCCATCTCAGAAGATCCTAACAGATAACTTTCACTGCACACGGGCGAACAGAGTGAAAGGGAGGAGGTGTTTCATGATATGATTGGGCCAGCCCAGTGTCAACCTACAGAAGGGCCGGTAGGTAGGAAAAAAACTCTTGCTTGCAAAGAGCTGAATGATTAGATAATGAAGATAATTATCCAGTTAAGAGACGCGGTGGGTCAGGAGCCTACCCGGAATCACTGACCGCAAGGCGGGAACACACCCTGGAGGGGGCATCGGTCCTTCGCAGAGTGACACACACTCACACGTTCACTCTCACTAATGATGATAATGAAACGTATAATTTCTAAAGTAAAAAAAGAAGACGATGTAAAGCTGGTGTTGTGTTGACTGGGATGCCAGTAGTCTGCCTTTGTTAAGTGTCTCTATTTTCATGATTCTTTTACAGAACAAATTTGGGTTTTGTGATACAACACGTTTGTGTTTGTTATGATTCAGTGTTTCTTAATCATGTCCTTAGGAACCTCTGTCACATCACAGTTTCAACTCTGTCCTAGCACACCTGACCCTGCTCAGAAATGGCCAGGCCGATGAGTCCGTAAAATTGTGTTTTAGCAGGGAATAGCTGAAACTACTGGAAGGCAGGGGGTCTTAAGAACATGGAGGTACCGTTTCAGAACATAATTACAGCAGCCATACATTCTTTTACTGATCTAAGTCTTACCTGGGGGCACTAGGTGATGGTTGGGACTGCAGTAGGGTCGTAATATCTGCACTCTCACCATGGTGAGCAGCTGACTGGGCTGAGACACCAAATCTACTGAGAGCACTTGGCCTTCGTGACTAAACCAAAGTCCTGGGAATAGCATCATCTGCAGCAGAATCATATAAGAGCATTAAAGTGCAACACCAGTTTATGGAAACCTGCTCATCCAACAGTTCTTCTAATATTAAGGATATTAATATAGGTAGTTTGTTTCCATCTACTGTAGTAACACCTTTTAGTCTTCCCGATGGCTGCACACTAGATAATGCAACATTGCTTTAGGGATCCATGGCTTTGCTAGGGGGCCTTAAACCCCCTGGCTGATGCTTGCCGTTGGGCAGGATGAGTTTATGCCTGTGTTCAAGATGCCTTAGCATTTTCCAATTTCTCAGAGTTATGGTAAATTGGATTAGCAAGACATCTACTAAATTTGGACCACAAGTGTGGATTACTGAACTACATTATCAGTGTCACATTATGCTTTGTACGAGGTGATGCTTTGTACCAAATGCTTTATTAGAAATACAGCTGAACTATGTACACCTACCTCCACTCTCAGATGCCCTATGTCAGGAGGTGAGGGTAGTATCTGTAAGTGGGATCGTGTGTATTTGCCTGACATTAGAGTCACTCCTATCACATAACTGTCCAGCGATGGCAAAGACACTGTAGGAATGAAGAGAGATTAGTTTAGTTTGACAGAAGTGAGACTGATATTACTGTACCCTTATAATGCCCTTATATTAAGGACTAATATTTGTGAAATTACCCTGTAGTCATAAAAACGGCAATAAAAAGCAATATGTGGTAAACACTGTTCTGAGAACAAGTTTATCAGTTTTATAAGGTAGTGGCATATTTAAAAGTTTGTAGCACCTGATATTTCTTTCCCACACACAAAATGATGCTCTTGGCTGCATGTGCTAATCCTCCACTGCTTTGAACCCAGTGCCATCTGAGGACAAGTCTCCTTCCCTCTGTCTCCAAGCTGGGAGCTGGAAGATCCATTTCTCAGCCAAACCAGAGCAGGTGCTTGTCTGGAAACAGACGGCAAGCACAAAGGTGTATTACCAGTATGACATTATATTTTCTATAAAGCTCAGTGGAGATCTATCATATTATCACTCTCAGAACAAAACCTCGTATCTCCAAAATCAATGAGTGAAGGTTCGTAATTTTACATTATATAACACAATATAACACAATATATTTTGAAGTAATTTTGGAGCATATCTATTGGCTCATTCATTGTTCATTCTCAACACAATGTAAGATTTCAGTGACATGTCTTTCACACAAGGTTCTGTCTTTATTAAATCACAGTGGAATTTAAATATAAGCTGATGAGAACAAAAAGAATATTTGATGTATCAAATGTAGCAATGTCATACGGCTGAAAGGAGTTTTCTATAAAGTTCAGAATGCTGGGGTTGTCCACCAGAGCAATATCTCCTCCTTCCACCTTCTGACAATAATCTCTTGCATGCAGCCAGTCTGATGTGGAGTCTGGCATCCAAAAACAGTGAAAACTGTCTCTGTCAATTTTGGATCCGTTTGGACAGGAATCCTCATCTAGGACAATTAACAACAAATCAGCAGGTTAGAGGAATCTCTCAGAACAGTCATAGACCCATAAAGAGCTGCTTATCTATGGGGAGAGATGCAGTACAGATCTCACCGGCGGAGCTTGTGATATCACCGAGGATCCAGAAGAGAAGCAGGTGCACAACAATGGCCATGTCCTTGGTGTCCAGTGTAGATTACACCCATAATCAAACAAGAGCTAGAGCGAGATCCATTTCATATCTTGTTCTGTGGAGTTTGTTGCTGGTGTCTTCCAACCTTCAATACCCACTCTGTTGTTCGCCATCTCCCCTTTTAAAACGAGTCCTTTCATTCTCTCTGGTCTCTGCCCTTTTCTCTTCCTCTTCTGCTCAGTGACTTATTAGCATTGTGTTCAACATAGCTTGCCCCCCACCACCCCCTCTTTTAAACTATCTGCATGACTTTTAGTTTGTCTCACAGCAACAGGCCTGTGAGTACAGAGGACAGATGGGGGCTCATTAGCATGCTGTAAAGTCTCTCCCTGGTGAATAGGCAGTTAAAGTCACTGAAGCAGGTTAAACCCTTCACCTCTAGCAAAGTTAAAAACAAATAAAATAAGGATTAATGGCAAATGATTCCGTCCCCTATGTAGTGCACTAAACAGATAATGGAACTAAAGCTTCTACGTGTAAATAGCGAATTATGTATCCGTTATGAATTCATTTATATTCAACCAAAAGCTACAAGATTACATTAACATTTAGTGCGATCTTTAGCTGTAAAAGTCAAGACCTATGCAGTCCACTCTGTAGGGAACTATGTAGCCATCTGTGATTCTGCCTCAAGAAAAGACAATTGTCAGAAGACTTCTGATGCCTCAAAGCTTCCATCTTCAGCACTGCACCTTGTTCAGTATCTGAGCAGCACATGATGACTGTCATTAAATGGCAATGTCAGGTTTTCATTTTGTGTCGAAGGCTTTCACCAAGTGGTTTCGGAGAATTCTCAATACCATTTCACAAAGAAGCGATTCCAGCAGTTTTACATAAGCTCTCACAACACTAAAGCCCTTCATGCTCAAAGCAATCAAAATATAGACAAACACAAGACAGGTGCAAGGTTCGTTGCTAAGCAACCGTTTAGCAGGATTAGCATTTGACAGTTGTGCAGTGTAGGCATTTACGCAACAACAGATGCAGCACTGCGTAAAAGTCAGAGATCAACCCACAATCATTGCAATTACAGTCAGAAGAATCATTATGTAAGTTATATTATTACCTTATTATATGTTTTTTTTATAAGATCTAGGGGAACCTACTCATCCATGGAAGGGGATAGTTAAAGAAAAATAAGATAACTTTTTAAAACAAAAAGAAAGAAGAAAAAATATAGAAAATTGTACTCTTAACAGCTGTGTATCCTGGAAACCGCCTTCTTTGAGTGACAGGTGAAAAACAAGCTCCACTGTTGCTGCAGATCTTCAAAAAAACTTTGTGTTTTTGTCCATCCTTCCACTTTGAGAAAACAACTCATTTGTGTGGGTCTGAAAGGAAGCGTAGCTGAAAGAAACTGTTACGGAAAAATGTAAATGAAGGAAAGTGAAGAAATAGTGCTTTATTAACCTCCATCCCCATACATATAGATATGGGAACAAAACTACACCTCTACCTTTGAGAAACATCCAGTTTCTCATCAGCATCCAACAATAAACCTTTTTTTATTTATCTCCTTCTAATTCAAAATGAATCCCATTCTTTGTAACAGATCCCAGACCGACCCTACAAAAGCTGCAGTATAATATATTAATTATTCATAAGTATATAATTACAACAGACAATATACCATGAATATTTAAGTTGACGTTAGACCGATGAAAGAGAGGCTAGGCCTTGATTGCGACAGTATTGAATAAACAGGAAAATTACAGTCATGTTTTATTGATTTTATTCATCTACAGTTACACCACTAGCCAATCACTGGACAACTGATTGGACTTGTTTGGAGCAGTTGAAGCATAATGCTAAATATTTAAAATTGATAGAAAAATGTGTTGAACCATGAAAAGCATTAAGGGGTTCTTGGAGAAACTAAACTTGCTCTAAACTTGCCCAGCTCTAAACTTGATAAAAGAGAATTCATTAATGTGCAGTGTCCTCAAGAAAACCTGCGTGATTAGCCTTGTTTTTGTTGCTTTTTTGCACTCATTATAAACACACAACACTTCACACATGGCCAAGGATCTCATTAGCTTGAATTTGGGTAACGTGTATTTAGGGGGGAAAAAGGAGAAAATACCAGTGAATTCAGAAGAGGAGAAACACATCACCATGGTGATGAGGCACAATTAAACAGCCTCCTCCTCCTCCTCTGTGCCATTCTTCTTCAACCAGAGAGGACAGAGTCAATAGCGGTGACGCGCTGGTGCGCAAACACTGCAAAGTAGTCTGCAGTAGGACAAAAAGGTCAACTTTTTTCCATGCTTTTTCAGTCTGACTGAAACCTGAACCATCAGAACTATACATCCAACTGTCTGTAAACATCCCGTATACATGACTTCACCAGCTTGTGTAATTCCCCCGGGAAAATATGAAATTAAGAGATACTCAGCAGAACAGCTGCACCTGATCTTAAGGTCACTCGGTGGCAAGTGTTCAGCGTTGGGTTGCGGAGCATTTGGTTGTGCTTTGGATTGACAGACCCCCATTCTACACATTTGGAAACATTAACTCAGAAGTAATCATCCAATACCCACGGTCTCATCAATGACCATTTGGCTGAATGCCATCAAATACTAACTGTAATGTTCCAACATCTGAAAGAAAAGTAGAAGCTGTTACCTCAAAAAATCTGTAATAATACCTTTAATTTTAGGTGCCCACAAACTTTGGGCCATACAGTGTAGCCCTTGTATTATAGTCTCTACCACTCACATGTCATCACTTGAGAATCCATTAGGTCTTTCAACGAGTCTTCTCCAAATGCTTCACACAGAATCATCAGTGAGAAACCAGGGAGGGGGTGGGGGTGGAGGGGTATTCAATGTGATACTCACTCTACCATGTAATGTCTAGAGTTCAGTGATGTTTTCAGTAAATGCAGCTTAAATTGGTGTGTACTCCTGACTTACAATTGTAACTCAGATATAAAAGCACCAATTTACAACAATGATAGGGCCCATGGCAAATCTTCTAATGTATTGTTCAAATATCTAATGTATTCTCCAGCCATTTTGTTCCATAAGACGGGCCTCAGTTTTGTTTTACCAATTTGTAGGTAAATTAAATGAAAAAACAATAATGAAAGGTGCAGGGAAACACTATTTTCACTTTCAAATAAAAGGCTGTACTCATTAGGCATGCTGGCGTATACAACAAACATATACAGGGGTTGGACAATGAAACTGAAACACCTGTCATTTTACTGTGGGAGGTTTCATGGCTAAATTGGAGCAGCCTGGTGGCCAATCTTCATTAACTGCACATTGCACCAGTAAGACCATGTGCATCCAATGGTTCAAACATTGTGTCCTGAAGGCGGTGCCGTGTATCAGGACGACAATGCACCAATACACACAGCAAGACTGGTGAAAGATTGGTTTGATGAACATGAAAGTGAAGTTGAACATCTCCCATGGCCTGCACAGTCCCCAGATCTAAATATTATTGAGCCACTTTGGGGTGTTTTGGAGGAGCGAGTCAGGAAACGTTTTCCTCCACCAGCATCACGTAGAGACCTGGCCACTATCCTGCAAGAAGAATGGCTTAAAATCCTTCTGACCACTGTGCAGGACTTGTATATGTCATTCCCGAGATGAATTGACGCTGTATTGGCCGCAAAAGGAGGCCCTACACCATACTAATAAATTATTGTGGTCTAAAACCAGGTGTTTCAGTTTCATTGTCCAACCCCTGTACATCAGAAACTCATCATAGCTCTTTAACACAGCCCAGGATTCCAACCAGTAGTTATACGAGTTTTTAACTGTTCAAATCCAATTGAATATTATGACCGAAGTGGCAAACTCTGAATTTAAGCATCTGTTCTTATAACCTATTGCTATGAAAGGTTTCTCAAAGTTGTATTTGCTTCCCATACATTGAATAAGCACTGAAAACAGAACTAAATAAGCAGAAGATTTATTACAAGTTCTGAGTTCACAACAGTGGAAAAAAGATGTATTATTTAATCAGTGGTGAGGTCAAAGCTTTCCTCAGTGTCCAGTAAACATCCATGCCACCCGAGGGCAAAGTTCAAGGGGACAGGTCAGGAAGTCTCTGTCAGACCATGTCTACCAGTTTGAAACTGTTCTCCTGCTTTGTGGGAACTACGTTGATAAAGGACTTGTAGAGAACAGCCCCCTTAGGAAGCTTTGGGATTATATTCCTGGCTTCAGAACTGCGAGGGCGAGGGACGTACACCTCCTTGGTGAATCTGACGGTGCCTTCCTCCAGTGCATACAGAGTATTATTTGTTCCAATGCCAACCTGTGAGAAAAAAAAAAAAGTGCAGCACCTCAGGACTGTTTCCATAGTAACAAAAAGTGCACTCTGGTAATAAATACATTTAACAACAGTGCTACATCTGTTTTCTAATACACTAAGGTGTGCTCTGTCATGTTCTCCAAAGATTCTTGTTCATGCTGTGAATTCTCAATTTGAATGACAGCTAGTAGTTTGGCTGTACCAGGGATTTGTATAGCCACCTTTACGTGGGTGGACCCACTGTATGCAGCATAAACTACTTCCTTCAAGGGCTGAAGCAAATGTGATTCTTAATCTCATATAAAGTGAAAATTATATACATACGTGCATTAAAACTCTGCTTATTCCTGTTGGTAAAATTCACTTATTGCTCCACTATACACTCAATACCAGAGAACGCCGTTTCTGATCATTGTTTGACGTATAATGAACTGAACAGAATAATATGACAAATACCTAACTAAATGCTAGGTTTAAGACAGAATGCCCCTTCTTTAGCGCCTACATAAACAAGAAATTTTTGCAACACATAAACAAGTAGAACATGCAGAATTTTCATACTGGAGACAGCATAGTTTTCTCTTTTTCAGAAACAGTGATGGAAAATAGTGCAAAGGAAATCTTACATAAGCTCCTGGATGCCAACGCATTGCCCTTTGTGTTGCGAGGATGTTTCCAGCATGAACAAAGTCTCCTTGAAACACAAAAGATAAGATTATAGTTTTACATGAGATGCAAGGGAAAGGCAAGGAGAAGGAACTTAACCTAACTCTTAAATTACAGCTGTTGCTGAGTGCTTTACAGCTATGAAATCATGGCTCATGGATTAGTTGTGGTTGAGACTGAGGAATTGTGAAATTACGAGAATGTCATCAAACAGTAAATATTACCGTCTTGCTTCTTAAATCCGTATCTGCGGCCGGGACTCTTCCCTCCCAGATTTTTACTGCTCCCTCCGGACTTTTTTGAGGCAAATCTGGTGGATACTACCACTGCTGGTGTTTGGCATGATGTGAGAATACCTACAGAGGGAGAACAAATACTGATGTGAACCTATTTTATTCATGTTTTCGTGACAGTGTCAGTTGACCGTTGTTCGTTACATGTCCAAACTTAGTAGACTGCCGTTATAAATAGTGAATTCACCCAAACTTTATTCATCCATTTTGGACACAAACATTCAGGAGTGCACGGCCAGCTTGTATAGTCTCTACAGAAAAGAATGAAATGAAATGGAACACACTAGAGCAACTACACGAGCCTAAGCTCACCTTGATCAATGACAAGGGTCGGCTAGGTGAGCACCACCACTGTCTCCACTGCTCACCTGCATCTCTAAAGTCTGACCTTGCAAGTTTTTTTAGGTTTATAATGTAAGAAACCCAGTTTGAAGTTGTCACTTTGAGACCATCTTTGGGACAGTGCTGTTAAAATACTGAAATGCTCAGTCATGGCACACTCTATACGTCATCCAGCGTATAAACAACACAACGCATGCGTGTTAACAAGGTTAAAAACACGATTTCTCAATAAATGGGATCTTTGAGTGTTCTGAGATGTGCTTTAAAACCTCCCCAAAAGAATAGTCTCTCGGTGCAGCAAAGTGGTAGCACCTATTAAATCCATTTGTTTCATAAGCATCATATGATTTACTTATTTATATTTGTTACCAGTTTACGCCTAAAACAGACGAGTAGCACACTCTGAAGTGTCAGAAATCAATGCACTACGATCTCTACAGTGAGGAGTGTGGTCACTAGTGCTCTCTGTGGATGTATTAAGGAGAAATATATGCATCCCTTTCTGAGCGCACAGCTCACGTACACTACACACACACACACAGCGGAATAAAGGGATATGAGTCTTTATCTCACTCTTCTCCAGAAGCAGCTCCGTGTGTTTTTCTGTCATAAACAACACCAAACACGACGGCTTTAACCGAAAACTCACCCACTCTCGGCCGCAGCAGCAAGGACACCAGCGCCGCCATGATGAAGACCGGTGACGCCGTTGAACCACATCCCGCGAGATTTCAACCGACCCGCGCACTCCGGTTTGATTTTTTTTTTCAATAAATCTTCCAATATGGCTATATAATGATTATATTGAATCATTAGAGAAAAAAAAAAAACTTTTTTAATGTATTTAATTGATTATTTGTTAGTTTCTTTCTTTCTTTTTTTTTTTGAATGGGGTGGTGGTGGTCGGTTGTATACATTCTGAAGCTTTAGAGGAAAAATCTTAAAGTTTCTTAAGCATGGAGTTGGGGATTTTGAAGAAACTACTACTACTACTGAAGTCAAGACTGACCAATTAAATGTTTACAGAGAAGGTTTCGACCAATAACGGTAGCTCTACACTCAGACCGTCCAATCAGAAGATTTTAGGCTACTTCACCACGCCCCCTTCTCACTCAAGCGAACCAATCGGAGTAGGGAAAGGCGGGACTAGTTTGTGAACGAAACTTCTCGAAATTCTATGTAAGCTCTAGAAAAACAAAATCCCGGACGTTTGTGAAATGTTGCACGGACATTTTTTTAAGTCTAAAAAAGAGGACATGTCCGGGTAAAAGAGGACGACCGGTCACAGTTTAGTGTAGATTAGTCATGTATAGTTTCGTATATTATAATGTAATTAGTGTAGTTCAGGGCAGTATGTTTTAGCTAATTGTATTTCCGTGTAGTTTAGTGGCGTGCAATTTAGTTTTGCGTAGTTTAGCAGAGTGCAGTTTGGTGTATTTGGATGCTGCAGGGGGCAGCAGTGCGCCGTGACTCTGTGCTGAACTCATACCCGCTGAAGAAGAAGAGGAGACCCGCGCGATGTGTAGTTGTTTAGAGGTGGACCCTGGTCTGTGTTTAATGTAATAAACAAATGAATAAACACAGTCTCTGAGGCCGACCATGGACTGTGTTTAATATACTAAGATATATAAACACGGTCTGCGAGGCGGACACAGCGGCGGCTCCGGTGGACAGCGTTAACTTCCTCCTCGGGTTTTTGAACGCTCTGAGTCTCTGAGCACAGTGCCTTTCTCCTGTCTCTCTGAGTGAGTTTATCTGAGTGTGTGTGCGTATTCCTGTGTTTCTCATGTTTATGATAGGAAGGTGAAGTTAGGTTGTTAAGGCCGCTGAACAGGTTATGAAGGTAGTTTCTGGTTTCTGAACAGTTAGGGTTAATGAGCTGAATTGGGAAAGCAGAATAAAGTTGTGAAGTTTGAACTCAATGAAGTCACTGCATTATTTATAACGTTTTGGCGCTTCATTTTTATCTTATACATTATAGAGGTTGACCTAGAAAATCTCCTCACATCAAAGCAGAAAGTGTGAGAGACCCTCACCTTCTTTTTGCTCGTTAGAATAAAGTCTGTCAGGATGATATTAGAGATAATAGCTGTCAGGGCATAGTCAAACACTGAAAGATTATAAAGAATCAGTGAGAGAGGAATGTGTCTTGTTTACATGCATTTCTTTTTATTGAGGATAATAATAATTGTCAGACTTCATAACCATGTTCAGTTCTGAGATTAAGATCCAGTAGCCTGTTCTTTAAATTATTATATGTGTGGTGTACCTATGCTAAATACAGTTTAATGAGTGAACCGTGTAGTCACTGCCATGGCTTAGCATTTGTTCCTCGTGTCATAAATCTAAGCAACCAATCCCTTCAACTTGTGGGGTGGGGCTTTCAAACTGCAGGTGAGCAGCCGAGGCGCGTGTGTGTGTGTGGAGATAGACGCTGGATATTGAACGAAATCTTGGATATTCTCAGGATTTAAATGAATGAATGAATGAAAGATAAAAAAGAAAGAAACATTAATATTTACCAGCCCCACGTTTATATAGATTTCCACTTATAACCCTTTTTTCAGGTGAAAGTTGTATGATGATGTCAGTAGCTGCAGATTTTTGGCTGAGGATAGGGAAGTCTTACGTTTGGACTTGGACTGAATGTGAAAAGCTGCAGGAGAGTAGTAATGTAATGAATGAGTAATGTGCTAAAATGTCTGCATTTGATTGGTTTAACTGCATTTCCTTTGAAATAATACAGCTATTCAGGTTCTGGGTGATGTTCCGTGCTGAGATAAAGGCTCCGATTTTTGTGTTAAATGATGTGATTCACTGGAGCTTTAATTACACTGATGATGTTGAATTGGCTTAGAAAAATGCTTATTTTAAGTTACATGATCACATTCCTTATACAAAACTAATATTGCACAAGTAAAAGCAAAGTCAAAATTAGCATTGAGACACTTAGCTTTGATCATTACCTGTAAATTCTGTGGAAAAACTGAATAACTGTGAAATTTATATGAGATTGAGCCTCAGAAAACATTGAGATGTGTGTTTGAGATTTCTGTTTTATTACTTGGTAAATTATTATTTAGAAATATATTCTGATTCTTTGTAGTTGTTTATCTTAATAGGTGCAGTTCAACGTTTTATGAATGTTTTTGTACCTGTATCAATATTGGAAATGGCAAATGTGCATGAATATTATTGTATACAGTCCATATATCTACCTGTAAATCCCTTACTCAAAGTTAGTTTATAGATTCCAGATGTTCATAGCATTAGCTCAGATAGGATGCACCCAGATGGATACCAGTGACTCTGGGTGGATACCAGTGACTCACCCAGTGACTCCGGGTTACCGGAAAAGGCTTCCAAAAGGCTGTTAAATATTTAAACTCACTCTCAGTCCTTGGATCTATCCCTTTGTAACGCCGAAGTTCAGTTAAGTCAAAACATGGGTGAAGAGGCTGTACTTTTGTTTTTAAATTCTCCACAGAGTAAAGGGCATAAGGTTATATATATTTCTTCTCTCTCTCTAGAGTAAAGGAAGCTGGGGATGCTGGGATGATGGGCAGCAGCAGCAGAGCACAATTCCAGTTCAGTGACACTGACTCCAGTGACTCGGAGGAGCTTCCTGTAATTGATTTCTCGCGGCGTAGAAACGCGCAGGAAGAACCAAAACATGACCTGGTGGTTTTGGACAGCTCTGATTCTAAGATGGTTCACCAGGTCTCCTTCTGGACAAACCCCCCTCCGACAGGAGCTGCTGGAGGTGACATCCTTATGGTCAGCAGTGAGAGTGAAGAGGAAGAGGCTTTTGTTCCTCTGGCAGTGAGACTTAAGCAGAAACAGACAGACATTGCTACAGCCAGGGGCACCCATGAGAGTCAGGCGTCATCTGCCAAGCAGAAAGGAAAGCTAATGGATAATTCACCTGCACTTCTCACCTCTACGATTCCTGAAGTTCGAACAGCAGATTTTCCAGGGAAATATTCAGATCACATTAGCCATCAGAGCAGTGATTATGACGCAGCATGTGTTTCAAAAGACCACCTGTCGAGAGGGGAAAATCTGCAAAAGGGCAAGAGGACCCCTGCGGAAATCGATGCGGCCAGAGAGGAAGCCCTGAGGAGGCGAGCGGAGCGAGAGCAGCAGGGAGAGAGAGAAAGGCTAAGAGCAGAGAAGAAAGCACTGGCGGATGCTGTGAAGGCCATGAGGCCCGAGGAATGCCTCAAACACATGGTGGTGACCGTAGACCCAGGTAGGTGGCACTGTTGCTCCAGCAGACGCGAAGGCTCTGTGTTCTTTGATACTTGTGTTGATTTTTTAAAAAGCACTGGCATGAAGTATTAACCTGTATTTGCTGAATGGATTAGTATTGATTAACTGTCTCCCTGTGTAGGGCTGCTGCAGCTGGAGGGTGGTGGAGTTCTCCTGACTTCCCTGCATGCACTAGGCTGCAGCTGTGCCATTGAGAAGCAGCCTCTCCCCCGCAGTGTCTCCTGGGTCAGACGTGCGTCCTGCCTTCAGGCTAGTCACTGGTGCACATAGACTGGCACTCCCTGTCTTTTAGTTTCTGTTCTAACACTCATTATAGCAGCTTTAATGGTGGACGAATTATTTAAGGACACACAATACATCATCACGCCGTGAAGGAATTCAGTGCATTTATTATTTGTGTGGCACAAGACAACAGGGTTATAAAACACAGATGTACACCATGTTAAATATTATGAAATATATGATGTAACTTGGACAGTTTCAGAGTATATTAATATATTAAAACCCTTTTGGCTACCATTTTCTGCTGCAGTTTTAAACACTCTACAAAATAAATAAAATTATATATATTAAAGAATATATATATATTTTCTTTTTCTCTTTGATCACAGACTGGTGAACTGGTGTCTATTCCCGAGTCACACGCTGTGGTTCAAGTACCAGTGGAAGATTTCATCAGCATGGTTCACAACTACAGTCAGGTGAGCAGTAGAGCACTGTACTTTATGCTGCTCTCTTATAGGGAGCATAGACAGACTCATTAGATGCCAAGAATTATGCAGTTCAACATTAATATGCTAATTATGCCATTGACTTGCCTGTGTCTTTCCCCTGCATGCTGTATCAAGTCTAGGGTGTAATGAAATTAGCAAGACGGTCTTAAAGGCAAAAGGCCAGCACAAAATTGTAGTTTTGACCTGTGATGATTTAATTGAGCTATTTAAATTAATGAATGTAATTACATTCTCATACCTCTATTATCTACAAATGATCTATTCGCCTGTGATAATATGCTGTTTCTCATTTAACCTTACAAAATTTCTCCTTCTTCTTGGAGGTGCATGCCTAAAAGTGGGGACCTTGAAGTTGTTTGTGTGCTAATACAGGAGCAAAGTTGTGGAGGAACACCTCACGGCGGCATAACTCTGACTGCCTGGACCCTTCGTCTCATGTCCAAAAACCCAGGCAAGGATCTCAGTCTGGTAGTAATTGGCATAGAGGTGTATTTTAAGTAAGTACTTTCTTAATGTCTTTCTGTGGTTTTCATTAAATGAACAATAAATAAATAAGGCAATGAATGTAAATATATTCACAAACCATTATAATTAGATATTTATTTATATAAAAGTGCTGGATCTCTCAACCTGTCTCGTTTGTACTCAGATTGTTCACAGATGTCATCCATATTAATAAAATGGCCCAAAAACATTGTAAGCATACAGTATGTTTGAAAATTATGTTGTTTTCTAGTCAGGTTGATGATTCACAGACTCAGGACGGTGATTAGTTTTAAAAATGTAAAAATATAACTGCGTGGTTTACCACTGGAGCTGAATTCCAGAGCAGATTTTCTGTAATGATGGAAAATAGGATGTTAAAACAATATGTTTTGAATGTAAAATGGTGGGGGTGGACTTTGGATTCTCCCCTTTACAGAAAACACATGTTGCACAGGTTATTTAAAGAGTATAAACAGTATCAAATGCACGTGTTTGCAATAAAAATTAAATTTGGGAAAAACACGGTTCTTATCATAAGGGATTTGACTCTGTTTTCTTATTAAACGACTTAATGATTAAAAAGTCATGTTTATATAATGTTTAATGTTTTCCCCCAGTGTTTTTATATATTTAAAATGAAAATAAAGGGATCAAGACTTGTTTTGAAAAACTTCATAAAATATGCAGATGCCAGGGTTGTGTATATCCATCTAATGATTTACCAAAATGCTGTGTATGGTTCTTACATGTTGCCGGATACTTAGGTTTGGGCACTTGGAATTAATATTGGATCTGAAAAATGACATCTTGTGTTGGTCCCTTAAATATTGGCTTTAGCATAAAGGACAAACTGATCATTAACTTCTTTACTCTGAAGGTTTTTAGATATTTTCTGGTAAAACTACATTTAGATATTTATTGGTGTGGCTCTAGTGCAATGTTCACTTAAAAACTATTTTACACTGAGTGAACAGTAATGGCTTTAAAGGCCATTGGAGAATAGACTGAAGTCACATTGCTCTAAAAAGAAAACAACCTGATTTACTTCACACAGCTGACTACTGAGGCTTGGTATTCCTCAGTTTGTGAGAAACACCTCTGCACATTTTAGCTGTAACTTCTCATTTGCAGAAGTCAGAGTGCTAAGAGCCGTCAGAACTTCCGTGATGCAGTGCTGGGTGATGGTGCCACGAAAAAAAAGCGTAAACAGATGGAGGAGCATCCCAGTGTGTCTCGAGTAGAGATGGAGGAGGCAGGTTAAATTTCTACATTGACATTTTATTCAAGGACAAGGCAGAGTCTGTTCAAGTCTCTTTCAAACATATCTTTAATTTTTTTAGAGTTGCAGGGCTTATATGATTCAATAAAATTACTTTTTTATCTAAATTAACTAAATGGAATTTCTTAGTAAATTATGGCTGTGGTTTTAATAGTATCCTTTATTCTGATCACTGTTTGGGAAATTATCAGAGCACTGTGGTAGAAGGTTAGGATCAGGGACTTTTGATGTGCAACACACTCCCTAAGTCACTCACACACTCAGGTTTAACAAACTTCTGCACAAGTCACACTGTGCCCTGCTTAGTGTTAGTTTCCACATTAATGACCACATTTGAGTTAGGAGTGGTTTAGGGCTGGACGATGTAGCCAACATTTATATCACGATGTATTACTTTTATTTGGTCGATATCAATATGAACCGTATAAAATCCACTGAAAAACTTCTAAGAACAAACAAGAAACATGACCAAAATCACCATCAACCATAAACATCTTGGCTTTATTAATATTAATATTTTTAAACTAAATTTAAAATGGAGTGCTGAACTGACAACAGTGTCCTGTAATGACCTTCAGTCAGTGACATCCATCCATTCATTATCTGTAAGCGCTTATCCAGTTCAGGGTCGCGGTGGGTCCAGAGCCTACCTGGAATCATTGGGCGCAAGGCGGGAATACACCCTGGAGGGGGCGCCAGTCCTTCACAGGGCAACACACACACACATTCACTCACACCTACGGACACTTTTGAGTCACCAATTAACCTACTGACATGTGTTTTTGGACTGTGGGAGGAAACCGGAGCACCCGGAGGAAACCCACGCAGACACAGGGAGAACACTTCAGTCAGTGACAGATGCTGTAAATAGTGTATATTGAAAATATTTAAAAGTCATTTTATTGTTATTGAAACATTTTATTCAATGTTAATATAGTTGTCCAGCCCTAGACTGGTCTCAGAAATTTTGAAAGATAAAGTGCTATTGCAATCAGGAACATAAATACCAGCCAGTTCTTTCAGGAATATCACTGTACACAGTAATATAAGCTGATGTACTTACAGAGTTATTACTCATTCTCCTCCCACTCCTACTACTACTACTAATAATAATAACAACAACAAGGTACTATGCATGTGTCTGTGTATAGTACTTTGCATCAGTGACACTGTCCTTGTTAGATGTATATTGTGTGGTTTTGTTCAAAGTTACCCAGCTGGCTGTTTGCATAATGCAGTTCACTGCTGTTTCATTGTTCATCTCATTGTTTCTCACGACAGATCGCATAAGCTGGTGTTAGTCACTGGTTTCGCTAGACTACAAAGAACAAAAATGGCAAGACTTGCATGGCAAGTTCTGAATGTCACACACTTGCTAGTGGCAGGTGACTGGGATTTCGATTTAGGTTGAAATCCAAATGCAAGTGATTTCTCTCTACACTGTAAGCATTTCTTCTTACAGAAAACAGAAGATGACACACGCTGTCTCATGCTCTGTACTTCAGTCAGAAAGGCTATAGCTCAGAAAATAAGACACAAACCCCAGTGTGAATATGCTTTATCCCATGCTCAGTGTTTCATCATATGCATTCTGTTTTTGTTTTTGCCGGATATGTCCTGGGATTATCTCACAAAGCAGGATTTCTTAGGAAACCAGATAACACGAGACCAAAACTCGGTCGTGTCTAATAGTAACAGCCCACAGCTCTCATACTATTGGACAGGGCTGTCTATAATGTAAATGAGAAGGCCTGTTCTTTAATGTTTTGTTTGGCCTCAAATGTGTAATAAATTGCCATCACTGTCTGTGTCAGTCATAAGCCGTAAATTCTCTTCGCTCTTAAATCTGTCAATTCTTCTATCATTTGGTCTTTGTATATTAACATCTGCCTCTTTGACTTTTTCATATTTATTTGTCAGGCTTTAGTTGACCTGCAGCTGCACACTGGGGTCCAAGTCCACTTTCGATCAACCTGGAAAGACTTCACTGATTATGTTACTATGTCAACCAAGGCAGTAGCCGAAGCACCGTTCAAGTGAGTGGGCGGCAGATGTCTTTTCTCTTTTCCATCTGTTTTGCTCAGAGTTATGGATGATCTAGCTGAGCGGAGAGGTCAGGCTGGGTCATTACTCTCTCTCACTCTGTGTGTGTGGTGTGGTCTTCTAGGTTGGAGCGGGAGAAGACTGGCTTTAGTTTTTGCCTGGAGAGTGAGTGGGCAGGTGGTCAGAAGGTGGATCGAACAGGAAAAGGCCTTCTGCAGGTGTGGAAGAGGCAGATCCAGCAGCTGAATCGGGTCAGCCCTGACATCGCAAGTGCTATATTAAATGCGTACCCCTCGCCACAGCTTCTTACTCAGGTAAACAGAAATAGCACACTTTACAAAAACAGGGCACATCCACAGAACAAAACAAATATTACACAGATGTAAATCCCTAGGAAACTCATTTAACGTGATTGTGAATGATTTTAGGTGCATCTTCATTTTTATTTCTATTTTCTAAATGATGTTTTTCTCTGTAATTTGCATGGATATGTACTTTACATGCCCCCTCCAGGGTGTATTCCCGCCTTGCGCCCAATGATTCCAGGTAGGCTCTGGACCCACCGCGACCCTGAACTGGATAAGCGCTTACAGACAATGAATGAATGAATGTGCTTTACATATTAATCAGCCCAACAAGTGAGGTTTTAACTCTGTACATAGCTTCATTTGTTGTAATTTCTCAACATATGTATACATTACTGTAAACCTGTATTCAAATACCAGTATCCTACGTTTTACCTTGTACCAGCCTGTTTTGTTGCAGACGTGTGTGGATTAGTAAGATGCTGCATTTTATTTCCTTCTTGAAGCCCTGTGTCCGAAAGTATGCCATTTCATAATGCCTCTGGCACTCCTGTGCTTTATATAACTGGAGAGAAAATTTAAAAAACGCAGAGCGAATGTAAAAATCTGAGCCTGAATCGATTCTGAATCTTTTAATAGATAATCCTGATCTGAGAATCAATTACATTTCCCAGGCTCTGCTAATAATGTATTTCCCTCATTACATTTCAATTAGAGCAAGTAACTCAACTGCGCATTCAAGCTGACGATTGCACTTGTGATATCACACGCAGCAGGCATGATAAGTCTTACTCGGCTCGTGTACGTGTTTCTTGTTCACAGGCATACAGACAGTGCAAATCAGAGCGTGAAAAAGTCAAACTGCTGTCAGACGTGCTGATTCGCCGAGGGGAAGGAGTGACATCGACGACCCGCCGGGTTGGTCCAGAGCTGTCCAAAAGACTCTTCCTGCTGATGACCTCAGCAGACCCTCAACAGACTCTTGATTCCATGGTGTAAATATTTCATTTTTAAATTTCTCTACAAATGGCTTTGACAAATTTTGGGGATTTTGATTTAAGCCAATGATCCAGATAAAATTCTCAACTTTGGTCCCTTCAGCTACTGAGCTTTTGCTATTTGCTGTGTCTTCCGATTCCATGTACTGTGTATATCATTTTTATCTGCAGTGTGTATATATATGGTTTTAATGATTTGAAATACCCATGTACTTTTCTGTGTTATTAAATATTTTTAACACCGTACATGTTTGCTCCATATTTTTTGGAGAGGTAAAATCCCCTTCTCATCTTTTTTTTTTATACCTTTTTTCTGTATTTTGAAAAGAACTGGGACACCAAGAAGCTCCGGGCGCAGACACAGTGTGTTTTTCTCAGAAATGATATACACTTAAAGCAATTTTCAGGTGACACTGACCTGCCACTTGATGGTCTGTCAAGAACTAGGGGTCATAAACCATCCAGTTCCTTAGGTTTTGGTTCCTACTCTTGTCTGCTGTCTTACTCTGGAGGTGTGTAGCAGGGCATCAGTAATTGCGGAACCAACAATTTGCTTACTCTTGCTGTGTTATTTTGACTTTTTTCCAGCTTAAAGTGCCACAGCAAACCTGTCATTTTCTGAGCTAAAATGGCTCCCAGAGCTCTCAGTGCTGCACTGTCTCAGGACTGTAGAGGCTCACGGCTCATTTCCAGCACATTAGCGAATGGCACCTGACCAAGGAGTGTCGTGTTGCCTGAAACGAACAACGGGGTAACGAGCCGTTAAATGTGCTTAAGAGATGAGCTGCGTGCCATCCCTGTCCCTGAAGGCAGCACTTCTCCTACATTTCAAGGGGGGGGAGGGGTTACATAAAAACTATAGCAGGTAGAGGCGTGCATGTGCATTGAGGGGGGAATTATACTAGCAGAAGCATTATGGTGGTTTGAAAAAGGATCACCTTGGAGTGATTGTTTAGCCGGAGCACATGAAATCTCAATCCTGTGTTCTCGAAAACCAAACGATATTAACCTTTATTACCCAAACGAAGAAGAGCTAATATTTCCACTTGAAAATTTCTTGGGAATTTAAATTGCTGTAGCAGTTGCCAGACTTTTTAAATGGAATAAAATGCAATTGGATACTGAAGCCACAGGTTCTGAATTAATGGGTATTTTTCAGAATTGGGTTTATGTAAACAGGTTTGGTAGTTTGCCCACCAGTGTGGCTTTTGGTTTAGAAGAAACCATTTCAGCTACCTTTTATTAGATCTGCTGGTATTATCTATTTTTCTTCATTTCTCCATTTTATTTATTTTCCTCTTTTAACTACTGCCACAAATTGTTCAATATATATTTATTCAATATATATTTTCTTAGTACTATGATTTCTGGATCTCCCTGTTTTAATGATTGCCCTGATGTATGTATGCATCCTGAAGTTTTACTTAGTAGTTTTATAGGGTAAATTTAAAATGATGTTGCTTTTGCCTGCTCTGTGATTACAAATATTAAAGTAATAGACATTTACGGTGACTTTTCCTGAAAACAAATGGTTTCTATGGGTTTCACACTGCAGCATTGTTTTGATTGGGTAAAATCTGTGCTATTTCAAGGGTCAAATGTACCCAAAAATGCCACATTGATCAAAGAGCACGGCGGCATCTTTCCCTGTTTAAACAGACCTGTTCAAAATGGCTGCTTGCAGCACCTGCAGCTTTAAATGATAATGAGCAACAGCTCAGTTCAGTGTCAGAGCCCAGGAGTGAGGGGTGAGGAGCAGATGCTCTGAAATGCAGTCATTGTTTTTCTCTATAGTACACCTATCTTTCCTGCGCTCACCTCCGATTTACACAGTTTAAGCATCTTGGCACACACATAAATGCTAGAACTGTGATTGGACAGAGACTTATGAGGAGGTGGGGCAATCTAAAGTAAATAGGCTGTGGCACAAAATAAGAACAATGTTTTTTTTTTATCCTGTTTTTGGACTTAGCTGGCCCGGCCCACAAATACTGGGTTGCTTTATTTCCCAGTTTGTGGGTTGCTATGCACTTGAGATATTCAAATGTATACGCTAATGTACAGTCATTTTTAATTTTTATTTGTTGGTAAGTCCCCTTTAAGTACACAGTATAATGAGTGTATCATATTTTAATACTGAGTAAGGGTGCACCATATGTAAAATACCAAACTGCAGTTATTGTGGCTTATTGAACATTGGAAATACAGAAAACCTTGAAGAAGCTCCTGTGCCAAAATTAAAAGTTGGTGTGAATTATTGTCACCACAACATTGACTCGACAAAACTGACTTACTATTTATTGGTTTCTTCTTCGATGCAAAGCACCTCATGGAACTGGATTGTAACTCACTGATTCACAAGAGTGTGCCATTGTGTTTCATGTTAGCCTGTTACCCTGTTTACCCTATTTATAGTTTAATAATTCATTCATTCATTGTCTGTAACTTCTTATCCAATTCAGGGTTGCTGTGCCAGTCCTTTGCAGGGCAACACACACTCACACATTCACTCACAGACTCACACCTATGGACACTTTTGAGTCGCCAATCTACCTGCCAACATGTTTTTAGACTGTGGGAGGAAACCCTTGCAAACACGGGGAGAACACAGCAAACTACTCACTTACAGTTACCTGGAGCAGGACTTGAACCCACAACCTCCAGGTCCCTGGAGCTGTGTGACTGCGACACTACCTGCTGTGCCAATAAAATAGGTTTTAAATAGAATTTAGACTATTCAGTGTTTTGATGAGAATAACACAGTCAGTATAATACAATCCTGCCACATGTGAAAATCTCTGTATTAGAATTCAGCTCCAATTTAAGATGGACTCTGCAGCATTACATACGGCAGAGAGAGGCCTGGGTAATATGTGGCAAGCCAAGGTATTATCCATGTTTTTGCATTCTGTAGAGCTCCTCTTCCATATGAAGCATGTACCTTGTGGCATCATGGACCAAAGAATGAAAAATAAATTTATTCTAAAACTACTTAATGATGTCAAAACCCACAACACGGTATTGGTTTCCTTGCCACCAGCATTCAATCGGTCATTCCTGCTTCCTTTTCAAAATATTTCACATCTATGCCTCAATTTTTCATTAGCAAACAAGAGTTTAGAAGGCCAAGAGCTAGCAAAACGCAAGAAAGCAGAACTTTGCGGCTGCCTGTGCTTGAAGTTGAGTTCTTACCTCAAAGGAAAAAAAAGGTTGCATCGTTATTGCAGAATGTTATTTTTCCCATTTTTTCCCCCTCAAGTTCTCAATGGCGAGCACATAAACTATGCATACAGTCTTTTAAACTGCTCTCCACATTGTGACTGAATTCCTGGATTCCCACAAGAGGGCAGGCTTGCTTTACAGGGGCAGTAGAGGCGAGCCAGACAGTTCTGTCCCAGCGGAGGTCAGACAGGCCAGAATGGCCAGAATGTGGAGATGAAAAATACAAATCATAGACCTCACACTGTCTGTTGAACACTTACACACTTCTGAGCATTTTATTGCGGGGTGGGGGAATTGCTCTACATGGCTGAGGTTCATGTTTCCCGTCTACGTTCGTGGAGATGTTGGCAATGAAATCTGCAATTATTGACTTCCATCTCTTTGCTGTAAAAAGGCGAGGCCAATGTAAAACCAGTGAGCGCTCATCTTGTTTTGAATCCACTGCTCAGGAACAAGCCGAACATTAGTGCTGTTTCTCCTGATGGGCTGTCATAATTAAGAATTTATGTCTGAAAAGTGCAATGTGATGTTCTGATTTCTCTTCGGATAAAGATTCAGAAAGTTTTATTTGTAAATATAGTTCATCCTCTGTGTCAGCACATCAAGTTATACATTTTAATAAATCTAAGAAACTTTAAATTTGGCAGTATTTCTTCACCTGTAAAACAGCCCAGCGGACACCTGGCTTGGATAAGAGAATGATGCAACTGGCAGATAAACACTGGCGTCATAATGTTTGATAATTACGTGGCATGTCCTCATTTTATAAACTAAATTTAAACCCAATTCTGACGCAAAAACAATCACTGAAGTAACAGTGTGTGGCTTTGACTCACTGAAGTTGTACTGGAGGAAGGTCATTGTATTACATTTTTAAGTTCAATTCAGTTTTTATTCGTACAGCACTTTTTACTAGTTTTGTCTAAAGTCAGCTTCACAGCTCCTTGTGTGAGGAACATCTGGTTGAAAGATATGACTGAACATGCAAGAGACGTGATGTGGCTTGTAGCTGTTGGTAGGTTACCAGTTAGGTGTATTGTAAAGTGGAGTTGTTATGTGACAACTCAAACATGTCCTGTGGTCAACTGTAATGAAGATGAAACAATTGATCTCCTTCTCCACTGTACACGAATATAAATATTAAAAGTATAACTTCTGGGATGGGCGGCACGGTGGCGCAGATCCAGGGACCTGGAGGTTGTGGGTTCGAGTCCCGCTCCGGGTGACTGGCTGTGAGGAGTTTGGTGTGTTCTCCCTGTGCCTGCTTGGGTTTCCTCCGGGTGACTGTCTGTGAGGAGTGTGGTGTGTTCTCCCTGTGTCTGCGTGGGTTTCCTCCGGGTGACTGTCTGTGAGGAGTGTGGTGTGTTCTCCCTGTGCCTGCTTGGGTTTCCTCCGGGTGACTGTCTGTGAGGAGTGTGGTGTGTTCTCCCTGTGTCTGCGTGGGTTTCCTCCGGGTGACTGTCTGTGAGGAGTGTGGTGTGTTCTCCCTGTGTCTGCGTGGGTTTCCTCCGGGTGCTCTGGTTTCCTCCCACAGTCCAAAAACACATGTCGGTAGGTGGCTTGGCGACTCAAAAGTGTGCGTAGGTGTGAGTGTGTGAGTGAATGTGTGTGTGTGTGTGTCTGTGTTGCCCTGTGAAGGACTGGCGCCCCCTCCAGGGTGTATTCCCACCTTGCGCCCAATGATTCCAGGTAGGCTCTGGACCCACCGCGACCCTGAACTGGATAAGGGCTTACAGATAATGAATGAAATTATGGGATTTTTAATGAGTCCTTTTCTAAAAGTGATGCTAATTTCTTTTGGTTAATTGTATGCATTATTAATTGTCATATTTCGAAAACTCGTTGTAAAATAATAATTGAGCAATGTGAGATTCCTGCAGGAACTGTTTTTCGACAGATATTTGTAAATTGAAAAGACTTTTCCCTGAACTTTTAATTGGTGAAGTTACGTGTATTATGTACGTACACATGTATATGAATGTGCTGTGATGATTTTTCTTTAGTAAAGTGGATTTAAAAAGGAAAAACTCCACTCAGAGCACGGTGAAGCAACCTTGAGAGGATCCAAAACTCAAAAAGGAACCCAGCGTCTCCTCAGTTTGACACCAGAGCAAAGCAAAGAGCAATACTTCAAACACAACAAGTGTATAAACAGAGTATTAAGAATAAAGGGTTACTACTCTATAGCTATGATATCATAATTATAGCCCCTTTCTACAGAAGCACTGAAGAACACAATGAAATATGTGTTCTTATATACACACGTGTATGTAACAGGTAGAAAAAATAAATAATGTGCAGTGCAGGAAACATTCCTAAACATTAGCATCTGTGTTCACACGTGCTCTGATTCTGACTTAAAGTCATGTAAAGTCCAGGACAAATATTGCGGGTGTTCGATTTCACACATACAGCCCCTCTGGCTAAAATCCTGAACAATTCTAGGTTACAGTGCATGTTAATGTGTCCCTGAATAATGAATACAGAAATCAAGCACCATATTCCAGTGAGAGCTATTGAATGGTTACAGATGTAATGAAGTTCCTAATGTATTTTTGAGCTTGAAAGCAGAACTATGTGGTCTTCTTTTGCACTTACAGTTTGACAGTCTAAATGGTATTTTAGAGTATAGGTTTTTTTTTTAGAAAACATCCATTAATTATTTAAACATTTCTATAGAAATATATGACAAGTATCTGCCCCATATACATAGTGTAAATCATTCTATTGAAGTTAATCTGTACTGCAGCAGCACAGTGCCAGCCCTGCACGTGTCTAACAACACCACCTATGCCTGACAGCACTGGCATTTTCTAACTGACTCTCACCTGGTTTGTGGAACTTGTAGGGTCCTGGAAATGTGGAGACCATGGGAAATGGATGTGTTAAATTCCAGCAAAATTTGATCGTCTAATTTTCACAGGATATAATTCACATGACCTTGTGAGTTTAAAGAGTGCATAAGAGAAAATATAAGTCACATTGTTATTTATCTTAGTCAGAGTCCCTGGAAAAAGTGCGTTTAATATGCAATGATTATAAAATTATGACCGCAAGGACTGGCTTTAACAAATTCTGCATATGGTTGGATCATATGGTGGCAGCCTGTTAGTGTAGGAAGACATTCAAAAATGGAAATATGGGTGAGTGGTATTTGAAAAGCCATATGAATGGAAGAACATATTTTGAACTTAAGAAAAGCAAAGGATAGTTCTGTTTTAGATGTCACAGCTCGACCCCACTCTAGGCCAGTGGATTAGCCACCAGTAGTTATGATATGTGCTGCTAGAGCTCATGTTTGCTCAGGGGTGCTTATAATGGGGATCTCACATTGAAGAAGAAGAAGGAAGGGGCAAAAATGCTCTTAAATAAATAGAGGAACATAAAAAAACTTGATGTAAAAAAAAAAAAGAGAGAACCAGGATGAACTCGATTTTAAGCGGAGGATCAAGAGCAGATAAAGGAATCTAAATGAGGTAGGGCAATAAAACTCGACTACTTTTGATACCCTACTGTGTAGATGCAAAGCAGTTATCATCAGCAGCCCTTTGTAGCTTTAGACTGATAGTGTGTCCTACTCTGCCATCAGTAGTTTAAAATCACTGGTGTGTCACAGTTTCCATTCAGTTTGTTGTGGATTATTCAGAAATCGAATACTTCGATTTTTCTGAAAAGTCTTAAAAGGTCCCAGTGTCCGTATGAGTGTGTGAGTGAATGTGTGAGTGTCTGTCGCCCTGTGAAGGGCTGGCGAACCCCAATCTTGCGCCCAGTGATTTCGGGTGGGCTTCAGACCCACTGCAACCCTGAACTGGAAAAGCCCATGAATGAATGAATGAATAAAAGTGTATGAACCCTCTCTTGTGGAATCTTGAAGGAAATCTGACGTGAAGCTGCCTCAAAACTCGCTCTCTGATGCCGTTTTTATTGTACGGTGATATAGTGCGCTATAGCAAGATGCTGACTGAATGCTCTTGATGCACGCTGAGTTGTCATGCTGCTCATGTGTGCTCCAGCATAGTCTCAGATCCTGGATGGATCCTTGTGTTCATTGATGCTTGCTGCTAGAGGAGATCATATCCTCTACTATGTTGAAGCTGAACATAAAGCTTAGATGAGCCCTGGAAACTTCAAATCCTTGTGTGTGCTGCTTGGAGATGCTACAGCTTTCATTTTATGAAGATGAACATAAAGCTTTGGTAGCCCTTGGAAACATGGATGACTTTGTTTCTTGGATCACCTTTGTATCTGCCTGTCTGCCATGGATTGCCATTTTTGCTGTCATTTGCTTCCTGAGGAGATGACATCCTCATTGTCTAGAGAATGTAAAGCTTAGATGGCCTTGGGAAACTCTGATCAGTGTCTCTAAGTCTGCTTGTCTGACAGAAATCCTTATGTCCACTGACGCTTGTTGCTTGAAGAGACAACACTGTCTATTTTTGCAGATTAACTTTTGGAAACTCTCATTGCTCTCGATGTATCTGCGAGTCTACTATGAAATTCTTTTCACTGATGCTTGCTTCTCCATGCTCACTACACTTGATGAGACCACTCTGTATTGTACTATCTACCTGTTTGCTGTGGATACTCATATCCATCACATCCTCCATCTACACTAGACCTAAAGCTTAGGTGGCTGTTTGCATCTTGGATCACCATCTGTCTATCTGCCCGTCTACCCTTCACTCAATCGCTCTCTCTCTCTCCACTCAATCTCACTTTACAGGCTAAGCCTCACCAAGGGAGGCTCTTGTCTCCAAAGGGCATTTTGAGAGTGAAATCAGTCCAGTCCTCGCTCTGTTTACTCTGTATCACACCCCCAGCCCTGGAGGAACCTTTAATCAATGCTATGCTCTCACCCTCCTTATGATCCCACTCCTGTGGCAACCTGATGCGATTGCTAATTGCTCTATTTGTGTGGAGCTGTGCAAGCCATCGCTCTCGCCATGGGTGGCGCTGGTTTTATGACGTTTTTGAGGCTTCGACTTATTCATTTGAAGCACATGCCTTCAGGAGTCCGTGCTTAGCCTGTCCGTGAAGTGGCCTGACAGTCTGCATCTCAGGGGAGTCTCTTAGGGTTGTATGAGAGTGCATGTCTGCATCAGAAGTCTGGCCAGGGCTGCAGGAGTGTCCTGCAATGCTACCGCTCGGTATTCATTACACACGGTCACCCTCCAGGGCATTTTTATTAACATTCCAATCAGCACCGGGCCACGACGCTTGATCTGCAGAAACAAATTGGGAATAGGCTTTGATATAGCAGCTGAATACACTCCTACACCAGGAGGCACAAGAAAATACTCAATTCATGCTCAAAGCACACGTGGAGATTGACTCAGTGTGGGAAGATTGTGCCATTACTGATGCTTTTTTTTGTTATTTAAATGGTGTTGTACCTTTTTGTGCATCTGCATCGCTTACTCTAAGCCCTTGAGCCACTGTCACACTGGTCCTTGTACAATGATGGACACTTTTCAAGCTTTCTCTTGTGCTCTATTCTTGACCTGATTTCTCTTTTCCGTGTCACTGACGGATTCTCACAATGGAGACACTTGACAGCCACAGTTGTCTGCAAAAGACACACTTTGCTCTCGCAGGACGGCAGCGGTGAGATAGGAAGATGAAAGAAAGACAGAAGGTGTCATTCATCGTGTGACACTTTCACAGGTCTGTCACTCTCCCCGGCGGAAAAGCTTCAACCCCAGCTCCATTGTGAGAGCCACACTGAGGTGTCCATTTCAAAGCTTA
Organism: Hoplias malabaricus; assembly: GCF_029633855.1. Lineage (NCBI taxonomy): Eukaryota > Metazoa > Chordata > Actinopteri > Characiformes > Erythrinidae > Hoplias > Hoplias malabaricus. The sequence goes on from NC_089802.1 coordinate 7,816,278, forward strand.
GGGTTATCTGGTCAACATCTACGCTTGATCTTTAATGCCAAAATATGGGGTGCTTTTTGCTCTGCCATGAGATGCTATGTTCTTTATGACTCAGACTTGACCTGACCTGCCTTAACTTGCTGTCACACCACAGCTCAATCAAGTTATGTAAAGGTTTTGATCTATTGTGAATGTTTTTATGGAAGCCCTGAAGGGCATGATGAAAATAAAAGTATTTTCCTGAGAATAAGTTCTGCATAATGTTTTTTTCCTTCCTGTTATACAAACCAGAAATATAAAAAATAGGCTAAGACTTATCATGTTATATCAGTTTTGACCAGCAAGTGGCTAGTAGCAGAATTTTTTTGCCGGTTCAGCCTAGAAGAGGCATTTGCACTTGCTGACTGACTGACACCTTGAAATGCCCATGCACGAGTAGGAACTGTTAATTCAGCTATATTTTACATTCCAGTTCGTGAACTAAATTTGGAACCATTTGGAGGTGACCTCTTTTCCCTGGACAAGTACTCTTTTTGGGATGTAAAAAATGCGTGTTCAAGTGTTCAAGGGGTTAGAGAGTTGAGAGCTGAATTGGGACACCCTCTCGCCACTTCAGCGCTGTAGGTCCACCGTCCACCGCGGTGCAGCTCAGTGTTTTACTGGAGCCTGAAACAGAAATGTGTTGAACATTGCCAAGGTAATATTTGTCATAGTCTCTTCTTTATGTTTGAAGAATGTTTCTGTGACACAGCCTTTTGTTTTCTAAAATATATTTAACAAACAAAAAGTCATCTTGGGGGCAGCACGGTGGCGCAGCAGGTAGTGTCGCAGTCACACAGCTCCAGGGGCCTGGAGGTTGTGGGTTCGATTCCCGCTCCGGGTGACTGTCTATGAGGAGTGTGGTGTGTTCTCCCCGTGTCCACGTGGGTTTCCTCCGGGTGCTCCGGTTTCCTCCCACAGTCCAAAATAACCACATGTTGCAGGTGGATTGGCGACTCAAAAGTGTCTGTAGGTTTGAGTGAATGTGTGTGTGTCTGTGTTGCCCTGTGAAGGACTGGCGCCCCCTCCAGGGTGTATTGCCGCCAGACCCTTATAGAAATGTAAGTCAGTAATAAATATCTAGTTCCCAGAAATGCCCTGTTCCTTTATTAAGTATAGACTATGTGTTTGATAAAATGATAAAGTGCTTGGTTTTAGAAATGTTTAGAAAACTTTAATGTCAAAATATTTTCTTGTTTCTTTCTGGTAAACAAGTTGCATTAATGTCATCTCAACACTGTGCTTCAGTTTTTGTAGATTAGTCTGAACAGAAAATAACAGGCTTTCAATGATCATATACACACTGTCAGCAACCAACAAGATAAACTATTTTTATAGTTTGTTATTATTTGTTATTATTGTAAACAAAGATATGAAGCACCAAAGCTAGATCTTCCACAATGTCAAGGGTATGTATTTGGGCTTTCCTGTTTTTGAAATGCCGGAAAAAACTCTGTGACAATGGCTGTATGGCTAATGGTGGTCCAGCTAAACTAGGCTTGCCTAGTGTCTCTTTGTTTTTCATTACCCTTCAAGGCTCCAATGAAACAGGAGAAAAGAAATTCTCAAGCGCTCAAGTTGCCAAAATTAACATTCTGTTCCAGCTTTGACCACAAGGTAGCAATCCATGTTCTAACATGTGTCAGACATGGATAAGTTAAGTGTTAGCCTCAGTAGTAGGAAAAATGAGGTAGAATCATTTTTCTTTGTTTTAGATCGCTCATATGTCCAAGTGATGCTAGAAATATTTTCAATAATTTTTGGCTTGTATAACAGGCAGAAAAGAAGTGGAACTTTACAAACTAATCTTCAGGCTACAGTAGAGATCACATTTTGTTTTTATCTGACTTGCAATAACAGCTTGTAAAATGACACCATGGTCATTTGAAGTGATTCAAACACTCATTAAATTGGTAGCTGACGAAAGACTCCAACAAAACCTGGATAGTTTAAAAAAAACAAAAATATGTGAATAAATAAATCAAAACTTGAATTTTCCACCACCATTGATGTAGTACAATGTAGACCGCATTTTGTGGCAACAACCAGAAATATTAAACAAAACTGTGTGAGATTAACTGAGTGAAACATAGTATCTGATGAAAATGCCTTGTCCAAAAAACCACAAGCCAGTACCGAAGACTTATAAGAGACAATGTACACAGTAAACACTAAGGTCTACACAATATAACAGTGATGTTAAATAATTACAGTGGTATTTTTGCTAGCATATATAATTGACAATATAGATTGTCAACTGTCCTCCAGAGCACAGTAACACACTTTGTGTACATACAAACAACCTTTGTAAACTTTGTAGGGTTCAGTTGTGCAGTAATTACAGTATAATACGTTTACAGTAAAAAAGGGCATGGAGCATCTGTGCACCAGGGACATCTATAAGAAAGGGCTCTATAATGGAGTTTGAACTTTGTGAAGTTTCATGCCCTTTCTCTCTGTCTTGCTGTCTTTTTCCAGGTGTGCATACACCATAATTTTCTTTTCATTTGTCATTTCTCAAGCTAAAAGGTACATTCAGTGATGCGAAAATAGCCTAACAGCTTATTATGTTCTCACACATTTAAATGTTAACTTTGGAAAAGTGACTAATGGAATCAGAAATGCATATTTCAGTCTCTCTCCAACATGAACCGCTGCTGGTGTTATGGCAGATTGTGATTGATGTCTTACAGGAAGTAACAAAACAGATTTATGGGGGAGATTTCTGTGGCCAGTTCACATATGAGTTGATTGCCACATATGAGTTGGAAGTGCTCTAAAGGAAGTTAAGAGTTCTCAGGTTCTAGAAGCAAGTGTTCTTTGTTAATTGTTAAATAACCACTTTTTTACATGAAAGCTTCCACTTCCTCTACGTGGCCGGAATATCTCCGTCCGCATGGATTAGGCCTTGGGGTATGGCATTTGTTACTATTCAGAAAACACTGGGACGTCTTTATCAAAATATTAGCTTCCTGTAGTCCATAGTGTTTTGGCATTACACGTGTGAATCCATCTCCACTGCTATTGTTGTTTATGAACGCCAGTTAACTGCACAATGAATGAGGAATGCTCAGCATGCTCTTCATTTTTATCACAGAGAATTTGTGAAACCTTGTGTCATTTGTTGCTGTTCTTCCTTATCTGGAAATTTCCCAAGCATGCAAACATTAAACATGATGAAGTGACTATGGCTTTGGCTGAACTTCATCCATCAAGCTTCAGGGTTATTAAACTGTCCAGGCTGGTAAATAATTCAGTATATGTGCTATACGTTTTTGTGGCTCTGGGATTTATGTCGTTTCTTGACATCGAATGTTGATTGATAGGTATTTAATGATGATAATTATCTGAACGAGACTTTTGTGCATTCCCATTAAATTGGGTAATGTTGCTGTTGTCCTTGTGGAGTTCAGTTGCAAATTTTATATTACAGCAGTTCTTTCATTTGGAGGGGAAACAAACAAACAAACAAACAAAGAAACAGTGACGCAATGGCAAGATTAAGCTTTGTTGTGGGTGACTGTTTAGAGGATGGATAAGGACAGTTGCTACGGCTAATGGAACTGATTGTAGCTACACTTTGTTCTGTGAAAGCAGTTACAGGTCAGGAGCTTTGATAGAGAATCCAATTACTTTGGTGTTATTGTTAGTTGTTTGCTAATTTGCAGGTGTTTGTAACGTCATTAAGTGCCTCCCCAGTGAAATGATTTTACATTTGTGAACAAATGGTTCTGTCAGCTTAGTAGCTTCACCTCTTGGTTAAAAAGAACTTTTAGTGATTTTTCCAGTTTTCTCCACAGTTCAGTGGTTCCAAACTCAGTCAAACAGAGTGGTTTAATATGAAACTGCTCGTTGTACAAAAGACTCAAACCCCAGAGTTTTATTTACTGTCTAAAATGTGCAGGGAACCTAAACATGCCTTTGATATTTATTATGCAAAATGCAGATAATGGTAAAGTACTGCTAAATTGGGAAAAGCTAGCTGTACTGGGGGGACTTTTTATATGTCTTATAGTGCCCCTCTTCTACTTTATAGAAATGTTTAGGCGGAATGGTATTCTGATGTTCTTCTGAAGCCTGTGTGGGTCTCCTCCAGGTGCTCTGGTTTCTTCCCACATTACAAAAAAACACTTATGCTGGTATAGATTAGCTATGGGAAATAAAGAATCCACAGAGTGTCCCTGAACAGGGTAAAGTAGTCACAGAAGATGAATTAATTTCTTATTACTTATCCTTACTCTTATCTAATATAATTCTGTGAAGTGTCTTTTAGAAGATTAAATACTTTGTATACATGTTTGTCTTCAATACAACTTTGAACACTTTCAAATCTAATCTCAAAATATTTTCTTTTTAATGATGGAATCATCCTGAAGCATTTTGAAGCAAATACATTTGAGTGGAAATACTTTGTGAACTGCACACTGGCTCTAACTGACACTGACTGCTCTGTACTAATCCTGAATGTAAAGAAATATGAATTACACTGACAAAAATATCCATTGGTACATTTTCCATTAAAATACCTTTTAAAATTCCTCTTTTAAGCTATAAACGTTCAAACTTATTACATCCTTTGAGGCATCATTCTGAAAATCAATAGGAAAATAGCACAAACCTGTTATTCTTGCAATGACGAATGAAAAGCCGGATCCTCTGAAGAGTCCTGAACAATTGAAGGGTCAAACCTCTATATAAATTTGAAGCAAAGACGTCTGGGATTACGCATTTTTAAAGAGACATCTGTGCTTTGTGAACATGCATGGTCAGTCCATATTAATATGTTGAATTTTGTCTGCAATGTTTAAAAATATCAAGGTGTTATTTAATTTCCACGGTATAATAATCTGGTAAAGAATATCATGGCCTTTTTAAAAAATATACAAAGAAATGTAAGGCAGTTAATTTAATATATGAACATTAAAACTTGAAGGTGCAGTTCATTACTATTTCTGTTTCCCCTTAAACTTTCAAAAGCTTATTTACTTAGAAAAAAAAAGCAAAAAAACTTTCAATGAAAGTAAAATGAAATGCATAAAAATAACAAGGAAAAATATAGAGACTTTAACTTCTTTCATGTAATAAAAGTTATTTAAAATTCTAGCTTTGGTAATTTCATGGTTTTGTTTGTTTGGCCTTGTTTTTAAATTGAAATAAATGTACAAAAGTAACTGTCACCATACATACATTAGTTTCACGACTAACTGTGAAAACATGACACCATAACAACCCTGTCTATATATTGTCTTTGTCTACTCCCCACTCCAAATAGAAAATAAATAAATAAAAAATAAAAACAAAAACTTTTTATTACATGATTATTACTGAAGTACTAATATAATAGACGTTTTAATTCTTATACACCTTCTGTCTTTTATTGTATTTTGCAATATTTGATATATTTATGAGTATTGAACCAATGAAAATGTTTCCACAGTCTTAGAATTAAATCCCTATAATTTACATTATAAGAAAGAAGGATTCTGGAGATCCTGGCTCTCGTGTGGGACAATGATGATATGATAAGGACTTGAATTGCCATTATTTACCAAAAATTAAAATGATTAAAAGCACTGAGACTGTTGCAGGGTTATGATTTAAAAGATATGAGCAATAATATGACTGTAAGGTGTTAAAAACCCATTAAAAATGACCCTAATTTGTAAATCAGGGCTGTGTAGCTGTTAGTTGTTGTAATTAGGAGGTAGTCTTATTTGTCCTGCTTAGGATTTTTTAATTATCTTTGCAGTCCACTGCTGAGTGGCACTACAGTTCCTGCTGGACATTGTTAGAGGTTGTTAACTCTGCCTGTAGCTCGACACACTCAGTCATCACTGTGCTCTTCAACAGACTACAGGGCAGCAGAAGTGAAAATTGCTTTTGTGGCTCTACCTCAAAAAAATCTACACAAGTCTTACTTCTGAGAAATTGCTAAGGACTTAACTCTTGACACATTATTAACAAGTACATGCTGGTGACCCCTCGAAAAATTTGAAATGCTGAACCAGAAATAGAGAAAAAGCCAGTCCCTGTGTGGTATATTCCCCTACACATCTTCCTCAAACTCTCAGTACCTTTAATGTGTGGAATACTCTATGGGTCTGGACAGTGTGCAAAATGATCCCTTGAATATTGGTGCCCCAGTGTCTCACGAATCATAGAAGGCCAGTTTCCCTGAAGGGGTTTAATAAAATATAATCCTATCAAATCCAGTCCAATTAAAAACAAACACACAGAGTCAACCACTCATGATAAGGAATATAATCTAAGCTTTGCTTATTTAAACTGGAAAGGACAAGCAGCTCAGGAAACATGGTGTACACCAACAAGTGCTATTTGTTTTCTGAAATTGTTTTTTTTTTCTATTGTTTTGGGCATAGGTTTATGTTACTGCAGTTTAAATAACACCATTAAGAACTGTGTGAATTTTCCTCACAACTCACAATGGCACCTGAGAAATCTCATTTCTTCTAAAGACCTTAGGTCTTTATTTCTATTTTTTAGCCAAGTTTTAGCTGAATTTACACCCAATCATTAGTTGTCTCCAAACTCCACCTCATTTGCTGTTAGTTGAACTCCCTTTACCATACACACTACCACCAGCACTGTGGGTGAGGTTGAGGCAAAGCATGTGATTCCTCCACGACATGTAAGGTCAGCCACTTCTTTTTGCACTGCTGCTTATGCAATGTAACTGGACAGCTCCATGTGCTGGAGGAGACCACAGACTGCCTAGGTCCATCACATCATCTGACAGATACCTGCACTGGCTGACATTGTGCCATGTGATGATGGGAGAGAGGGGGCCATCCCACCCAGCCAAAAAGAGAAAGAGAGATGCCAACTTTAGATAGCTATGGCATCATGGGTAATTAACTGACCACTCAGGACTCCTGACTGTGGCATGTTTTTTTTATTAAATACATAAAGAAACACTATATGCATTTACAAGGACCTGTAATAGAGAGATCAGAAATGTTGTTGTTGCTATCCTGGGATCAGCACTGCAGACACTGCACTATTTAACTGTTGGAAGAGGGTAGGGATCCAGAATTGAGCGAACTATAAGTAAATCATTTCAGATCGTACTGAGACTGAAGATTTATTAAACCTTTCCAGCCTAACATCCAGAAACCAACACCCAAACACACTCAACCCCAGCTAATGTAGTTACTGCCATATATCTTTAGTTACAGCAACATTTCTACATTAATGGTTAATAGAATTTATAAGACTTTTTTTCTTGAGAGTGATTTAAATGTAACTTTGCTCATGAGAATTCCTAGTAATATTGTAGCACTCAAGAGGAATGGTTTTATTGTAAAGAGCTTACATAATTGGCACTGACTGTGTGGGGGAGCAGTCAAAACTACAGCACTTATGAAAAAATGCATGGTGTGAGGAGCTCTGTAGGTACATATATAATTGGTTAGAAGAATGGCTTGAGTGTGCGTAAATTGAAAGAGATGCTGAAATATGGAAATAAAATTTAGCTTATCACTTAACTACTGTAACTTAAAAAAAAAAAGCTAACAAAGAACCCAAACTCAGTTTAACAGAAGAAAATGGGGAAATAAGAGAAAACCAAAACCAAAAGCACTGTGAGCTTTGTTTCAGTGTGTGTTTCACTTTGTTTCATTCTTGCTGGTGGTCTTTTACCTGGTGGGATCTGTACAATCTTCCAGGTGATCACACAGTGCTTTTCAAAACAGCACAACTTTATCTCTTGTAAATTAGTCTTGTTGCAATTCCTCTTAAAGACTCTGCTCCTCTTAAATTCCTCTTAAAACCTCCTTGGCAAAAATATATACATATGCTTTCAAGGTATGCGTGTTCATTATGTAAATGATGCTTACAGAAAGAGGCCAGCAGGGTAAATGCATTAATTATTGTAATAAGTTATTAATACAGTATGTAAAATATAAGAGTTCATGACTGTATTTGAATGTATCATTTCTGGAGGGGGAGGGGAAATGAAGCAAGAGTTCTCTGGCTATTTCAGTGTCCGTTGCAGCAAAGTGATGATATATGAGCAGTTGATTAACACTACAGAAACGCAGAGAGTGATTTTTGCCTTGTCTGGCATTTGAGTCATGAGAAGTGCTGTAACAATGTTTCTGTAATTACAGAGATTCATATTCATCAAAAGCTGATAGTGTGTATGTGTCAGCAGTATTGGTGATCTGAAATGTGTTACAGATGAGTTGTTACCATGGTTACCGCATTGGAAGTCTCTTTCCAGTAGGGATGGGGAGGAAACATAACGCCTTTTGAGTGAGATGTGCTGTGGGCTTGAGTAGAATCTCACAAACAGAAAAGAAACTCTCAAGGTCAGGTCATCTCGCACCGAACCACAAGCACCCAGAGAATACCTCTCAGTGCAGTACGAAATGTACTTTCTGATTAACGGTAACTTGTAATAAGGCACAGCGTGCAGACGCATTGGTGTCTCAGTGTTCTTATGGGTGGTATTGGGGCTGTAGTGTTAATGTCTATGTTTTATCATATTAACTTTAACTTTGTCTATTTAAGTTCTCATTACAGAACCTGAGTGCACCTAATGAAAAAGAGAAATGGAAAAACAGACAGTTTGAGAAAAACGACCATTCCATGTCTGATCACTGAGGCTTCAAACTACCTGCTGCAGATGGAATCTCTGCATAATGTAACATCAAGCTGTATTTGAACATTTATTTCACAGTGTTTCTTTTTCTGAAAAAAGTGATTGGAAAAAAATAAATTGATATGCATTATTGTAATAAATTTGTGTGGATGTGATGAACACCTTTTGGCTGCACAAAGGACAAAGCAGTGTACAGTATTACTATATGATTTGGGTTATGCTGTGGGCTCAGCCCTTAGAAACTTCATCATGTAACATGTAGACTGAACAAGAATAATGATAGTTCACAGCCTTGTTGATGTGCCTTGCCAAAGTAAAACCTGTCTTTGTGCATTTCTCATAATGGCATGGGACTTTAAGACTGATGTTGTAGCTTCTTATAAGATTAGTAAAACATGCTCATGTTCTGAAGGCCTTCTTTAATAATACCCAAATCTGTCTGAGAAGTATATTTTGTCTTCTTTCTAGATTTCCTTGGCTTTACCAGTTATCCAGCCCCCAACAGCTGCTTTTCCAAAGTCGTGTTTGCATTTCTGCTTCTCTTTCAGTGTAAGGCTCCAGGAGGTGTTGAATGACCTTGAATATAAATTCACTAGTGTGAGAGATAAGGAAACTTGTTTGTATAAAAAGCCCATAAATAAACACACTACTATATTTTAACATTTTCCTTAACTGCATGAGATATGTCATCACTGAATCCGTCGTCTTCATTTGTCAAAACAAAATGAGTTATTGTAATGTAAACGTGGTGCCCAGATGGATTTGAATCTTTAAGGTTAATGAGATCAAATAACACATACAAAATATTATAAATAGCAGTAGTATCACTCTTAAGAGTTTCTATTATTTTAATTATGGTTTCTTCTTTGTCTTTCTGTTACCTGGACTTAGATGTGTAAAGTATATCACTATCAGATGAACACTGTTTATAATCAGTTTGATATTTACAAGAAAAGACTGAAAAAGTTCTGGGGAATGCACAAGTAGGAAACATTACTTTTCATAAAACTGGTAAAACATTGAGCAATATGAGCAAAAGGTTCCAGTATGATTTCTACCAAGTGTAAATCTGCATTACCACAGAGGAGATATTAATGATATTAGTGCATTAAACTGAAATCACCAGTCACTCGATTGTTTAACAGTCCAGAAATATCAAGGGAACAGAAGCCTAACATATTACACATTTATGTTCAGATGGCATTAGTGCTGTTTAATAATAATAATAAAAATTTATGGAATTTTTAAAGCGCTTTTCAGTAACCCAAAATGCTGTTTACAAGCAGATGAACACATAAAGACAATCACAATCACAATCAAACAGAACAAAAAGAACAAATAATGCTACTACATAACACACAATGCCACAAAACAGGAACAAGGGTAAAAACAACAAGGGCTAGTCAAGAAACTGAGAGATTAAATGCAGCCGCAAAAAGGTGTGTTTTAAGATTGGATTTGAATAGCGATAGAGATTTTGACTGTTACATTTCTGGAGGGAGCGAGTTCCAAAAGCATGGGGCATGACTGGAGAAGGCTCGATCTCCAAGACTACGCTGTTTGGAAGGGGGAATGGTGAGTAAACCAGCTGAGGAAGATCTGAGAATGCGATTAGGTGTGTATGGTTGAAGAAGGTCAGATACGTAAGAGGGAGCTAGGTTATTGGGAGCTTTGTAGGTGAGAAGGAGGATTTTGAACTGAATTCGATATTTAACAGGAAGCCAGTGGAGGTTGTGGAGAACTGGGGTGATGTGGTGGTGGGACCGGGTGTGGGTGAAGAGACGGGCAGCAGAGTTCTGGACCATTTGGAGTTTATGTAGTAGTGAGAAGCTAATGCCAGAAAGAGGAGAGTTACAATAGTCAAGACGACTGGAGATGAATGCATGGATGAGACGTTCAGCAGCAGACTGGGAAAGATAGGACGGATTTTAGCAATGTTGCGAAGGTGGAAGAATTATGTGTCATCCAGTGCCTGATTTTTGAAAGACATACGTAGTTCAAATTTGGAGCCTTAGTATCTGTCATTGTGTCACTTGTAGACTACACAGCTTATATATGTACTGCTGCATGATTGTTCAGAGTAGTACATGCAGAATAATACACACCTACCAACAACAGTAATTCAGTAATTAAAGACTGAATAATTGAATAATGGTTAAACATGCTGTGTCCCACTTAAATTTTTCATATCCACATTTCTCTTTCTCTTTTTCATCTTTATAAGCACAATTACATTATATGGTGTTTATTGTTTATTACAGGGGTGCCCAACTCCAGTCCTGGAGGGCCGGTATCCAGCAAAGTTTGGTGATTGCTCTGCTAAAACACACCCCTTAAACCTGGCAATTAACAGATGAGATGACTCAGGTGTGTGTGAGCAGAGGTATAACCAAAATTTGCTGGATACTGGCCCTCCAGGACTGGAATTGGGCACCCCTGGTTTATAACATTAATCTATAGTAAATATTCCATTTCCAAATACTTTGCAATGATTACAGATACATTTTTGAAAGAAGATTTTTTGTTTATTTCATGGTATTTGAGGCTGCTCTTTAGTTGGTAAGTTTTGTACTGAGGTGATGAACACACTGTGGGAGTCGAGGCTTAAGCCGGACAAGATATGAAGCCAGAAAAGATATGGCACTCTCATACGTCAGACAGGGACTGACCAATTGCAGATAAGAACTTCATGAAAGGTGGGTCTATTTTGTTGGTGACATTTTCTATTGAGTGTTCTGTTCTATTAAAGGTCACAGGTAAAATAGCTGATATGAATCGCACGCTGAAACCAAGGTAAAAGAGTTTCAAAAGCCTCTTTGCCAATAACTGAGAAGCTTAGGTCTGTTGGAAACAGTCCAGGATCATATGTCACCCAGCCCTGTAACATCGTGTTAACCCTGTAAATCCCGAGAGAGATTTCAACCTGCTGCACTTCTCTGAACTTCCCTGCATTTCTGTAAACTGGTGTCTTACTGTGTAGTAAAATGGCACAGACTGTATCCTTCATACTGTACACATCATACCCTCTCTCCGTCCACCTTAGTCAGCAAAGTGCTCCCAGGCTAATGAAAAGCTATAATAAAACTGTGTAACATGTCTTATTTAGAACTGAATGGACAGTTAAAGTGCTAAATGCGAGAATCAGCAGTAAACTACAGCAGTCATTTGCAAATAAATGCAAACTATTAGACTTTTAACACCTTTAAGGGTTTTAAGAATGGATCTCATTAGAGAGAATCCCGTGGTTTAACATGTGAGTTCATTGTGTGGTTATCTAGCTACCAGAGACTGTCTGGCTAAAATCTAATACAGAAAACAACATTTGTTTTCTCTGCATTGCTGTCTCTGTAATGCCTTGAATACCAACACAAGAGATGGAAGATGTTATATCACAGACACAAGCACAGATGTTTAAGAATGCATCTCTGGTAGGTGGTAGGAAGGATAAGAGAAGTATTTATTAGTCATGCTACTTAAGGGTGTCTACTTAAATGTGGTGGCCTCCTGCAGACAAACATACTGAGTCTCAGAGTCTCTGACCCTGACAAAACATGGGTGAGATGGAAAAAATAATGTCACTATATTTATCAAGACATTTTGGCATAATATTTTAGATGTGAAAACAAACCACAGTGTAGTTACTTCAGCATTTCAATATAATTTCAACTCAAATAATCAGAGGGTGATTCATTAATTCATTCATTCGTTGTCTGAAACATATCCAGTTCAGGGTCACGGTGGGTCTGGAGCCTACCCAGAATCACTGGGCGCAAGGTGGAAACACACCCTGGAAGGGTCACCAATCCTTTACAGGGTGACACACACTCACACCTACGAACACTTTTGAGTCGCCAATCCACCTACCAACGTGTGTTTTTGGATCGTGGGAGGAAACCGGAGCACCCGGAGGACACCCATGCAGACACGAGGAGAACACACCAAACTCTTTGTTGAATGGCTCTTTCCATCCACTCCCAAAACCATAACTGTTTCTTAAGAACGGATATGAAATTATATAATTATGCATAACAGAGAAAAGAGACCCATGGCATATATATGTGAACATGCAAAAGAATGGTGCTAACTGTTGTTGTTTGCATCTACAATGTTCAACTCATTTGTTTCATACACTCCATACACATGTATTACAGTCTAACATTGCTGCAGTTTGGTACATAGTAGTCATTAATATTAATGCAGTTTCTCGACTTGTTGCTCAGGGAAGAAGGACCATCCTACCCATTCAGAGAGAGTGAGGTGCTCTCTGGGATTCTCAGTCTTGGGTAGCAGATGCACTGACAGAAATGGAACTCATCGTGCAGCCAACACTTGGGGTGCTTTGACACATGCCTTATTTGGACTTTCAGACTTTTCAGTTTAGATAGAACCGAGTTTGCATGTGTGAAAGGTGCCTTGGGCTATGGTTGTGAACACAGGACCAGAATTTGGTCCAACCATAAGAGGTGGTCTCCATCCAGATCAAGCTGTGAGCAGTGTGAAAACACTTTTCTGCACTGATACAGGAAGATCCTTAGATTGAACTATAAATTCATTATAAGCATCATAACATTTAAAGTGGAAAAATGTGAAAAATGTTAATATTCAAAAACTGACATTTTTGGGATATAAAACATCTTTCAGAGGTTCTGTGAGTTTTAACATTCAGAGATGAATACATGAGGGGAGAAGGTGTGACAACTGTCCCCAGTGTCACACAGTGACTGTCCTGGTTTATGTGTCGTGTTACTGCAGTAAACAAAAAAAGAAGCTAAAATTAATCAAAAGATTCTCACTACATTAATTCTGCTTTTTCCCAAATGGCACACTAGCATACTACATAGGACACAAAACATACTGCATCATTATCAGAAGGGCACTCAAAATGTAGGAGGTAAATTGAAGGTTGGAGTGTTTTTTTGGATAGAGCACTGCTCAGGCCCATAATTTCAGCCGTTTAAAGAGAAAGTCTAGCATTGTAGTTAATCACAGTTCACATTGTTTATATTCAGAAGCTAAGCATTTTTAAGGTGGATCTGTGATGAAATTTTACTTGTAAGATTTTATTCACGGTTTGAACTACCACAGAAACTCATTTGTAACTTGTTTAGTTTTGTAGCACTTTCCGTAATGCAGTTAACTGTCTCCTGAGTTTAGAGACATTTCTCTTTAAGTAAACTAAAACCTCATAAGTCTATATTACCTACGTATGAGGCAGTCATGAGCAATATTATCATTTCGGTTCATTCTCTTTAATGTTTTTCAAAGTCTAAAAATACTCCAGATGCCTCTGTCATTAGAAAAGAGAGAGAGAGAGAGAGAGAGAGAGAGAGAGAGAGAGAGAGAAAGAGAACAAGCCTAGCATACCGGACCGAGCCAATGTGTCTTTTCACTTATTTACAGACACTGGGGTTTTATAAACCCATCAGACTAGTTTCTAGCACGCAAACAGACTTGAGAGCATCAGACGGTGAGGAATCATCATCTGAATTTTATAAAAAACAGTTTTTTGATTATAATTGTGAACATCACCTTTAAGGTAGAACTGAAAATGTGAATAAGGAGCTGCTAAATTAGTATGGTGGCGCAGCAGGTAGTGTCGCAGTCACACAGCTCCAGGGGCCTGGAGGTTGTGGGTTCAAGTCCTGCTCCGGGTGACTGTCTGTGAGGAGTTTGGTGTGTTCTCTCTGTGTCTGCATGGGTTTCCTCCAGGTGCTCCGGTTTCCTCCAACGGTCCAAAAACACACGATGGTAGGTGGATTGGTGACTCAAAATTGTCCGTAGGTGTGAGTGTGTGTGTTGCCCTGTGAAGGACTGGTGCCCACTCCAGGGGGTATTCCCGCCTTGTGCCCAATGATCCAATGATTCCAGGTAGGCTCTGGACCCACCGCGACCCTGAACTGGATAAGCGCTTACAGATAATGAATGAATGAATGAATGAATGAATAAATATGTAAGATGAAGTAGTAGAAATTAGTATAAATGAATGTGTTAATTCAGAAACACAGCACTCTACAAACCAATCAGTGCTAAGTATGGGGAGACTCAGCATCTGTAATAACGACAGGATGTAGGTAAGTCCTTTAGTCCGCTTGCTAACTTACAATACGCAAACAAAACTTACAGGTCCAAATGTATACAGTGTAAAAAAAAAACCTTGGTTCAGAAATTGGTCCGGACTTTCATGTGTTTAAACACCCTTAGGTCATTTTACCACTCAGTGTTGAAATTCTCATATGATACCAGTATAGATGCAACACTATTTCTATCATGATACTGCTAAAATGTTATCATCATACAGTCCGCCAACAGTCCGACTGTCTTCAGCTGTGTTCCAGCAGCGGAGAGAGAAGGCGTCTTACTCGCCACACTGCTGTGTCCTACATGCGTCAGCACAGGAAGAATTTGGCAGCTTTGCCACACAGTTTGGCCAGTGATATCTGGGCATGCTGACAGAAAGAAACGAAGATCAGTGTTTTCATTCCTCTTCCTCTTTTTCCAGCCCAGCTGACAGGCAGGCGGGTTTCAAATCCAAGTCCCTTTTGACAAATGGCTGTCTGCCACTGGTGACTAACTGCTGTGTTGATGAGCAGACAGAGCAGAGTACCGGCTTAACTCTGCCAGCCGGACGCTGAATTAACCAGCACCACAAAGCCTCTGGTACAGCAAACCAATTATGCAGATTGAGGGCCAGTTTAACCTTACCGGACCCTAAACGCCAGACACAAGGGCAACACAGCACACATTTTGGTTCTGTGGACACAGAAAGTCCTAGATGATCTTACAAATGAATATCTTTTTCCAAGGAGAAGCCTTAATACATGTGATTATTTTAAACCCTCTGTGTATGATTCCAAATGATTTACATGTTTATTGTGAAAGTTCATGTAACATACTAAAGGTTCAGAAGCACACATGACTAAAGCCACATGTATTTATTCTCAAAAATGAATAGATATTTCTGTTTAATGTGTGCAGGCTAAATGTTACCTTAGTCACCAACACCTGTGTTTTCAAGGACCTTTTTACACCACTCACAGACAGTTTCCAACCAATTTGTGTTGATTGTGAATTTTCAGGCAATTCAGAAAAGGTCCAAAATACACACAAGTTAGGACTATAGCTTCATGTGCCAAAAAGGAATAGAGATATTTGCTCTTAATTTTGGTGCAAAAGACAACAGCCTAAAGTGTAGTTTCGTTCAAAATGGGAAACTCAGGAAGTAAAACAAATACTACCTGCAGGAACGTGTCCTCTGTAGAAAACGTGTGTATTTTACACTCAGTTCAAACACGTCGTTTGACTCTAGGAGCCCTGAGTTTGGCGCACAACTGTTTTTCCAAAAGACCAAAGATTGGCAGAATGCACTGACCCATCCCCAACTCTTGCTTCAGACACATCACAGAGAGCATCCTGACCTGCAGCATCACTGTCTGCTACAGATACAGCTCCATTTCATAGCGGAAAGCACTGCAGTGGGTAGAGAAGATTGACCAGTCCATTACTGGGTCAAGTTTTCCTGCCATCAAAGACATCCACACTGAATGATGCATAAGGAAAGCTTACAGCACAAGGAAGGATCTGTTTCCTCTCTCATGGGCTGTTTACACCTCCTGATTTCTGCCTGAATGAACCAAATCTTTGTTGTTCACTCACTTAGGCTGAACTGCTGGCTCAATCTTATATTTCACTATAACACCATACCTTCTGCACTAGTCATACTGCACATGAATAATATCGGCCTCTAGATTTAGCCTGAAATATCAGGAATCCTCCAATAATTCTATGTGCTAGTACAAATATGGGATTTTTTTCTTTTTTGGTAGTAAGTTAGTGCTAAACTAAAAAGTTTGTATTATTATTTAGAGACTACATGAGACATTTTAAAATATTGTAGTTTTAAAATAGCAGTTTTGAAGTGGCTTCTTTAATAAAAAGTATGAGTTAAGATATGTAACACTTGCAGAAAGTTTAGATGGAGATAAACATGGTTCCAATTATTATAATTCAGTAGGGGATGTTTTTATTCTGTTGCCTCTATTTGTGTTGGTAGTTAATCTGGCTGCAAGGTCTTATATAATAGTTAGTCGAACCAGCTCCTGAAGTTCTAATCAAAGGGAGAACTCACCAAGCAACATCCACAGAGAAAAACATTCTGATTGGACAGTTTTCCATTTAGTGTTTCAAGATTAGTGTCTTTGGTTCTCAGCATAGGACCGTTTCTACAGTTACAACAAGCATAATTATCCTGTAAAAATAAAATGAGCAAAAAGTTTAAAAGAAGGCCTCACTTCTTTCTGAAAGACCATGAGAGTCCACCACTGAATGCCATACTTACCCTGTACATAGACACCTTTATATTTTTTAACACCGTTTTGAACTTTTGAAAGTGGTTATGTCTGTAACTAAACTCTTTTTGCATTGATAATACAATAATAATAGGAATTATGACTGCTGAAGATCAAGGACCGATCCACATTTTCCTTTTCATTATCTACTGGTCACTATCTAGACTGTTTTGCTGTGTGCTTTATGGATGCATCATCTATTGTACAGTGTTTTGTATTGTTTAGGATATTGTTGTAGTGTTTATCATATTGTATTTGTTATCTGCTTGTCTGCTGCTATTTCATGTAAAATGCCCCAGTGTGTCCTGAAGCGACTACATTTCATAACAGCTCTCTGTTGTTGTGAGAAGGAACGACAGTTGCCGTTCACCCTCTTTTATATATGTACAAAATCATTTCTTCTAAAATGAAGGGTATTAATAATTCGTCCGCTCCTTTGCTGCAGTAACAGCTTTGACTCTTCTTAGAAATTATTAGACTAGATCTCAGAACATAGCTGTGAGGATTGTGATAGCACTTAGCCACAAAAGTAGTAAGGATGTGGTACTGGTATTGGGTTAGTGTTCGATCACATACGTAGCTCCAGCTCAAGTACTATTTCACTGCACAATACTGGAATGCTGGTGGGGCTTTATAGCTTACCCCTAACTTTGGACAATGGTGATCTTAAGCTGGGGAGGCATGGTGGGATAGTCACACAGCTGGAGGTTGTGGGATCAAGTCCCACTCCGGGTGACTGTTCCTTCCACAGTCCAAAAACACATATTGGCAGGCGGATTGGCGACTCAATACTGTCCCTAGGTGTGAGTGTGTGTCGCCCTGTGCCCCCTCCAGGGTGTGTTCCTGACTTGTGCCCAGTGATTCCAGGTAGGCGCTGGACCCACCGTGGCCCTGAATTGAATAAGCTCATGTGCAGCTGCTCCAGAGCATCTCATGTTTTTTTACAAGATCTACATGTGTGGTTATTATATAAGTTGACTAAATTAATTTGTACTATTCAGCTCAATCAAATTCGGGGTAGGCTCCAGACCCACCGCAACCCTGAACTGGATAAGCGCTTACAGACAATGAATGAACTTTATCAAATTGAATTGATATGATCAGTCATTCTAGGATATATGTCTCTGCCATTCTCTTACAGATAATAGTAGCAAGGAAAGTATAGAAATATGCATACTTCTACAAAACACATAAAAATCCTATATTTCATAAGCTTGGAAAAAATAACAATGCAAAAAAAACAAAAAAAAACCCCCAAAAAACATGAAATCCAATACGTTATTGGCTGCCCTTTTTGTACATTGATTGTGCCTTCAGTCACAAGGCTGCAATAATTTATATGACGTCGACAAATTAGTTGTCGACTTTGGCAGAACCCCTCCAACTCCATTTCCTTTTAAAGGTTACGACAACAAGCCGACTCTGTAGGGTGGCTTTGTTCTTCCAAGAAAAGCCCAACCACAAACAAAATGCTTTTAACATTTTGTTTTGATTCCTGGAAGGTGTGGGGGGAAAGAGCGACAGGAGGGGAGAAAAAAAAAAAAAAAAAAAACCCCACAAAACATTAGATGAAGACAAATAGTCATGCCCACAATGTACACTTTGGATTTACCAACAACTATCTGAGAAAAATGAGAATGTCAAGACCTCTCACTCGCAAAGTCCCAATGCCCAGCATGCAAAACAAAGCAAAGCAGCAAAACAAACAATATTACAGCAGCTTCCCTGTGAAACAGGCGTCAGCAGGCTGGTACCGCTACAGCTGGGCTGAGTCTCATTTCACATTATCTGTGCTTTGCTATTGGAGTCAGACCTGTTTATTTTAAATGCAGAAACCTGTTCCTAAAGCAGATATCTTCTCAGTACAGTGCTTTCTGTATATTCTTGCCTTCATGCCAATTCAGAAATTTCTCACACTTTCAGACACAGAGCATTTCTCATGCAAATCATGCCTTCCCTTGTAGTTTTGAAACGATATTACATTTTCAGAGGTGAGGCTAATATTATTAGTGCAGTGATATGTTTACATTCACACTCGACTGCATTCTGTATTGACATTTGTGTAAGACAGTACTTAAGGTGTAGATTACTTTATTCCCTTAAATCCCTTTGATGCCCATTTAAATGATTCATGCTCCAGCCACAGAAGGCTTCAGGGCATATATTATATCACTATGTGCACTGCATTAATGTTTTTAAGTCCCTGCATTTCTAATGGAGGTAGATCTTTAACGTAAGACCCTATAGCATCATAAATGTAAGAAAACATTATATATATATGTGTGTGTGTGAAATATATAACAAAACGTTTTAGATGTCAATAAACATATTTGTAAGAATTTCTTTTAATTCTTTTCCTTGACGGCTTTTTTAGGTGTTGCATTTTTTGGACATCTGGTTCCTATTAAGGGCAGCACGGTGGCACAGCAGGTAGTCTTGCCATTACACAGCTCCAGTTCTGTGGTTTCCTCCCATGGTCCTGTTGTGCCTCTCCTGGGGTGTTGTGGGTGATGAAGAAGAATCTCTGCCTGACACTGACTAGAGTTTTAAATACATTTTTATTTCTTCAAAGAATAGCATCTGACCAATTTTAAGAGCCATTTCCATTTATTTCTAATCATCATCTCTTCATATCTCTGGTCAGCTCTCTCCTATATGGTCCATTACGCTTCCAAATATGGTAAATGTGAAGTTTGGTTTACATTTGCACATTCAAGGGACTGATTCCCTGTCCTTACTCGCAGCTTATCCTAAACATTTCTCTCTTTGGAGCACAGACATAAAACATACATATAAACTCAGAGGAGATACACATTTCTTAATATCATATTTGTATAAAATATACATCAGTCCAATGAAAACCCCCCAAAAATCCAGGTAGGCTCCGGACCCACAATGACCCTGACCTGGATATGTGGTTACAGACTATGAATGACTGAATGAATTACGACCACAGAAAAAAATTCTGACCCTCAAAAGCTCTCTCAAAGTTCTCAAGGACAGGGCCTTTCACATTAAGCCATTCTGAAAGTACAACTGTAAGAGAAGCTCAAGTGATCAAGGCTGTACTTCCGTTTCCTTGAGCTGACTCCCTTTCAGAGTCTATGTAACCAATATAATTAAATATTTACTCGTATGAATTAACGTGCTAACAGATGTGTCACTCCTGGCACAAACTTCTAAAAACACACTGTAAATCACATTGCAGTTGAATAGCGGAGCTTAAAGTGAGAGAAGAGAGTTGAAATGGCACATTAGAGATGGCTGGCCTTCTTATCTGCTCTTCAGCTGATTGGAGTGGAGGGTATGGTGTGCTGTGAGCTGTGAGCTGAGACTGATACTAATCTCAGCAGCTGTGATCTCTTGGCTCGGCCCAGACACCAGGACCGCGGGGCTGATAGCATGGCAGCAAGCTAATCTGATGCAATCTTCCTTTCTTCCTCTATTTTTTTTGCTTTTAGTGCTGGAAAGAGGACACCTACAACAGCAAAGGTCTCCTTACCTGGCACTGATAACACTGACAGATATGGCTGGAGGAGGCCCAGAGTGCAGGAGAACTTGTAGTAGGCTGGGGGTGTGTGTCCTGCTGGGCTCTGGGAGGTGGATCAGAGCACAGGGCCTCATGGGAAGTGTGCATGTTTCACTGTGTGAGGTTGATTATGCCAGCCAGGTCCTTCATATGAAACAGATGGCTGAGGCAATCATGGTTATATTATAGAAGTTCTGCTTTTGCAGCCACTGGATAGAGTTGGGAAATGATCTCTGCTAAAAGTGAGAAATTTGGCAGTCATTGCTTTTCTAAAAATATTCTCACACTATATGCAGCACACAGCATCATAGTTTCACTTCGAGTCACTATAGATGCGTCACATAGATTTCCCATAGGATTTACCTAATGTATTAACTGTTATTGAAATATATTTATGGTGAAACATAAAAAAAAAATATTTTTAGGTCTTCAGCTCAAGCAATAAATGTAAATTATGGTCAAAATGAGGAATAAGTGAAGGGGAAAATTATGCTTACTTTAAAGAAGTTCTGCTTTTCCACCCACTGGGAAGAGATGGGGAAAGATGGGGAAGCTTTGACCTTAAGGTTAGTGAAGCAGGCTTGGGAACATTGGGTCACTGGTTCAATCCCCTAGGCCTGCAGGAAGAAATGTGGTGGGGGATGAAGAAACAGTGCTTTCTCCTGTCTAAACATTCATATCTGAAACGCTTTTGAGCAAAGTATCAGACCCCCAGCTGCTCCATGTGCAGAGAGGTGGCTGCCTGCTGCTCCAGGAGTGTGTGTGTGTGTGTGTGTGTGTTCACTGACACAAATAAGTTAAATGCAGAGTTCTGTTGCTGTGTTGCTGTGTAATGACCTTTGGCATAAAGGTCATTTGTTACCTTGTGTCACTGTAGAGAAGGGCCATAACTTTCAACTTTATTTTTGTTTTAAAAATGTGGAAAACATAGCTTTATGATGATGCTAATGTGTGCTAGCACATCTTTGGGCTATTCCAAAAGCATGTTAGAGTGCCAAGCTAACTGTGATTGCCACTGACTGGCTATTCTGGATAGCATGAGGACATTTTATTATATGTATAACACATTTCACCTTATAACACTTTACAGTGACTCCTTAAGGAAGGAGCGCTGACACATAGCTGCCATTGTGCCCCATTTCTAACATATCACAAGATTAAAAACACTGACAGGTGAAGTGAATAACAATAATTATACCGTTACCGTGGCACCTGTCAGGGGGTGGGATACATTAGGCAGCAAGTGAACAGTCGGTTCATGAAGTTGATGTTTGAAGCAGGGAACATGGTGGAGCTTAAGGGTCTGAGCGACTCTGATAAGTGCCAAACTGTTATGGTCATAATGTTTTGGTGAGGGTGTCTTCAAAATGGCAGGTTTTGTGGGGTGTAGCCAATATCTAGTGGACAGTACTTACCAAAAGTGGTCAGATAAAGGACAAATGTCTCTGATGTGTGAGGGGAGTGAAGATATGTCTGTATGGTCCTAAATTATGGGACTATTGAAGTATACATTGCTGAAAAATGTAAAGCTGGCTCTGATAGGACGGTGTCAGAACACATTGTGTTGCAGTTTGCTGAGTGAGAAGCTGTGTAGCTGCAGACTGTTCAGAGTAGCACTGCTGACCTGTTCACTGAAATAAATAAATGAATAAATAAATATGCCATGCTTACCTGGGGAATAGATGGTACCAGGATGCATTATGGGAGCAAAGTTAGCTGGGGGAAGCCGTGTGATGCTCTGGACAGTGTTCTGCTGGAGAAACTTGGGTCCTATGTATATTCCCACATTCCATTTGATGCCAGCAGCAGGATACAAAAAAAAAACAAGTTGAGGCAAGACCCCCATATAGTTAGGCCTTCTTTCCACATCATGAAGACTTAATGAATAATGGCTGGATGTGGCTTTTACAACACTGTAACATCCTGGTGGATGGGGAACTGAACATACACACACAGGTATACTACCTTTAAGTGCAGTATTTGGATTTGGTGTACAGCTGTGTAAAGAGCTATTATCCACCATCACCATGTCAGTCCCCATACACTTAGTTCAATACAAACACACGTCACCAGCAAGAACTACAGATAAATCCATGAAAAACCCTAGAAGAGTGAAAAGGGGAAGCCACAGTGCACTCTGCGACTCCCTGGTGAGCCCCCAACCCTGCCCAGAGTCCAATAACCATCACAATATGATTAAAGATATACTTCACTGAAAGCATTAAAGGGCATGAGTATTCCTCTGTGTGGTCTGTCAGTCTAAAGCTTGCTGGTTAATTAGTGCCATAGAACTATTCTTAAGTTAAAGAACTGAGTTTCACATACTTGCAGAAAGATTTCTGTCCTGAGGTTATAGAGGAAAGCTATAAAACAGAGAGATCTCAAAACCCTTACAATCTGATGACCCACTTTACATGAATGCAGTCTCCTGAAAATATCATTTTGGAAAATTATTAATGAAAGGAACAAATTTGGGCTGTAAATGTGGGAGTAGTAGCAATGGCCTACTTTATATCAAATGTTTGTCTCATTTCAGGTTGCAGTGAACCTCTAGATGTATGCAGCTCTTGTTGTAAACATTTGTGGAATACGGCAGAATCTGATAAAAACAAAGGTTTCTCAAGCAGGTGGATATGGATGCACTAGAACAAACAAACTATATCCTGCTGCGGGTGAATGCTGCAGACTGGATATGGGTGATGTGGGGCATCATATCATGGCATTCATTTGGTTCTTTGGTGGAACAATGAAAACGAGGAGTACAGGGCTACTGAACATCAATGGAATTCCAGTGTTTGTGCACTTCACTGGAGCCGAGTATCCATCTGCAAATGGATTTTTGTGTGTCCATGACAAAAGAGAAAGATTTTTAGGAACAGATCAACAAACCTTACTCTGTGCTCGGGTTATTGCAGGGGCACCACTTTTCAGGGATGAGATAAAAGACTATGAGCAGAAATCCCCTACCATAGAAGTGAAGACTGTAAGTGAATGCGTTGCTTCAGACAACTTGTCCAGTCTCTGTTAATTTACCAAAAAAATGCTAGTTTGGAAATCAACATAGGCAACATAACTCAGTAAAAACTTAGTAATAATTTAGTAATTACTCTGTGACTAAGGTTAGCTGGTAGATGAATGGCTGTACATCCCCAAGTCCGAAGCTATGCTCCTTTAACTCTGCAGTAAGATCCCAGTTCCGTGTCCCTTTCTAAAAGCAATAAAATGCCTTTTGTTTTTGTATTTCTCTGTAACCAATTGCACATTTCTGCCACCTTTTCCTCTCAGCAACATGCTGAGCAAACTGTTGTAGGTGGAATTAACTCAGTATTCCGAACCATTGACTTAAAATTTAACAGGAAATGAATAAATCCTCAG
The DNA here is from genome assembly GCF_029633855.1 of Hoplias malabaricus. NCBI lineage: Eukaryota > Metazoa > Chordata > Actinopteri > Characiformes > Erythrinidae > Hoplias > Hoplias malabaricus. Next base: position 7,840,168 of record NC_089802.1, read on the forward strand.
AAATGTGATAATGAATTTCATTTAAATCTGATAGTGTTAATACCAGGGTGAAAACGTGTTGTAGTTCTACTGCACAGAGGTTAGACAACTTTCACCTCATAATAAAAACATTTTCGGACAAAAATTGCTGTCCAAAAAAACATTCATTCATTTGTTCATTAATTAATTAATGAATTCATTCATTCAGCTGTGGCAGGGTCAACTTGGGATTGCATGAATTTAACCAGGAACACTGTGCACAGCAGAAACACGCCCTTATCAGGGCCAAAAATAGCCTTACCTGCCAATGATTGTTAAATAGAACCATCTCTGTGTTCATGTCCCTCTGAGTGCATAAACACTTTGTATAGTTTTGCTATAATGTGTTACTACACCAGGGGCCCCAGCAGCATACTGTGTAATGAATGTAATAATAATAATGTACTATGGATCATTTTAATCTTGCTCCTACAACTGTAACTACAACAACTGCTGCTTGAAATCTTATATATATATATACTGGTTCAAAATAGAACACGTCTTTAGTGTCTGATTACGGGACGATTACATGTTTTAAGGGAGGGTTGGCTACACTACGTGTGCGTATTCTGTCAAGAAATCAATACAGACCAATAGTCAACGGCTATTTGGAGAGAACCATTGTTGAAAATGAAAGAACAGGGGTGGCTAAAGAAAATTTAGGGGCTACAGCCCCCCTAGAACAGGTCTAATGATGATGCGACAAAGATTATACTCTGCAGCAGTCTCTCACTGTGTTTACTAATCTCTGTGTATACATAGGGTGACCAGATTTGAGATGGTGAAAAAGAGGACACACGTTCCGGGGGGTGGTGATGAGCTCTCGCTCCTTGCTGCTGTTGTATGCTTAGCTAAACCTATGTGTGCTTTTAGGTCCTTTACACCTTTATTTGCTACACAAGGGAAAACATGGGATTTTCTTTTTTAATTCATCCAAGAATAGCTGCTCTAGATGAGGATAGGTACATGAGCTTTGCCTGACGTAAACAAGGACTACTGACGTGCAGACTGACCAATTAAATGTTTACAGAGAAGGTTATCGACCAATAACGGTAGCTCTACAGTCAGACTGTCCAATCCGATGATTTTAGGCTACTTCACTCAAACGAACCAATCGGAGTAGAGGAGGGCGGGACTAGTTTGTGAATGAAACGCTTCTCGAAATTCTATGTAAGCTCTAGAAAAACATCTAGACATTTTTTAACTCTAAAAAAGAGGACATGTCCGGGTAAAAGAGGACGTCTGGTCACCCTATGCATACATTCACATGTAAAGTGGGAAGTGGCTTTGGAAAGAGGGCTGAAAAAATGAGGTGGGACTTTTTTAGTAGGATTTCTTTCCAACCCCACCCAAACTGACTGCTTTCTACAAAATCACCTACCCCAGCTTTAAAGTTGCTTTATATTTTCCAAATTGAATAAGAAACGTTTATTAATACTGCAACTTAATATTGAAAAAAGATGAAATGGGAATACATTGGATGAAAATATGTGCTGTGAAATGTGTTATGATTCTGTTAGCTCACTAGTGTGGACCTTTGGGTTGAGAGGCTCTTAGGTCAAGAACAATGTTCTAAAATTCATGCAGTTGGGAAGCTGGGTTACAGGAGTACATCGAGAGACGTAGACATGAGAAACATACCCTTCTCTACTAATAAGAAAACCCCAAAACCCTGAGGAGGTTTTAGTTTTGAATTATACAGTACTATTTACTTAAATATCAGAACCATTTCACACACCTTAGTCCACACACCTCTGCCTTCTTGGATTTGAGTCAAAACAGCCATTAAGCACAGTGTTCATTTTCAGAAGATTTTTTTTGAGGAGATTAGATATGAAAGTATTCATGTGCACATGGGAGAGAATGGGAGAGTCAGAGGAAAGAATGAAAGAAGTTTCAAATGTGAGATTCAGAAATGAATATACATTACTGAAAAGCTGGAACACCTAACAGTGATGTGATACAACCCCAGGTTATAACGTTTGTCAGTTCTCATATATGTCTTTAGTGTTCATGTTAATAAGGTGAAGTCTCTGTGTCTTGTGTTGATTTGTTCGAGGTGTGGCCTGTCTGTCTTTCTGTGCTATTCTGTTCCAGGTGTAGCCTATCAACTTATGACTGATTTGGTACCACCCCACTGCTCTTGACTGGCTGCCTCTGGTTTCTGTGCTGTACTCTCACTCCTGATAGGCTGCCCTAGGTTCTAGGCTTTCCTTAAAAGCGGTGTCTAGTTGGCCAGCTTACAGACTGCTGTCTCGTACTCTACATTTGCTGAGAGATATGATTTTTGAATGCCTTGTTTGTGTGTTTGTAAAACTGACTTCTGCTTGTTCTCTGACCATTTGCCTCTGAATAATCTCTGTAAATACATTCATATTTGTACATAGACTGTTAATAGATGAATAATGTTGTGTATGCACGGGTGTTTAGCGTGCAGTAGGGAGTTTGATGCCATTTGTGTTATTATCCATTTTTCTCTTGTTTTTTTTTTTTCCACTAGTACGGGAGTTATGGTAGAGTTCTGCATTTTATTTCACTTCAGGGCTTTCTTTTTCTGTGTGTGTTTTGGAAGGTAAGGTAGCATCTTCCCCCTCTCTAGATAGTATTTTTATTTATTTATTTATTTGTTTGTTTGTTATTTTGGCCTTTTGAGCTCCTGAAATTAAAATACGCTGCAAAATAAACACCTAAAATAGTACGCCACAGTTGTCTCATTAAAAAATAGATTATATATATTTTTTTGTCTTTGGTTGTAGCTGGACCTAGACCCAGATGTAACAGATGCAAGACAATCAAAAGTGTCTCCAAGTATTCCATTTTCCCCTTTTGAGAAGACACCTTAACTTTATGATCTGAAAGTGATGTGTGTGGGAAATAAACCTAACTGCTCAGGTTTTCTGTGTTGTTAAAAAAAATGACAGACGCAGTGGAAATGTGATCTTGTTCTTAGATTGAACATTCATCACAGGACAGGAGAGTGTGAAGTGAGATGGTGGCGCTGGTTCTAATCAGTTCTATGCTCATGTTCTTCTAGTTTGACCTGTAACACAAGGAAAGACAAACATTTCTCTCCCATTAATCTTTTTCATGGACAAGTGAGTGTTTCCTCTATCTACTACTTATGAGGTCAAAATGACCAAAAAACAACTATTTTATCTCCATGGGAATTTGTCTCATGCTCAGCTCACTGAGACAACTTTCCTGAATACGATGCTCTCACAAAGGCCCTGGTGACTCTTAGAACGTACTATTCTATTACTGAGGAATGACCAAGGTGTTGGACTCTCAGCCATGTAAAACACCCCATGTTAAAATACCTGTCAAAAGAGCTGGGCTTAAATGAAGAGTGGTCTGATAAAAAAAAACATACATACATACATACATACATACATACATTCATATATACAGGTAGTGTTAGGTAGCAGGGTCCTTGGTTTGTGGGTTTGAACTCTGCCTTAGGTCATTGTCTATGAGGAGCTTGGTACACCAGCCATAACACAAGATGACTGCCTTGTTTCTGCACTTGTCCAATTTATCAGCTCTGTTGAGCATATAGGTTGACTTCATTGTTCTACACTACTTCATTTGCCCCTAGTCAGCCTCCTCTTTAATGGTCCATATCCCTAAAAATCCATTTTTTACTTGGTGGGGGTGGTCATTTCCTGAACTGCAATGACACTGAGGTGGTTTTTGTGTTTATTGTGCTGTTATTAGCAGATTAGTTACAGCAGTGCTGCTGGGGCTGTGTCCTGTGGGGATTACCATTAACACATAGGATGAGAGGAGGGTAACCAAGTATACAGACCAACATATGGACTACTGTCTGAAATTGTGAAACTACAAATTGGGTTATTGACCAATTGATCTTTTGACTGATTAACCCGTCAACTCACTGACCTGTTGATCGACCACTCGACCAACTGGGCAGTATATTGACTAATCAACTGACAAATTGACCAGGTCATAGGTTAAATAAATGAACAGTGGTCTCTGACATTTGCACAATTTAATATCTCTATTGCTTTATGAGGTCATACTTGTACTGCAGCAAAGACAACAAACCCAGTTAACACACTTCATTTCAGAAGCAATGTTAGATAAGCCAACGGTTCACTAATGTTTGGCTTTTGGAAAGTACACAGTTGGGGAATGCATTTTAGATGTTGTATGTCAGCGGTTTTCAATAATATTCAATAAGGTCCAGTTGCAAAATATGTCCTGCTTTCAAAGGTGAGAAACTCAAGACTTGTGGGTTGCCTTCTTCACACTGATGCTTTTTATTAATGCCATGTTTTCAGAGCATATAAAACACCCCAGATTAGAATCTGCTGCAGGAAGAAAGTGCTTTAAACCTGTAAAAGTCACATATTCTCTATCAGCTTATCTTATTTAGTAGCACTCTATGCTGCCCTCCTTCACATGTCCCTCTTGCTCTCTCTAATGAAATGGATGAATTATTTATACTAATTAATTAACTCATTAGAAATTGGTCATGGATCCAGATAGAACCATCCAACATTTGGTGATGCATTTTATATATTATCACCACAAAGCAGTGAATGAATGATTGAATGAATAAATAAATAAACCCATATATAAATAAATAATAAAATAACTACATCAACTTAAAATTAAAATCAATGTAAATATATACATATTATGTCTTCCTTTTGGTTCATTCCCCTTGAACTCAATGCACACTGTAAAGAGCTGCTGGCTTTTCACTCTCACACACATCTATTATATATATAAAATACATTTAATAAAAATCCATTAATAAATTAACAGAAAAATGAAGATAATGTTTTTAAGGAACTTGATTGTTCTTCCATTAATCCACTCCCCCTCACTCTAGAAAATGCAGGTCTCCTGTTTCCCTCTGCTATTTTATATTCATCAAGTCAGAGAGATGGCGGCTAAGCTTGTTATCTGTCCCTAAGTGACCTGTAGTGCTCTAAAGCACTGAGAAGAATGTACAGAGCCTTTGAATGAACACACAAAAATTCAGCGCATTATTCGTGTATCAAGCGACCTGAGCTTCAGACGGATTCTGTTTCATATCAAATTGTTTCATATCATGAACTATTTTATAGGAGGAATAAACTCTCAACTGTTTAATTTCTCTTTCAGGAATATAAATCATGAATGTGCTCACCATAAAAAGAGGATATTGACTGTAACAATCAATGAAATGACACAGGGCTGTTCAATGAGATTCCAATTCCAGTGCCTTATATCATAGTAAATAACATCATGTAGATGATCAAACGATAGTCCACTTTGTCTCAGTAGCTCTTCTACAGCATGAATGTTGTATGTCAACAAATTCCCAGAAACACATTTAGCAAAAACTATTGATTTTCATCTTAATATGAGAGATAAAAAAAAGTGTCTGCGGCTCTTATATACATAAAGGAAAAGGATATATATATATATATATATATAATGTGAAATTCTTTATGTACCTTCATTGTATGAAGTATGAAGTACTCCCATGCTTTTTTAGCTCCAGTCCTGAAGAGTTTTTCAATCCCCAGCCTGAAGAGGTTCAGATTGTCCCTGCTCCAGCAGCCGAACCTATTCATCAGTCAATATCACACCCTTCATCTGTTTGATCAGCTGTGCTTGAGCAGGGAATAGCTGAAACTGTGGAGTGCCCGCTAGCCCCCCAACTCCTAATAGTTAAATACTGTTTAAACATAAATGTACTACATACAAAATTATGAGATTTGCATTTTCTTCATAACAAGAGACTATTGCTTTCAGTTTTACCTGAAGTTCAGTCTTAGAACATCTAGGGAATCTCAAACACATTCACATGCTTTTGGGATCTAGGTTCTGGAGCATCATGTACAATATGAGAACACCAGGAGCTTTTTTTTATTTCTTAGATTTGCAATTTTCCTTTTTTTTTTTTTTTACATTTTTTGAGTACTACCCTTTTCTGAGAAATGCCTACTTGACGACACATTCTTTCAGACCTACACTGTTGTCTCCTCACAATGCACAGTGGATTTTTTTCATTTCAGAAACATGGCCGAAAGATGTAAATGTAAAGATTTGTTTACCAGTTCTTGCTTAGTTGTGAAGGGTCCCAGTTGCCTATATCTTTCAATCAGATTTGAAACCCATTTATTTTACACCAAAAACTTCCCCATTCTGGATGCAAGTGGTTTATATAGAATCAGAAGTAGCATATAAATATTCATTCATTCATTCATTATCTGTAACCCCTTATCCACTTCAGGGTCGCAGTGGGTCCAAAGCCTACCAGGAATCATTGGGCACAAGACGGGAATACACCCTAGAGGGGGCGCCAGTCCTTCACAGAGCAACACACGCACACACACACACACACACACGGTCGCTTTTGAGTCGCCAATCCACCTACCAACATGTGTTTTTGGACTGTGGGAGGAAACTGGAGCACCCGGAGGAAACCCACGCGGACACAGGGAGAACACACCAACTCCTCACAGACAGTCACCCGGAGCGGGAATTGAACCCACAACCTCCAGGCCTCTGGAGCTGTGTGACACTACCTGCTGCGACACCGTGCCGCCCGCATATAAATATCTTTGATTTATATTTATAATGGTGTCTTATAACCACGACCCTGAAATGGATACACGGAAAAGATGATGATGAAGATGTCTTACAATTACATTGTATAGTATATTATTTTTGGCGGCACGGTGGAGCAGCAGGTAGTGTCGCAGTCACACAACTCCAGAGACCTGGAGGTTGTGGGTTCAAGTCCTGCTCTGGGTGTCTGTCTGTCTGGGTGTGAACGTTCAGGCTGCAGAATAAAATAACAAATCATCTTGCGAAGTTCAACCTGTGAGGTGTGTTCTCCTCGTGTCCATGTGGGCTTATTCCGGGTGCTCCGGTTTCCTTCCATGGTCCAAAAACACACATTGGTAGGTGGATTGGTGACTCAAATGTGTCTGTATGTGTAAGTGAATATGTATATATGTGTGTGTGTATGTGTTGCCCCTGTGAAGAACTGGTGGCCCCTCCAGGGTGTATTCCTGCCTTGTGCCCAATGATTCAGGGTAGCTTCCGGACCGACAGCGGCCCTGAACTAGATAAGTGGTAATTATTTTGAAATATTCCGAATAATATTCTTTCCAGGGTTAAAAAATGATAAATGGTCAGTGATCAGACTTAGAAAATTAGAAAAAATTTAAAATATTACACTTTAAATGAATCTGAAGATTTGAAGACTGGTTTGCAGAAGTAATAACTTAACATTTTTTTGTGAAAATCAAAACCTGGTCATTTGTCTTTGTGAAAAGCCACTTTAATTAGTCCAGTGCTGACCACTATTAATTTTTAAAAGCACTAAGCACAGTGACAGCTCACATTTCAGCCCCTACAGGATATTGTAAAGGTGCAAATGGGCAACAGAATAAGACCCTAAAGCAAACTGAAAATATTTTGTGCTAGAATACTTCACTCTTAACTGTAGTGCACACTGGAGAGTAGCACAAGAGACTCAGAAGAATGCTGGGTCTGTTTCACTGCTGAGAAACCAACAATGACCAAAGCGTTTACCATTCCTTCAAGTCAGCAGAAGTAGACAGCACTTAGTTACATTTACTCAAGTACGTGTACTTCAATAAAACACTTACTGAGTCTTATTGTCACGCCTTCGTCCTGTCAGTCTGTTGTCCCCGCCATGTGCTTTATGTGCACATGGCTCTGTTTTGTTTATGTCCTTGTCTCCGCCTCCTTGTCCGTGTCATCTGTTAACCCGTCCTCGTTATCTGTCCAGGTGTGTCTCGTTTGTGTATGTATTTAAGCCCTATTGTGTCACGTCCTGTTGGTCGTACATTTCTCATTTCTCATGTCTAGTCGGTCGTGTTTTTGAGTCTGTCCGTTTGTCTCCAGTTTCTCCGTGTTTGTTTTCTTAGTCGTTGTTTCGTGTCGTAGTTTCTTTTCCTCTCTCGTTCCTTCGTTTACTCTTTAGTCTGTCAGTCCGGTTTACCCTGTTTAGTTTCCCTTGTTTAGTTTAGCCTGCCTTGTTTCCCTGTATGTTTTCGTGCTTTGTTTGGTTACCTCCCTTTATTAAAGAACTGTGTTTTAGCGAGTGCGTCCGCCCTCCTTCTATCCGCCCCTCGTTCCTGACAGAATGTACGACCACCAGGACGCAGCTAGCACAGAAAATACGTTTAATAGGGCTGTGGAATGGAGTAGCCGGCTCCGACAGATACATGCCACAGTGGCTCAGCGCCTTCGGGAGGAGTCGATTCATGAGTCGAGTGATTGCTCCAGCGCGAGTCGTAGGAGTCGGCGAAAGAACCGTGCTGGAGTTCCCCCCTCGCTGGAGGATTACCCCCTCAGGTCCGGGGAAATTTTTGGGGGGGCGTTAAGGGTAGGGGCTGTTAGCCTCACCTCCGTACCTCTGAGGTCTGGGGCTAACAGGGGCGCACCTCGAGGTGATCTAATGGGTGCGCCTGTGAAACCCCCTAAACCCTTTACAGCTCCAGCGCGAGCCAGGCGAGCAGCACAAACCCCTGTCTTCGTGAGCGCGAAGCGCGCCTCTCCTGTCTTCAGGGACGACGTCGCAGACTCCTCTGCCTTCGTGGACGTCGTCGCACTGTCTCCAGTCCCCGTGATGGCGGCACCCGCCGCTCCAGTCCCCGTGATGGCGGCGCCCGCCGCTCCAGTCCCCGTGATGGCGGCGCCCGCCGCTCCAGTCCCCGTGATGGCGGCGCCCGCCGCTCCAGTCCCCGTGATGGCGGCGCCCGCCGCTCCAGTCCCCGTGATGGCGGCGCCCGCCGCTCCAGTCCCCGTGATGGCGGCGCCCGCCGCTCCAGTCCCCGTGATGGCGGCGGCGCCCGCCGCTCCTGTGTCCGTGACTGCGGCGGCGCCCGCCGCTCCTGTGTCCGTGACTGCGGCGGCGCCCGCCGCTCCTGTGTCCGTGACTGCGGCGGCGCCCGCCGCTCCTGTGTCCGTGACTGCGGCGGCGCCCGCCGCTCCTGTGTCCGTGACTGCGGCGGCGCCCGCCGCTCCTGTGTCCGTGACTGCGGCGGCGCCCGCCGCTCCTGTGTCCGTGACTGCGGCGGCGCCCGCCGCTCCTGTGTCCGTGACTGCGGCGGCGCCCGCCGCTCCTGTGTCCGTGACTGTGGCTACGGCCTCCCCTGTCCATGTCCGTAGGTCGGCCCGAAGGACTTCAGGGCCGATCCCCAGAACTGTGCCTAGGCTGGTTCCTCAGACTGCCACACAGACATTAGCCAGTCCTGGGCACCCCCCTGTTATTTTGGTTCCCTTGTCTGTCCCTGTCCTGGTTCCCGTCTCTGTCCTTGTCCCTGTACCCGTGTCTGCCTTTGTGTCTGTCCCGGTCCCTGTCACGGTGTTTGTGTCTGTCCCCCTGAATGTCTTGGTCCCTGTTCCCCTACCTAGTCCAGTCCAGTTTCCTGTTAGTCCTGTCCAGGCCCCATTTCAACCCTATGTCCCGTCTCCTGTCCAGTCCTTGTTTCAACCCCCTGTCCAGTTTCAAGTCTCGTCTCCTCTCCAGTCACCGTTTCAATCATCGGTCCTGTCTCCAGTCCCGTCTCCTGTCAAGTCCCCTGTTAGTCCTGTTCAGTCCTCGTTTCAACCCTCAGTCTCGTCACATGTCCAGTCCCCTGTTAGTCCTGTCCAGCCTCCCTTTCAACCCTCTGTTCAGTCTCAAGTCCCGTCTCCTGTTCAGTCCCCGTTCCAACCCTCTGTCCTGTCTCATGTCCAGTCCCCAGTTGGTCATGTCCAGTCTCCGTATCAGTCTAGTGTAATGTCACCTGTCATGTCTTCTGTCCAGTCTAATGTTCCTATCCTGTCCAGTGTCTTGTCACCAGTCTCTGCTCCCGTTCAGTCTCAGCACTCAGTCCTGTCATCAGTCCCGTCTCCATTCCAGTCCCCTGTCCTGTCACCTGTCCATGTCCAGTCTTCTGTCCCCAAACGTGTCCAGTCTCCGTATCCATCCCACGTTCAGTCCCCTGTCTTGTCTCCAGTCCAGTCTCCCGTCAATTCCCATGTGTCCACTCCTGTCCTGTCCAGTCCGTTCTCGTCTCTTGTGGCTCCCCTTTGTCAGTCTCCTGTCATGTCCCATGTCCCGTCTCGTATATTCGGTCCTGTCGTGTCCCCAGCTCCTGTGTCGGTTCCCGTCCTGTCCTGAGTCCTGTCTCCTGTTGGTTTGTTGTCCTGTCTTGTTTTCCGTGCCCTCTCCAGTGCCAGCTCCTGGGGGGTTTAGGAGTACGCGCCCGGGAGTTGCGCGTTCTTGGGGGGGGCATCTGTCACGCCTTCGTCCTGTCAGTCTGTTGTCCCCGCCATGTGCTTTATTTGCACATGGCTCTGTTTTGTTTATGTCCTTGTCTCCGCCTCCTTGTCCGTGTCATCTGTTAACCCGTCCTCGTTATCTGTCCAGGTGTGTCTCGTTTGTGTATGTATTTAAGCCCTATTGTGTCACGTCCTGTTGGTCGTACATTTCTCATTTCTCATGTCTAGTCGGTCGTGTTTTCGAGTCTGTCCGTTTGTCTCCAGTTTCTCCGTGTTTGTTTTCTTAGTCGTTGTTTCGTGTCGTAGTTTCTTTTCCTCTCTCGTTCCTTCGTTTACTCTTTAGTCTGTCAGTCCGGTTTACCCTGTTTAGTTTCCCTTGTTTAATTTAGCCTGCCTTGTTTCCCTGTATGTTTTCGTGCTTTGTTTGGTTACCTCCCTTTATTAAAGAACTGTGTTTTAGCGAGTGCGTCCGCCCTCCTTCTATCCGCCCCTCGTTCCTGACACTTATTTTCCTGAGGTTTTGTAAAATCAAAATCCTTTTACTTCTACTCAAGAATATTGAAGATGAAGTGAGTCTACTTTTCTACTCTTTTCTTACATTGTAACTATTCATATTCAGTTACCAGATGTTTGTTACATTTTTAAGTACATAATTATCTTCACCTCTTCTGCTGACATAGGTAGGAAACACAGCGTTTGTCCAAAGGCATCCAAACAGCCTTTAAAATCATCACATGATTTGCACCAATCAATGAGTGTAATTAAATGGGATGGTCTGGATTAGCTGAACATGAGCTTAAGAGCACAATGCCCAGTGCCAAGTGTCAGAAAAAGACAGCTAGCATTTTGCTCCTCTTTGCTGAAATAACAGCCTCTACACAATTTGACTAAAAATCAGCAATCACAAGAACATTAGTGAAGTCAGGTACTGATGCTGGATGATTAGCTTTGGATCACAAACACCACTATAACTTATCGCACAGGTTCAGAGTATCCCAGATGGTTGACAATGCTTTTCTGAAAGCATTCATGGCCTGAGTAAGAAATGGTGCACATGGATAATTGAGAAGTAGTACAAATACTGCTATAGCAACATATTTAGAAAAGCACTAATGTATTAATTATTTAATTTAAGGAATCATCCACTTCAATGAGTTAAGGTTATTCTGCCATATTCTACCATGTGAGTAATGCCATTTACACACTAATAGAAAAAAGCAGCTCCAGTGCAACGCGCCATGTGTTTCTGTCTCTAATTTTTCATATGAATTGAGCCTGAAATTGTTTCAGATGAGAGACAGAAAAGGAAAAGACTCTTCATGTGTAAGTAGAGAAGCCACACACACGTGAAAAACATCTTGAGTCACACTCTGCCATGAAGAGGGAGGGAATACATGAGCAAATATCTGAAAATGAGACAATACACAGTACTTAAGCTTGTTTACTTCACTGTCCAAATGAAGCGTCTGTCCCATTATGATCTGTGCAAACACACAGTGATGGGATAAAATTCCACCATCTCCTGCATTTAGAACCCAGAGGAAACTGAGGCAGGGAAACTGCTGAGGAGGACTTTGTATTAGCCACTTAGAGGAAATAGAGCCAACTATGGGAATTACAAAAATCACCAATGCATAGATCACTATTACAAAGCAAAATTGTTTTACTTCACTACCTGACACTATACGGTCACTTACTCACACAACATTTCCTCTGAGTATTATTGGGGAGGTTGTTCTTTTTTGCTGCAGCTTTTGCAAGAGTCTCTTTTTTCAGGGAAGGCTTTACACCAGATGTTTGCACATTGCTGTGACAGTGTGATGGCCACAGGTACATTAATGAGGTAAGGTACTGATGCTGGATGATTAATTTTGGACCAGATCAGAGAGCTACATCAATCCTTTTAGCACTGCTCCACAATGCTTGGGGGCTTTATACCCCTTTCCCCAAGCTCTGACCTTGGACCTTATGATCTTGCAGCTATACACATTGGTAAACGGTGTAAATATAAGGTGTCGGATGATTCCAAGTGTTAATTTGTTGCATCATTATATTCTGTTAATGGTGATTAAAGTTGTATACTTTTCTTATATTTGATTGTAAAGTATAGATTGGAAGAATATAGACATGAGTGTAAAAAATGTGTTTAATCAGATTTACGTCCAGAGCACAGCCCTAAGCATTTCACTTTAGCAGTTTTCTTCAGAAGAAATCATTCTTTGTTTTTGTCTCTGTAAGACAAAACAGCCATGGCAATGGCAACAGCCATTTACTCTTACATACAGTTACACTTAAAAGACATTTAGAGAGACCTTGAATAATTGCATCTTACTTATTGAACTCTATATTTTGAATGGATATTTTATTTGTCCACAGATGGTTTACCTAAATAAATAAATTACAAACCGGATTCCAAAAAAGTTGGGACACTAAACAAATTGCGAATAAAAACTGAATGCAATGATGTGGAGGTGCCGACGTCTAATATTTTATTCAGAATAGAACACAAATCACAGATCAAAAGTTTAATCTGAGAGAATGTATCATTTTAAGGGAAAAAAGTTGTTTCAAAATTTCATGGCATCAACAAATCCCCAAAAAGTTGGGACAAGGCCATTTTTTACCACTGTGTGGCATCCCCCCCCCCTTCTTACAACACTCAACAGACGTGTGGGGACAGAGGAGACCAGTTTCTCAAGTTTAGAAATAGGAATGCTCTCCCATTCATGTCTAATACAGGCCTCTAACTGTTCAATCGTCTTGGGCCTTCTTCATCGCACCTTCCTCTTTATGATGCGCCAAATGTTCTCTATAGGTGAAAGATCTGGACTGCAGGCTGCCATTTCAGTACCTGGATCCTTCTCCTACGTAGCCATGATGTTGTGATTGCTGCAGAATGTGGTCTGGCATTATCTTGTTGAAAAATGCAGGGTCTTCCCTGAAAGAGATGACGTCTAGATGGGAGCATATGTTGTTCTAGAACCTGAACATAGTTCTCTGCATTAATGGGGCCTTTCCAGACATGCAAGCTGCCCATGCCACAAGTACTCATGCAACCCCATACCATCAGTGATGCAGGCTTCTGAACGGAGTCTTTTCTATTTTATGCTGGGTAACACCATTCTGGTATCGCTGCACTATCTTTCTGCGCAACAATGGTGGAATTGGTGATCCTCTTACCATCTTGGCTTCAGAGAGACACTGACCCTCCGAGAAGCTCTTTTTATCCCCAATCATGTTGTAATTGACCTAATTAGTGTTAATTGGTCTTCCAGCTGTTCGTTATATGCTCAATTTCCTTTTTCCAGCCACTTATTGCTACTTGTCCCAACTTTTTTGGGATTTGTTGACACTGTGAAATTTTGAATCAATACTTTTTTCCTTTAAAATATTACATTTACTCAGATTAAACTTTTGATCTGTCATCTATGTTCTATTACAAATAAAATATTGATATTTGCCATCTCCACATCATTGCGTTCAGTTTTTATTCACAATTTGTTTAGTGTCCCAACTTTTTTGGAATCCGGTTTGTATATTATAAATAAATAAATAAATAAATAAATAAATTTGCAGCTAACCAATGAACTTGGATAAACAAATAATAAAAAAATATAGCTATAGATATGTATCTTGCATTGAACCCTTGCATACATTTGAAGAGCGCTTCTCTGCTTTGCCTCATTTAAGTAAGTAATGGTAGCTAATAGACCACTAATTGCTGCAAGGAGCAGGGGGTGATATCCTCAGGTTCTGGAAATTTCAGCCTTTCTAGTGTTAAATGGCCTAAAAAATCTCGGTTATCCAAACTTATGTTTCGCACTGTTATATCATAAGATGCCTTAGGGGATTTGTATTGTTTCACTGAATACTGAATCACTGAATAATATGCCTGAGGATATAATAAACCTGGAATAAATCCACTGACATCACATAACTAAACATTAATAAATTAAAAAAAAGAAGGAAAAAAAGATTTTGCACAGGGATCCACCTACTTATATACATAGTGTGGGTCTAGTTATTTGTCTAAGATATCTGTGCATTCTGGAAAAGTCTAGAATGGCTGTCCAGTCTACGGCCATCAGTTTCATAACCAAAATTTACAGTATAACAACTAACAACAGCAGGGGGCATTCATACGATCATTTGACAAGCATACGTTCCATAAGCCTAAAAGCCAACAAAGAAGAGTGAGTGAATCATTAGTTTGAACAGAAATATGGCAAGCAGAAAACATAAGGAGAACAGTGGATTTTTACAGTTAAAAGTAAAAAAAAAAACCAAGTCCTTTGAAAATGATGCATTAAAATGTATAATTCTCACAGAAACATTTTGGCTGCTGTGCAACTGTCAGCAGCAGAAGTAATGTCTTAAACAACGTCAACCAAAGCACCGAATCACTGAGCGAGATTGAGAACCAGGTGGAAATTGAACCTGATGAGGGTCATGATGAGGGACAGACAGCAAGGGGAATTTCACTGGAGGAAGAGTTACCAACAAGTTAGAAAGACATAAAAACAGCAGGTTATATTTAGGCTACTCATTGACCCCTCTCATGGTCAGCTTCTATTAACTGGATTTGCATTGTGATTATCATGTTGTTTATATTACTGTCAAAACGAACACACAACTACCGACAGCATGAAAATAAATGATCAATTATTTTAAAATCACAGTTGGTGGATCTATTTGGGGGAAAAAATCCAGGGCCATTTTTTGGTCCCAGACCGTCCCTGGAAATCTGACAATAAAGGAGTGATAATTTTATTCATCAACTATTCTCCAACAATAAGTAATGCACTGTTTAATGGGAACTATTTCCATCTGTTCAATGTATACTGCTCCATAAATCAAATAAAAATGATTTACTGAAATAGAACTTAAACTATGTTTAAGGGCTTTACATTCCTTAAAGCCTGGGTTGACTTTTTGCAAAGCACTACATTGTGTGTGCAGTTCATGGTCAGTAGTCTTTTGAATACTTTTTATGGTACCTAATATGAAATCAGAAGCTCTCAGTATACTCATATAAATACAACTATGTAAGGAAGCGTTCAGTTATGCATTGTATGCTAATGCCTTTTATGTATTTTTAAAAAGCTTATGAATACAGGATTCATAAGATATTTTTATTGTATTGATTTATATATTTATTAAATGTATTTTAACCTGCTTGCTCCGAACAGGGGGACTCAGCAGAGATCTCTGAGAGCAGCAGGAGGTCAAAAAATGCAGAAACAAACACAAGCAGGGAAACAAACAATCTCAAGTCTATGTAACATTTCAATTGGATGACTGTCTATTTCAGTAGAGATGAACATAGTCACTCACAGTCTGATGTAAAAATAAAAACCATGCAATGTTCTGTACTTTGAACCCAGTCTCAGGGATGCAGCGGGATGTTTTTATTACACATGCAGTACACACATGCAAAAAAAGATGCAAACAAACACATACACAAAGATGCAGGCTCACAGTTTTGGGAATCTATAACCGTGTATAACAGGGAGCAGAGTGTACAGAGCACAGAGCCATGTGGGACAGAAGTATGTTCTTCTTCTTCTTCTTCTTCTTCTTATTCTTATTATTAAATTATAAATGTTTTCATGGCCAAAACTTCAATCTGCAGAGCAACCCAGTTTCAACACCCAAAATATATTAATAATTAAGTTAACACATTGCTAATATCTTAATATGATAAAGATTTATTTTTAACACCATTAGAGCATTTGTTTTGTATCGTGTGTCACTGAAATATCAATGAAGAACTGGCGTATGCTTTTATAATGTGTGTTTTCCCAAATAATACCCCATCCGAGTGACTTTGTACATGGCCTTGCAGAGACTCTTCGGCAGCGTTTTCTGCTGGGAAAGGCCTTGAATAGAAAGCACTGTCCCTCGCCTGCCTGTGGAAAGATGTCACAGTGTCAGGTGCAGACACACTGCAACAGAAACCCAATACACAATACAGTGAGCAGATTTGCAACAAGTACACCAGTCGCAAATGTAGAAATGAGAGCCCCTGGGTGTGTAGTGAATGTTAGGTGTATAGCTACAATTATATTTATAGCTTTTATAAATGTTTTAATATTTTTCATTGTACATTGCTTTGGTAAAACATTTTTATTTCTGTGACTATTATTTTAAGTAACTCCTTGCAGACAATTCCTGTTTCTGTATCTTGCCAAAACTTTGACTTATTTATTTTAAAGAAATACTTGCAGCCGATTCCTATTCCCCAAAATAAATAAATAAATAAATAAATAAATAAAAAATCCAATGCAGAAAATTAAAAGGTAATGTCAATGATTCTGGAGAAGTATTGTTCTTGTAGCTAAACAAAGTCCCCCTCTGATTTGTTTTTGTTCAGAAGCTCTGCATCTATTAATGTGGAACATTATGTTTCAGTAAGGAAATGACTGTAGCTTTATCTTGTCTAAGTAGTTTTTACTTACTTTTGAACTACCCCAAAAACTCATTTGTAACTCAAGTGGTTTACATTTACCTTCATGGAAAGTAGTTGGAGTCTGTTCCACCTCACGTAATACATCTGAAACAATATCTGAAACAACAAAAATAATAAAAACATACAAGTGGTACAGGAATAGAGCAACATCCTCAATGCGTTTCATGCTTTTCAACATTCAGAGTTCTCTCCACGGTGCAAATGCCCCCAGATGTCTTTTTTTCCGGTCACGTTACAGTAAATGATGCACAGCGAGAAATCCTGAGAGCCAATTCGGTGTAAGCCACTTACTTTGCATCCCATTTACAGAGCCACCACTGTATATAAACACTGGACCTTCTTCCAGTGTACAAACAGAATGGAGAGTTGGCAAATTGTGAATACTTTGAATATTATACATTTTTTTGGATTCAAATAACCTTTAAAAGGGTTAAAGCAATAAGATCAGGGGAGGGAAAAAACAGCTGTACTTACAATGACACAGGAAGACTGAACACGCAGAACTTTCTATTCAGATCTTGAAGGGAATACTCCAAGGTTGTGTGTGTAGTTGGAAATTTGCTGCGTTTCTTTTTCTTTCCCCTCCATCCCTCTGAACTTGGTTTGGCATAAAGTGTTCACTTGCTGAAGGAAGTGTGGAGCTGAATATATTTAAAAATGGAACACATTCAAATACGCACCGATTTAAAACATTTTTTTTGCTCTACTACGATGTGCTATACAATGAATTCAAATGAATGCGTGAGTGTTATGAGTGGATCAGGTAAAGCAACGCTGCTAGTAGCTCAACTGTTGCTGCAGTTTGTTAGTCATCCTCAAGTGATGAGTGGTGATAGCAGAATATCAGTCCATCTGTAGCACTGAGGTTTTTCAAAAGGCCAGCAGCATTGCTGTGTTTGATCCACTCGTACCAGCAAAACACACACTACCACACCAACAGAGTCCACTTTCATTACCACCAAACTCCAAAAATTGCATCAAGAAATTAATAACAATTCATGGGCGTTATTTTAAAATCCAAAAAGTTGCTTTGTGGTTATTTGTGGACAAATGTCAGATGTCAGATGAAGGCTGGGAGAAGTGTCTCTGTGGGAGATTGGCAGTGTTTTTCCTTTCTAGAGCTGGGACGTAAAACTTGTAACTTCTGTGACTCATGAGAACTCAGTGATAAAAGACTGTCCCTTTGGACACATCTCTGCTCATGTTGCCACCTACTGGGCAAAACAGGTTTCCACCGTCCCCTTCTTAAAACTTAAAATGCCTTACACTCAAACCTTGTTTATGTTCTTTATAGCCTGAGTCAGGTCCATTCAGTAAGATAAATGGATGGGACGTGTGAAATAGCTTTGTGGGGATACCCAGGGGCTGATGATGGAGAGAGTGATGGTACAGGAGGAGGAGGAGGAGGAGGAGAGCAGAGGAGAGGATTGTATGGCTAGGGAAGCAGGCAGTCTGTTCTCACTAGTGTACATGGCTCCTCTAAAGTGCACTGATCTAACTCCAGCTCTGTTTTCACCGCCACATTTGTCACACTGAGGATGACCTGGCAGACCGTCCCTGCCATCCCAAGATGGAACTGCGGCGGTCCATTTCCTGCCTGCATTCCCCCGTCCCTCACTCCCCAAAGAGAACAGGAAGGAAATGAAAGAAAGAATGTGCTTCCCTCATTCCTCCTGCATATTTCATTCGATTTATTTTGGTTGTCTACCCATCTTCCCTTCCCCCTCCCCCTCAGTCTCATTCTCTCTTTGTAAGGGGAGATTCAGAAGGGGCTGAATAATTCCCTTTGTACAAAATAAAGCTTTTGGTTCTCTTTTTTTTTCTTGTCGTCTAAAAAGGTTAAAGAAAATGTCTCCCAAAAACATCTCCCAAGAGTTCTGAAACATTCAATAAAAGAATAATTTTCTTCCAGTAGCCATACTGTTCTCCCAGAGGACCCCAAGGTATAGTTGTGAGAGGCAGCAGCGAGCTCAGCCCTTCGCAATGCAGCCCAAGCGCATTATCTGATATGATAGGAAGCCTCCTTTGTTGGGAAGAAAATGCATTGCCCTAATTTTATTTCCACATTCACACATCTCTGCGATTGTCTGGGTTCCTGGGAAAGTAGCTGATAACATCACTTTCCTTTGGGCCTTGCTGCTAGATTTGCATCCTCTGTCAGAAGCACACGGCACTGCTTGTTAACTCTGTTGATTTGATGAATTCCCATCACATCCATGTGTCTTATGTGCCACATGTTTACACGCTTGTGCCTGTGACAGCACACCCTTTCAGATCACTCTGAGATTGAAATGGAATGTTAGCTTGTCTACCCTCTTGAAAGAAAGACAAAAAAAACCCTGAGGTGGTCCCTCTCACATCACTGGAATGGTGCCCTCAGGGGCATGTCTTTGGCCCTTTTGTTATGGGTCACAAAATGGTCAAATATGTCACTGGTCATGTTGGGGCATTGCTGTGCGGTTCGGATGGCATTCAGCCGTGAGAACATTAGTGAGACAGGGTTCTTTACACACCCACTTGTCCACACTTGCCAGTGAGCACAGTGACCCAGGCTCATGTACCTAGAGCTTCCTCTTCTCCTGGTAATGCTTTATGAAGGACATTGTAAAGTGCCATTATCAGCAATGAACCTCTAAACAAAAATAACTGTACGTACACTTTTTTTCTAGAAAATACACATACCATTAGTGCAGTGACACTTTTATTTACCCCTAAGTCACTTAGGTTATTGTCACAATCTCTCTTCAACATCAAAAGTGTGCCTTCCCCAGTTTCCGGGATAATCTTGGATTAGTATCATATTATTTTCTGTCCCACTACTGATGAATTTTAAGTCATTTAATGTTCATTCATTCATTCATTATCTGTAAGCGCTTATTCAGTTCAGGGTCACGGTGGGTCCAGAGCCTACCTGGAATCATTGGGCGCAAGGCAGGAATACACCCTGAAGGGGGCGCCAGTCCTTCACAGGGCAACACAGAGACACACACCTACGGACACTTTTGAGTTGCCAATCCACCTACCAACGTGTGTTTTTGGACTGTGGGAGGAAACCGGAGCACCTGGAGGAAACCCACGCGGACACAGGGAGAACACACCAACTCCTTATCAGACAGTCACCCAGAGCAGGAATCGAACCCACAACCTCCAGGCCCCTGGAGCTGTGTGACTGCGACACTACCTGCTGCGCTACCGTGCTCCAGCGCTACCGTGCTACCGTGCTGTTTTACGTAAATGATCGACTGGTGCTTGTTCATGGTCAAAGTTTAACTTTATTACCACATTTCAATTACCACAGAAAATCAACGTTAATTTTAAGCTCTTTAGTTTGCGTATGCGTTTATTTTCTCCTGACAATCAAATCAAATTTAAAGATTCTCATTTTTCTTTTGACTTTGGTACAGTTTGAGAGTGCCTTATGGCAACCTGTCCATCTTATTTATTTCTGTACTTGAGCTTTCATTTTTCTAAAGCGTCATAGTCTTGAACTTGTGCTTTTTAAATTACATTTCCATCTATGCTTACATTGTTAACATACTGTCCTTTACTGGAAAGCTCTTTAAATCAACAACATGCTTTAAAAATAGAGGTGACATCACTTGACTTGACACATTGTCCACCACCAGCTTCACAGCTTTCCTCAAGTTCTGCGCCACTCTTGGGCATGCGACTTAACAGCTGTCCAGAAAATGGCTTGGTGACTTGTTGCCACGTTTCTTGCATAACTTGCTCGAAATGTTCTTATGACCATGCAGAAACAGATGAATAAAACATGGGCTGGGCTGTTATTTTATTAACGTCGACTTCTACATCAAGGGGCATCATGAGGGAAAACAGGGAAATCCTGCTCCGGCACGGAAGCTTCGTGTAGGCTTTCAGAATGGCAGCTGGACGTGGATATCTCGGCCAGCCACAGGCGTTCCTCGTGCTGTGTGGCATGTCCCTGCAAGGTGCAGATTGTACATTAATCTCATTATGCAAAGCAAACTCTGTCATTAACGCAGCGGCCCTGTGGGTGACGGGAGAGTGTGCCTGCGCCTGCACTGGCTCAAAGACCCGCCATCTGAACTCGCTTTCATACTTGAGGTCTTGTTCAAGAGGGAAGTTTTGTATTCTTCAGTCATTTTCATGTCCAGGGGGTAAACCCATACATTTTTTGTGGCTGTTGACGTTGAAGAAGCCCTTGAAGGGATCTGTCAGGTTCAGTGTTGGCTAGGTGATCTTATCTACTGCAGGTACAAAACACTGCGAGGCTTGGTTCCCAGTGTAAAATATTTACAGCTCTGCCATGCCATGCAACATGTCCGTGTTTACCTCTGGCTACTTTTTAATTGGCTTTCCCTAGACATGTAAACACTGCATTGCATATGCAATAATGAACAATAGATAAGGGAAAAATAAGAGGGTGGGAGGAACAGAAGTGCTCCATTTTTCTCCACTCTGTTTGGTTTTGAGGCTCGGGATCATCATTTAATATGAAGAGCCGCAACAGACCTTCTGAGGTGCCTCTTACAAACGTGTCAACTGGATAGAACGTATATCAAGCAATAATCAAACCCACTCCCTGCAATCTCTGACTGCTCAAATACAGTGAACAGTGGGGATAAAGGACATGACATTTTTCTGGCTGTGTTTCATAGATGCAGAAAGCCTTTCTAGAGAATAGAGCTCAGGGTTTCAACTCTGCTGTATAAATATTTAGCAAAAGCACGTCAAAGCCTATTAAAGTAACAGCACTGCTTGGACACGCTGGACTCTCTCTCCCTCTCTCTGTCTCTGATTAACACAGTCTCTCATATCAGCCGCCTTTCACTCTGCTGCCTGGCACAGAGGTGCATATTCATCAGATACCTGCAGAAAATGTCTGGCCTTCAAAAAAAAAAAAAAAAGAAAGAAAATCCTAGGACCGCAAATGGTCCTTCACCTAGCAGTTAATTAATATTTAAAATTCACAGCGGATGGAAAAGAGAAGGAGCGCAGGTCCTTGGGAATTGCTTCTTTAGCTGACTTTGGACTTTGGAGAGTGAATAATGATAGGACAGGAATGGAGTGTGAGGACGAGGGCAAGGAGGGCATCTGTTATGCCATTACTTACAGTTTACACTTCCTCCAGCATCTGTGGCCCAGGTTTGGTTGTTGTTTTGTTGTTTGTAGAATTAATTACAGCTGCAAATACATATGCAATCCACACACACACACACACATACATACATGCATACATATATGCACATACACAGGGCTTTGAACAAACACAAACTGAAAGAAACAAACACACACTAACACTGAAACAAAGAAGTAATACAAGTCACGAAGAGAAAGCAACTGGGCAGATGTTATGACAAACATTTATCAATATTCACTCATTCATTTTCTTTAACTGCTTCATCCGACACACTGTAACGGCATCACACCTCACACAGTTTCTCAGACACAGGGAGAACACACAACACTCCTCACACACCCAGTCTGGGATTTGAACCCAGGACCCTGAGATCCTGGAGACAACACACACACACCATTAATTCAGTCTCCTTTCAATGACACATTCTCTATCACTAGATTCATGACTGGTCCAAGTACTGTGCCGCTATTAGTACTGCCACTATCAGTTTGTCCAGATTTAGTGTGCCACTCTCTGGTAAATGCCATTTAAATTGGAGTAGGTGATTCAGTATGAACCAGAAAGTGTAAGCCACTATTTGAAAGAAAACAAAACAAATTCAACCAAAGAAATACCACCCCTACATTCAGCCTTTAAAACACAGGAATGTTATTATTAAATCAGTTATAAGAGAGGTGCACAATGCCTTGGCCTCAAACACCAGTCCACCTAGCTCATGTCTCACTCACATGTAAGAAAACTCACAGCAGTTATAGACCAGTGTTTACTCTAGTTTGCCCTCTGGCTTCAGCCAGTGGAAGCTCCTCTACCTCCATCCTCCTATTATTTGTTTAGCAGCGCCTGCATCCCTCTGCCTCCAGGTGAGTGTGTCCATGCATGGGAATAGGACGTGTGTGTAGGGAAGATAATCCATCCAATCATTTTATTTGGTACAAATGAAGTGATAGCATTGATTATTATTATTATTGTTTTAACAGTCCTGTGGTCTGCATACAAGAATGTTTTTCAGTCACCAGTGCATTTCATTTATTGACCTCTGTCATTATGTAAATATTCATTAATTCACTTGTTGTCTATAACCGCGTATCCAGTTCAGGGTGGTGGTGGGTGTGATGCCTCGCCGGAATCACTGGGCACAAGGCGCTAGTCCTTCACAGACACACACACACCTAGAGACATTTTTGAGTCGCCAATCCACCTACAAAAGTGGGTTTTTGGACTGTAGGAAGAAACCGGAGCACCCAGAGGAAACCCACATGGACACGGCGTGAACACACCAAACTCCTCACTTAAAACTATCCGACTTCCATTACACTGTCAGAACAGCCACCGAACACCTGCAGAAAGAGCTTAGTTTTTTTTATATACACATTGAATTCAGTAAATATTACCTGGAATCATGAGGAAATACACCAAGAGCACCCTTCCTCCAAATGTGAACATGTCCTTAAACCACCCTCAGTGGAGGGTACATGGTCTAAGCCATTTTCCTCACTATCTTTATGGCTCCAGACATACAATGCACATTTCATGCCTGTCCTTTCCTGTCCCCAGCTGAGATGAAGATGTGGATATTTGGATGTAGGTCAGCATGGAAACTAAAGTACTGTGACACGGATGGGATCTTCCTAAATTGAGCACACATGCCCCCCATCGCCTTCTCTTCTGATCTCAGTCCCTCTGATGTAAACCCAATCTCCTCAGCAGGCACTTTATTTGGATTACCCCCAACATCAATATTCTAATGGGCAGCAGAGTGCTGGATTAAACCTGGGTCAGATTATCCAGGTGAGTGGTGTTTCAGGTGACCCAGGGCTTTGCATATGGAGGCCATATAATGTCCTGCTACAGGTCAGTACAACACAAGCAATACAACAATTACTTATAAAGAAACAGGACCTTAATTCGGTTCAATATATAAATGATGGCACAATTTACTTGTTGGGATGTTTAAAAAAATAAGTAAAGCTGCAGTGTGGCTGCTTTACTGCACATGCTGTATATTAGTTTAGGGTCACCAACGCCAAGTATCCAGTAGAGGGATTTAAAAGCCTCCAGCATTGGCCTGGATAAGTAGTGAAATTGTTCATTGGAGTGATGCAGCTCTATCCAGTAGCTCTTGAATGTGTTGAAGTGGCTTTGTGAATCAGAACTAATTTCACAAATCAGTAGCTGATTTCACTGAAGCTCTTATCACTGAATGTAGTCATATCCTCACACTACTATCTAGTGTAGTGCCTTTAGAGAAGAGTAGAGGCATATACTGCAGTATTCAGGGATAAAATGCCGTTGAATACGTTGAATTTCAGAAGAATCGTCGAATGTGCAGGTAATCAAACTTTTGCCCGTGCAGTGTAATGTCGATAATGTTAAAATCCTGCTAAATCTGAGAAAGGAGAAGTTTTTTTAGAGGCCATTAGTCATTCAAAACCTTATAGTGTAGCTCACAGCCAGTAATGGATTCCTGAATATATGCTTAAATTAATTGCAGTCACTTTCATACTATTCGTCTGGCTTTTATCTGTACGTTTTATGATGAGTGTACTCTGAATTGGAGCAGAGGGGATGACACAGCTTTTTTCTCATTTGATTTATTTATGTATTTACTCATTTAATTGCAGCTTTCATCTGTTGGATTTCAGTGGGTGGGACTAAGTTTGGCTTACATGGGGTCAGGTCTGGCACAGGACCAATCAGAGTTAGCAATAGGTTTATTTCACTCATCGCAACAAAGACACTGTCTACCAGTGCATTCAGCCTCTAAAATCATGCAGGGATTGAGGGACACATTTCACACATCTCCTCAGAGACAAAAGTCCAGAACCTGGAGTGATTACTGTCTTCTGTCTATACTCTGTGTTAATGTAACCTGAAAGAGATTCAGATAGATATGAAATGGAGTGGTGCAACTAGAACCCATCAGAAAATTATATCTTGGACATAGTGCACAGCCATTTCCACCATTTTCTGAAAAGCTTTAAATCCAGAACTGCCCATTTCACATTAAACCGTAATTGATTTTTCATTGCCCCAAAATACATATGTACAAAATGTAGGAAATATTTCAGCATGTGAACAAAACACTCTCTGAATAAAGCTTTTTTTTCTCTATTCGTTTCACTCTGCTCAGAGGCTGTGCTTGTACTTGTAGAGATCCATTTTCACCGAGGCTTATAAGACCACTAAAAGGGGTCCTGGTCCAACAAGGGCACAGTTCAGTGTTGCACGGGACTGTGGGACTGGGCTCGTAAATGCTGATGGCTGCACAGAGATCTGCTGTGCTCTATAGAAAATCAATAACCAACCTAAACAGTTTCCAAAGAGGTCATGATTTGTCTAAGTCCAACTATTATTGCTTGATTAAAACCTTTTTGGATTTATGGTGAAAGCTATTTGCTTCCGAGGACGTGATCATTTTTCATGCCTGCGCTGACCTTTCTCTGGGAAGTCGGCCGAAACCTGTCCACAAACTGCCAGATGCTGTCTCCATTTACACACAACAATGCCTCATTCGGAGACCTTCCACGCCGCAGAAGCCCGTGCTAAGTGGAAATATCTCGGAAAAGCAGCTCTGCTCAAGGTAAATGGAGAGGGATGGAACAGAACGTATGAGTGTTCACAAGCTGCATTCTTTTTCCTGAGACGAAGGACATTTTTTTTCTCTGCCGAGGATGTCTTTTGTCATCGCTGAACATGCTCTCAGCAGGAGGAAAAAAAAACAGCAATCACAGAATTGTATATATTTTGGATGAGTCAAGTGTGGTGTGAATTCACTGCTGTGTAACGTATGAGTCGGCTGAGAAAGTACTACATTGGTATGAGTGCGCTTGCTAGTGCATTACCTAAAGAAACCCTACAGTACAACACAGCATGCCACTTCTATCAATGGGCCTTTTAAATTACTGCCACAAAGTTCATGTGCAGAACTGAAACACCTACATATTGCACCATGTTCTATTTGGACCTCAATTAATTAAGAGAAAATATATGATGATTTTAGGTAATCACTTTCTGCACAAAGTGAGCTAGATTACTCAGGAATTAGTGTTGTTTAATACCTCCGTCGGGTCAATCTGAGATTTGTTCTAAAACTCATGAGGGCTATGGTACAATGCATCTGTTGGCAACACTTCGATTAGAGTATTATTCACACAGCCATGCACCTGCCCATGTGAGTCTATCGCAGGTATGCCAGCACTCTGTGCCCATCAAATTTATCCTCCTGATTGAGTGTGCTATTACTGGCACTTTTGTTTAATTTCCACACTAATGTCCTGGGTTTCCGTGGATCAGGACAAAATAATAAAATTTAGTGCTAAAGGCCTGGTCAGGATTCTCCAGTTATCACTTTAAAGTGCTCTCTGTAAGACATGGAGTTGAAATTATCGTTGGTGTGTACATAGGCTTTATGAATAAATTACTGTGGTAAAAGCATAGAGGCTGACACTACTCTCAGCATGGGTTTGAGTCACAGTTTGGACAGGAAGACAACACTAAGGCAAGACCCCTGACATTGCATTAGCGTGTATTGTTAATATGATTCAAATGGCATAGATATTAATAGAAGCACTGTGTATAAGTGCTCCTATAAGTTGCATAATAAAACTACATGACGAAGACATAACTCTGAACAACACAAGTGTGAACAATGGCACAGGTCTAGAGCCACATTGCATGGCCACACCCCCTGAAATCCCCATAGACAGGATTGAGCTCTTTTCTTGGCCTATCAAACACGCTCATAGTGTTAGAGAGTTTTCATTGAACTTGTTGTGACCCCTTTATCACTTAATGATGAAGAACATCAGGAAGATATGCCTGCCTTCCGAAGTTACATAGTGCAGTTTCTGCAGTGCTGAGCTCCGAGCTGTAACAACAGAGGCTCTATTTCACTTATTACATGTCAGTAAAAAATGGCAATGATTTTGAAGCGACAATTTTAAAGTAAAATACTGCCTAGTGATGTTTTAATCACTACACAAAATAATTACGAGCAGACAATGAAACAGAGACAATCACTAACCTCACTTTCACACAGCAGAGTTTTCAAGAAGTTCTCTCCTTCGTTAGAAGACAAACTCCAAATGTTTCTAAGCTGAAAGGACAGACACTTGGTTACAGTGCAACACAAACACAGATATATTACATTAATGGGACTAAGGCATATGGAACAAATGGGAAAATATCTTTATTACAAATTAAAACCTGTAAAAATGTGGTAATTTCAAGTATTTATTATTTGTTTATTACAGGTGCATAAATTAGCTTCTAGCCTGCAAAGAGGCAGCTTTAGTGGTTATTAGAACTAAATGAGTTATACTCCCCTACATTCACGGCTACAAATGACTCAGGCATCACTGGGGAACTGTTTTTCCTTTGAGCACAATGAGGTCAGAATGCAGTAAAACTCGGACTCGCCGGCCTCCATCAAGTACCGTCTGAAAATGAGTCCCACACCATCTCTGATTATACAGGGCTATTGGATTAGATTAGAGTAGATTAGACATTTTATTTATTGCATTAAATAAACCTGATGGTTCAGAAGGGAAATCTGCTTGGGATGCTGCTTTGCAAAGACTGATAGTTACACACACACACACACACACACACACACACGGTTATAGCTTCACTGATTTCCAAACAAATTTCAATGCTGTTTCTTTCTCATTTAAATCTAGTTTTAGTGATTGGACACACGTCCTCACTGGGGCTTTAACATGTGGAATGACTGAAACTAATTCCATACGTAGTGAATGTAAACTCATCCAGAAGTCCAGACCAAGGCCAATGCCCCATAATGGCCAGCAACCAATCAGTTAACAGATTGTACTGCTGGGCTCCCTGCCACTTCCACTGAAAGCCTCAATCGTTAGTAACTGAGCAAACAGAAGCAAATTGAGTATTTCCACATTTTAGAGGAGCAAACTGAGTTTTGGACCATTCTGCGAGTGCTAATAATTCTCTTTAGTGCCATGCATGTGACGATATGTTTCTCTAAAGAATACTTACCTTGCTCAGACTCCTGCTGCTTTGGGTAATGAATGTTTAGAAAAATACAAATGACGTTTTTTTTCCTCCCCAAAGTGTGCATACACAGCAGTCACATCAACCCGTCTGCATTGCCCTTGTGGCGGTTGCTAAGTAACCATCTCAGCCAGAGTTACTGTCACCAGACATGAATCTTATTAGTCTTTTATTATTGTGCTGTTTTTAGGATCAAGGGTGTAAATAAGAGTATGCGTTTCCATGTTCTCTGCAGTGGGATATGAAAGAGCGAGGGCAAATTTTTGCTTGGGGACAAATATTCAGAGAGAAATTTAAGTGCAACAAAGAAATCCAGGCATCAAACCCATAACTCTGTACAATCACGTGGAATAATATATGACAGGCTGCATAAAACACTGGGAGGAAGTAAGTATAACCTTTTGCACAGGTAGTTTCTGCCTGTTTGTTTTATAGTGGAGTATTTACAGTTGTTCAAAGCTAGATGTGGGTGTGAATAAAAGTATTCAAAATATGTGCTTAATGTCTTCAGCCAAAAGGGTAAAGCATTACAAACAAGATTTAAATTAAAAAAATGAATTCATAGAGCAGTGGATTCATGTTTCAATATGTTCTCTTTAAAAACTTGAATAAACATTGTATTATCTTATTTTAATGTAATTTTGAGGTATTATGACCAGTTACTTCATAACAAGAATAAAACATTATTTGTAATATGCAGCTGGTAGTTTCCAGTTCCACGTTAAATGGTGGAGAAATCACACCTCAGGCTTCTTTTAAGGTGGAACATTATAGAAACCTCTTGAACAAGTTGTTCACATAGTATTAACATAGTATTGTCATAGTATTGATAACATAGTATTGTCAAATGCTACTGAAGACATACGGTGCCCTAAATTTAGCTCAAGTTCAGCAGCACTTCTCTGATATACCTGCAGACAGGCAGAGATGCCTACATGTGGCTACTAGTCATATGGGAATGAAACAGTACTCTTTATATTTGGGTTCTGACAATGTATCGGGCTCATCGAGGGTTGTCCCCTTCCTGCTACACCTTTGCCTCTTTCACACATGAACTCTGGAGAATCTTTAGAGATATTGTGTGTTTCAGTGTAACTCAGGGGCAACATCAAACTTGAAAACAAAGGTTTGGGGTAAAAATAAGAAATGGGACTGGGCCTTAGAGAAGTGATGTTAGGACCCAGTGGGTTGCTGCTTCGATCACGTGTACTGGCAGAAAGTTTGAGGTGGGGGACAAAGAAACAGCACTGTCTCCTCCCTCAACATACATGACTATAGGTGACATTTAACAAGGTACCTAACATCCAACCACTCCCTGTACTTTTCGTTTTCCCCATAACATTTTCATCAATAATCACAGGATGATAAAAGTTGTGATATATTAATTAAATTAATTATTGTTTATTACATTAACATAAGGCATTATTTATATATTACGTAATTGAATGGCATAATGCTAAATTAGAATAGAATTTATATTTATACAAAGCCATCTATTTCGTAATTCAGCAAATTATGTCACATGTGAGACATGGATACATTGCTTTATTAATGTGTTATTTATTAAATGTTCTTTAAATTCCCTACACAGCCTTTAAATAAACTGTGACCAACTGTCCTTACTAGGCTTTGTTAATGTCCTGAAATCCCCTGCATGGCACTGGACTGTTTTTCAATGAAAGAGAATTACTTTGCGCAAACCTTTCTATTCAAACCTAACTCTTGTGTTTATGCCCTCTAAGCATTTCTAGCTCTCAGAGCTGAAAACACCTTTAAGAGTCATGATAATTAGGCCACAACATTGGAAGTCCCAGATGGCTTTCTCCCTCTCTGAAGCAGTGTTTTGAAGATAGCAATGACCAAATTACTTAAAACTTCAGTTAAAAAAACCCCCAAAAACACCAACAAAAACTTAAAGGAAAACACCTTAATACTTGAGAAGAATGGTTTCACTTATTTAGGACATGTTGGAGAAGAAAGAACAAATAACAAAATGACTAAAATCCAGCATTTCTTACTCTTGCGTTTGGAGTAAACAAGCTCATTCTCAACAGGCGCTGAATCCGGTCGCTCAGGTTTTGAATCAATCAGGGCTGTTTAGACAAGGGAGAATGCTGCTGTGTTGCTTGATCCTTGTGGTATTTTGACCAAAGCATGTCTCTGAAGTTTCATTAAGACCCTAGAACTGTAGGAAAAAGGGGGTAAAATATATGTATGTCCCTTTTTAACCACTCATTTCCATGCAGGGACACTCTGATGAGAAAGTGCGAGATTGCCATTAAAAAGATTTAAAATTCTCAAGAGAGAAGCTGAAGTCCAAAGTGTGGGACGTGGTACGGTCCGTCTGTTCTCTGCTGGAAGAAAGCCCCCTGAGAGGCAGATTTGGAAGCATGGAAGTGAAGAAGTGGGGCAGGGAAGCTGTAGTGTAAATCAAATTAAGCAGAAGTGATGCTTCTGCCACCCACTCCCGAGCGCACTCTTCCCTCGGCATGGCCAGAGGTTGCCCGTATCCCAAGGACACACTCGTCTTGAGAGCCATTTTGTCAAGCTCTTAAAAGATGTTGCTTTTGACCAAATGACGAGTGGAAGTGGCACTATACCCGAGACCCCTTTCGCTTCTTTTCACATTTCAGCCATTAAAAGCTTTGAGGTGCATAAAATATTATCGCAAAGTAGCTGGGCAGCCGCAGAGGGCCGCATTCAAAAGTAAAATGTAAAAGACTCAAGTAATCACACCATTTTTGGCTTTCTTCATTGGCAGAAATAGGCAGGAGGAGAAGTGCTTTACTACCATCACAAAAAAGCCAGATTCCCCAATGCAGGACACCTTGCTGCAAAATTAAAGCTGAAATAAAAAATCATGATCTGGAGCCTATCAACCCACACACTGTGAAACAAGACCACCCAGTCAGTTTTTGTGGGATGTTTAATCTGAAAACACAATAAAAACAGCCATTTTGCTTTTGTGCTGCATCTTACGTGAAGTGCAGAGAATTTATTGTGCCTCCACTCAAGTGTTGATTAAATATGGCGAAAATGAGGAGAGTGAAGAAAGAGAACCAAACCATTCATTCATTCATTATCTGTAACCCTTATCCAATTCAGGGTCGCGGTGGGTCCAGAGCCTACCTGGAATCATTGGGCGCAAGGCGGGAATAAACCCTGGAGGGGGCGCCAGTCCTTCACAGGGCAACACAGACACACACACACACACACTCACGGACACTTTTGAGTCGCCAATCCACCTACCAACGTGTGTTTTTGGACTGTGGGAGGAAACCGGAGCACCCGGAGGAACCCCACGCAGACACAGGGAGAACACATCAACTCCTCACAGACAGTCACCCGGAGCGGGAATCGAACCCACAACCTCCAGGCCCCTGGAGCTGTGTGACTGCGACACTACCTGCTGCGCCACCGTGCCGCCCTAGAAACAAACCAAAATAGCTTTAAAAAACTTCGGCTCCTCACTCTTGGGATCTTCTGCTGGACTGAGCTGTGTGTGGCTCATTCTCACTTAAAGGGACAGGTGATGACGTCAGTATTCCTGAAGAGGGCTGCTGAAACAGGGAGAAAGACCAGTAGCCTGCAAAATGTTATATATGTACACGCACTCATTTTGAGACCAGGCTGTGAATTTCTGGACTTTCTTAAGGATTAACTGATGCCTTCTGAAGGGAAGCTTTTAAAGTCTTTTAGGGGCAGGAGGAAGGAGCAGGCACCATCTACCCCTGACCCCTCTCGCTCCTTTTCACATTGAAGCCATTAAAGCTTTGAGGTGCATAAAATATCATTTGCAGAGTAGCCGGGGCGGCCCAGGAGAGTTGCGTGGAAATATAAAAAAATGATTGCACCACATGGCTCCCTGATGGAGGGAGGTTACACTACAGTCATACAGTGAGCCTACAATGTTCCAATCATCTTCAAGATTTACGGATGCTTTCTGAAGGCAAGCCTTTTCTGAAATGCTGTTCCTTAGCAACCGCTTCTTCTGATTTAAACATTGGTATCTTATGTGGATACAGGATGGAAAACAACACAAGCACTTTCCAGAACAATGTGCACGGGGTGATCAGTATAGGGGACAGAGGCTTCTCTCCCTCTCTAACGTGCTCTCTCTTTCACAGTCTCTCTCTGACTCTTTCCTGTCACACACTGTGGTTTTGATGTGTTCTCTCTGTTGCTGACATGCTTTGGATTCTGCTGTGCTATGTGCATGGATGGGGGGAGAGAGAGAGAGAGAGAGAGAGAGACAGAGAGAGATGGAGAGAGCATGAGAGAAAGAGCAAATGCAAGAGAGAAAAATTGAGAGAGACAAAGAAGCAAGAAGATAGAGATAAAGAGAGAAACAGTAAGAAAGAGAAAGTCAGAGAAGCATAGAGAGAGAGAGAGAGAGAGAGAGAGAAAGAGAGAGAGAGAGAGAGAGAAATGGAGAGAGCATGAGAGAAAGAGCAAATGCAAGAGAGAAAAATAGAGAGACAAAGAAGCAAGGAGATAGAAAGAGATAGAGATAAAGAGAGAAACAGTGAGAAAGAGAAAGTCAGAGAAGCATAGAGAGAGAGAGAGCGAGAGAGAGAGAGAGAGAGAGATGGAGAGAGCATGAGAGAAAGAGCAAATGCAAGAGAGAAAAATTGAGAGAGACAAAGAAGCAAGGAGATAGAAAGAGATAGAGATAAAGAGAGAAACAGTGAGAAAGAGAAAGTCAGAGAAGCAGAGTGAGAGAGAGAGAGAGAGAGAGAGAGAGAGAGAGAGAGAGAGAAATGGAGAGAGCATGAGAGAAAGAGCAAATGCAAAAGAGAAAAAATGAGAGAGACAAAGAAGCAAGGAGATAGAGATAAAGAGAGAAACAGTAAGAAAGAGAAAGTCAGAGAAGCATAGAGAGAGAGAGCGAGAGAGAGAAAGAGAGAGAGAGAGAGAGAGAGAGAGAGAGAGTGGGGGATCTCTCAGGAGAGGTAACAGATGAAAACGACCAGGATCAGCACATCTGGCAGACCGCTCCACTTTCTCTTTAATATGCACAGGAACCCGCATGGATTGGGTGTAAAAACTAGAATGAATAATTGATGCGGCGTGGTGCCACAAAGCACTTTCTTTTTGCTAATTGGATTTAAAAAGAGTGCAAGAGTGGGGTGAAGGGGTGGGGGGCTAAAATGTTATTATGCAGAACGTGTGCAGTGAAATGGTCGAAGAGGTAGAACAAATAACATCCTCACTTCCAACCCCCTCCCAAATAATCCACGTTCGCCAACTTGTTACATGCCAAAAAGAAGCGGAGGAGTGAAAAGCGACTGGAAGACACTGATGATTTCTTCTGTCGCTGACCTCATCCCTGTCGCACATGCGTCCGGCTTCCGGCAGCTCATGAGTAATTGAGGCTTTATCTCTTTCAGTGCATTCACCATTTGCTGGCGACTTGCGGCTTATTGCACGACCTGCGAGTATTCGCCTTCCCAACGAGGCGCTTCATCAAAGCACTTGCTTGTAATACGTGGGAATTAACTTTGTCAGGGGGAAAATAAAAAATAATAATAATAAAATAAAAACAATAAAACTCAGCAGGCTGCAAAGGGCTTCCCACAAAATCAGGAACATGAGCCAGTGTGGAATAATAAACTGCAGGAGGCTTATCCAGAGTGACTTATAATATCTATTCATTCCTAATACAGACTAATGCAGCATTAGGAGTCTTGTCAATGGACTGCAATTGAAACAGCAGGATGGAGCAAGGGCGGCTTGGTCTCAGTGAGTATTTGTACATGCTTGACTAATAGACCATTCCCAGAAGTCACATACGTGTACAAAGTATATTACGCACATATACATTTTACCCTGCATTTTGTTTCGAAATATATCACTGCCCCTTTTTCTATAACTTTAAACTTAATCCTAAGCTCCAAAGACTAGACACAGGAGTGGTTTTCCCCTGTATAACCTTCTCCAACAACAGTGTACAGTGCTGTGTCTGTAACTCTTCTTCATGTTAATAATAGACAGTTGGTGTAGCAAAACAGCACCCCTAGAGGTTGGGAGCTTGCTTACGGATTGTAAAATAACTACAAATCATTCTTTATAACACAGAAATGTTCTAAATATCTCAGTTGCTCCTTTTGTCATTTACATACTCATTTAATTTTTGGAGATATTTTTGGCTTCACTTGTCTTCTAAATGGAGGGGGGCTAGAATGAAAGGCCGGAGGGGAGGGAGCTGCATGAAAGTGTTAGGGCACCAGTGGTCAAATGGCAAAATATGTTGATTCTATAAGTAAAAATACACAATAAAGTGAGCGTATGACAATTTTTAAAAGACCCAGTGCCATTTCTATGTTCTGAGTCTGGTGTTTTATAAAATTAAGTTTAATTTAAACACAGGACGTATTCAATGTGCTTTCCACTCATGTTTTCACTTTGAAACAATGCATTTTTTTTTAAACAGGAGCACCTGAACTCCACTCAGCTCTTCAAAAATGCATAAACCATCCTGTTGCTTTCTCATCTCCTGCCACACTTACCGAGGTGAAGAGCAGCACATGGATCCTCAAAACTGCAGCAGTGCCAGGTTTTACAAATAAAAATCCCAATAGACAGGAGATAAGAATTTGCTGTCAATTTCTGGGCCAAGATTTCTACAACATATTGGCTGCTGAAGAAGGATGCTACATCTGCTCCTTATAAAAAGCAGAGAAGCTGAAACAAGTGCTGGAGAACTGGGTATTTTACCCTTGAGAAAGCAAAGCCCCCCTATTAACACTGTAACAATCCTAATACTCACTGTACACTGCCATATTCTCCAGCCTTATCAAGAGCAACTTACAATTCTAATGAGGTGGAAAACAGTGGTGTTAGGATTCTTGCTGAAGGACTCTTATTGGTGCAACAGGGTTTGGCTCCCCAGCTGGTGAATGTTTAATTAATTTCAAGACAAAAATAAGAGTTAAAAGAAACAGAATGCATGGCACCTCTCACCCATGCAAGACCTTGCGAGACCTGTGTTCATCAGATAAACAGGGGCTTGAATAAGAGCTTAATTCTGTGGGTCTGAAAGAATGTGTAGCCGAGAAAACGGAATACAAACAAAATACACAAATCAAACTTCTAAGACAGAACCTAACCCTGCAGATTTCTTTGATGAAAAGGAGGAAAGTCAGAGGACAAAAGCAAATACAAAATACTGCATCATGTTGTATTTCACAGTGAGGAGTTGGTGTGTTCTCCCTGTGTCTGCGTGGGTTTCCTCCGGGTGCTCCGGTTTCCTCCCACAGTCCAAAAACACACGTTGGTAGGTGGATTGGTGACTCAAAAGTTTCTGTAGGTGTGAGTGTGTGAGTGAATGTGTGTGTGTTGCCCTGTGAAGGACTGGCGCCCCCTCCAGGGTGTGTTCCCGCCTTGCGCCCAATGATTCCAGGTTGGCTCTGGACCCACCGCGACTCTGAACTGGATAAGCGCTTACAGATAATGAATGAATGAAAATGAATGTTGTATTTCATTTAGTTGTTGAGGATTTTGTGTAATTTAACAAAAATGAAAGGTGTTTAACTAACCTTTAGACAACTGCATTGTTTTTGCTTTTTTCCGATGCTGTACAAAGACAAATATTTGCTGATGGCCTCAGCTCTGTTCGTCCTAAACTTTTAAACAATCACAAACGTGGACTGTGACGCGACTGATTTAGCTTTGTGTGCATTTCTCTCTCTCCCTCCTTTAAGCTTGCGTTCAGGAACAATGGCGAGGGATTGCAGGCATTTGTCAAAAACCTCAAGAAGTAGAGACAGATGACGAATGGGATTCCAGAAGCTGCTGCGTGTGTGTGTGTGTGTGAGAGAGAGAGGGGGGTGGGGTGGGGGTGGGTGGGAGAGGACACATTATTCTGAAAAGCCAGAGCTGCTCCTTTGATCTGTTCTAAACTAGATTCATAGCCTCTTAGGCCTCAGACTGGAGCTGAGCATTATGCTATGTGTTCACCATCTTAAAGAGCTGCGACAGTGAGGGGATGCTTGTCTTCAGGGAGATGAGAAGGAAAACAAAAGCTGACATCACCCTCTCACACAAGGAGCAGGGTGTTGAAAACGTCAGGAACAATCACCATGCGACCGGAGCGTTTATGCGCAGGTGGGCCTGCACCTGCATGAGCCCGTTTCTGGAAAGCTCTTGTTGCAGGATAAAGGTGAAGAGCGGCGGCAAAGTCATGCGGAAAGATCAGATTCAGGGCTGGGGGGAAAAAGGAGGACATCTGAAGCAATGAATCCTGGGATTATCACGGATGAGGGGATAAGTTGGGCATGTTTGAGGAAGGTTTAGTCGAACTGGAGCTGTATTATGACCTTAGAACAGAAATAAAAGCCCAACAGCAGCAGCAGAGCTATCGGTGATCCTATTTCCTTTCTCTGAGAAATATCTTCTTAGTGTTTTCAAAACAACAGATGTCTCTGGCGGTTGCTGTAGACTGCTACAGATGCCACATAAATTTGCGCCCTCATAATAGTAAAGCACTATTTACTGAGGTGGAGGTAAACACCCGCCCCATCTCTCTCTCTACTAAATGCGATTTAATTCCGCACATAGCTCTGCACATATCTCAACATCTGGATGTCCAGGTCTGAACAGGCACAATAGATGCTTATTTATTAATTTATTTTTTATCCCCCCCTCACAATGGCACACATTATGTTGCGCAACAGCTGTCGCACTTAACTTAGATTACCCCAGAGCTGGAGAACTTTTTTATTGCCTTATTTAATGTATTATCATTAATACCCCTCCCACAAAACATATGAGGGTGCCCGATTGCAGCGTTTCTTATGAGGTTCCTCGCCTCCGGAATGGCAGGGATATCGCAGAGAGCGCACGAGCGCCTGGACGCTGGAGATATACAGTATCAGCGTTGTGGTGGAGCCCGGAATGATTATTTTGTCTGGAGTGAGGCGCCGAGAGTATTTATCTATCAAAAGACTCAATATGGCTGCCTCCGCCCGCACACCTGATAGAATGATGGGCACAATAAGAGCGGCTCCAGCTGTGGGAACTTCTCCCCTCCTCAGTATGGTTTTATTACCTGGCAATAAAGCAGCAAGATGAAACTATGGAACCCACAGTGGAAGGGGGCAACGTTTTCCCTCCCATTAGGGTCTAAAACCAGAGGAATCCTGCATTGATTGGAGTCTAATTAAAACAAACAAACGAAAAAAAAAAGTGGGATCAGTGCTCCATTCTAAGCCCCCACCTCACAACAGCAGATCATCAACACAGCACAGCATGCTGGGTGCTTTCTTCAGAGCGCATGGGCCTCATTAAACCCACTCCGTCAAGATCCTCTCATTATTTTGCATTATACCCCACAGATCCTCGGGATATCCTGGCTCTGGGATCAAAAGGTCCTTTCCCTGGAAATAAAGCATTAAATATGTGAAGGAAACAAGGGCATGGTGAAGAAAAAAACACTGCACACGCACGCACACAAACAGTCAATACGACCACATGCAAATCTGTGTTAAATGCTTCCCAGGCTAATGACCACATGCGACCGTGTCCAAACGGTTTGGTGTCCCCTGGTCAAACGCCGTTTCGCTGTATGATCCGAGTGAATCCCGTCTAGAGAACACGAGTCTGCATGTTTTAAAGCACACTGTTTGCTGAAGTTAATACTTTGGGGAAAACAATAAAACAAGCAACGTGAACTGAACAAAAGTTATGACTCATTTTATATTTGATGTTTTATTTTGTTCCCTATAGTTGAAACCCAGCAAATAAATGCAAATGCAGGAAAAGCCAGGGTGCTTTTCAAAGTTTTTACAGCACCATACAGCCTTTAAACATCTTGCTGAGTACCCGCTCATTCTCTTTCACTCTCTCACACACACAGGGGCCATAACGAAATAGATATGGAGCCTTGTACACTCAGTCCGTCTTAAATGTACCCACCACATGATTGGACAGATCTCATTCATTCATTATCTGTAACCCTGGTCGCGGTGGGTCCAGAACCTACCAGGAATCATTGGGCGCAAGGCGGGAATACACCCTGGAGGGGGCGCCAGTCCTTCACAGGGCAACACACACATTCACTCACACCTACGGATAATTTTGAGTCGCCAATCCACCTACCAACGTGTGTTTTTGGACTGTGGGAGGAAACCCACGCAGACACAGGGAGAACACACCAACTCCTCACAGACAGTCACCCGGAGCGGGAATCAAACCCACAACCTCCAAGTCCCTGGAGCTGTGTGACTGCGACATTAACCTGCTGCGCCACCGTGCTGCCCCTGGACAGATCTGCTGAATAAAATTAAAGTTGAAAACTAATGTGAAGATGCATCCAAGCCTGTCCTTAGAATCTCCTGAGCAGAGAAGAGGCCAGAGTACAACCTTCTGCTCCACACAGGCTTGTTTAACCAGGGTCATATACCTCACTATCACAGCACAAGACATTAATGATTCAACATAGACCGTTAAATTACTCGTGCCTTTAGAGAAATCTGATAGCAGCTTTATTTAAAGACTTACAAATTATAACAACTCTTATCTGGAACATGTGTGTGTGTATATATATATATATATATATATATATATAAATTAGAGGTCAGAGAATATCATTTTAAACGGGAAGACTGGGAAGACTTCTCTCCATGTTGTAAATCAAACTCCAGTCTGCCTTGCGGAGGGCAGTGGTGTTATCCACTTTCCTATTCGAACACTATAAAAATCCCCAGTGTGTTTTCTTCACTCAGAGCACAAGTGATGCTTGTATTGTGTGAACGGGGAAAGCACTTACGTACTGAAAGAACAGAAGCCTTCGGATTTTTGGAGGTTCTCCCATCACTATTTTAACATTGCACACAACTGTTTTCAAATCTGCAGACAGGATTATTGGCATTTCATTTCTCCATAAAGAACATGTAAAAGACACGTCTGCTCTGAAAACAAACACAGACTTTCCAAACACATTTATTGGGCCAATAACATTAAACAAACACAGTGTATGACCATTGTAAACAATAAAACAGAAAAAAGGCATCAGCTCTGCTCCAGAAATTCAAAGTGCGCCAAGCGTTAAAATATTCAACTTTTTTTTTTTCATTTAACTTTCCCCTCTGATATATTTTTATGTTTATTTGTATCTTTACATAGTAATCTTCAGCATGAATAATTTCTATATACAAGCCAGGACACTCGTTGTCATAAACGCACATTCTTCTTTAAAGTGTTTTTTTTTTGTTTTTTGTTTTTGACTCCAAGGCGATGCTGATGCTCCCGTCCTCCACGCCGTCCTGGGATTACGATGGACAATGCAATTATGAGTCAAGGATGTTTCCGTTCTGTTTGCTGTCTCGCAGTCCGTCCCATTCCAAAAGCTTGGAGTAAGGTATCCATATTTACAAAGGCTAAAAAGTCATCGTTAATTCCGTTTCTGCGAAGCGACTATGAAATAAATGGTTTCAAATTTTGTATGTTTTCACTTCTTATTCTTTTTTTTTTATATCCACCAAAAAAGGTAAGTATCAAAACATTTGTAGAGTTATAGTTGTACTTCACTGCTTTTGAGTTGATGTATGAAACAGAGTCTCTTTGCCGACACTGCGGAGTCTCTTCTCGCTGATATTTTCTTTTTTCATCATCTTTTATTAGTAGTAATATTTTTTCTTTACAATGTCATGACTTTTTTTTCTGGCAGGACAAATGTAATACAGTCTTGAGTCTGTTCTTGTTCTCTTTCTCTCCCCAATGTCCATCTCCAGCCACTTCTCTGTGTGTCTTATGTTTGGGTTCATCCATGAACGGGATCTACTTCAGCAGCCATTCATTCACTGCATTGAAGAAAAGGAAGGTTAAAACAGAAATACCACACACAGTTTATAGATAACTTTTGGAAGGGCTGACACATCTCATATAATTGTTCACAAAAGATATGGCACCCCATGTTAAACGTTTGTTGGCTTGGTAACAACACGAACTTTAGTGCAGTTTCTGTCGCTTGGCAGTTGAGGAAAGAAGTAAAATATGAAATATAACACATTTTTTGTTCATGAAATGTGTCAGATATGGCTAATAAAGTATGTTCTTTAAGGATGTGTCAACCAACAAAACATCTCCTTAGGCCAGGGGTGCTCAGACTCGGAGCCATCACTAAATCCATCCACAACCTACAAATATCACATTGTTGCTGCCCAAATTGAAACATGTATTATTTTAAAAGGGATAAAACCTTATTCACTTTCAATGGATGTAATTTGAGCATTTTTATTGCTCCATTCATCGTGCAAATTTCAGACCGTGTGAAGGACAGCTGCTGTGTTCAAATGATGCAGTAAAAATCACAAAAATGGGGAAACGTTTTTCTGTGACAAGCCACAATATATATTTCCCCAATTGCACCACAATCTCTTCCAACATGCTACACAAAACCTCTGGCGCGGGAAATAAACAAAAACAAAAAAACACCCGTTACGTTTTCAGACATCTCCCAGCATTAGTCTTACAAACTCATACATTAATTCTGTCTCAAAACCTCAGCTGCATATCCAAGTCTAATTAGAAGTATTTTTCCATTTCCTTCACTGTCAAGATATTTACATCTTTAAACAACAAATGCAATTAAAGAGGAAATCTCTCATGTTTACTCTCAGGGGTGGAGAGTTCAACCTCTCGAACGAAACACAATTAGAATTTCATCAAGGAGCTCAAGCAAATTGACTACAATGAAATCCTGTGATCACAGTACAGCAGATAATAGGAGTTACTTTTGGAGCTGGGCGGATTACTTCAGGGGGTAAAAAGCAATTTTAATTTTCCTTGTTGAAGGTATTTTGGCAGTGGAAGGGGCTAAACAGAGCACAGACGAGCCGTGAGGAAGCAAAGGACTCTCCAGGCGAGCAGGTATATTACTGAGACCTCCCAAACCTCACGTCGTCTTGGAAAACAAATGACTCCTGTTTGAGAGGAGATTATTAGTAATATTCCTCACACATTCTGCTGGATGGCATGGCTGCATAACAATGTGTTTTGAATTCCAAAATCTTTTATGAATTCTTGTCACAGATTTCAAATGTAAACAGACTCTAAGCTGTTGAAGAAACGTGTCTAAAAATAAATTAATGTACAAATGAATGTAATAAATTATATATATAGCTCAACGTAATGTAAAGCTTTAGGACAATGTTCTTAAGGCCACATAATACCTATAAATACTGACATGAACTTACATAATCATTGTCAGCAGAAGTCACATGTCATTATGATTTCATTCGCCAGCTTTGATGTGAGATTGACAATACTGATGGTGTTTTTCCTGACATTGTCTTGTCATGACACTGCACAGTCTGGAAGTGACTGACGTCATTTCATCCAAAAGTGCCAAGTGCCATGACCTAATGGTAGATCATGCTGATTTCATCTGATTCTGTTGCAATTTCAAATTTTATATTATAGTTGACAGATTTTTGACAGACTTGTGTAACCTGTTAAAACATCAGCCCAAGAAATATCTGGAGAAGTAAACAGGAATGAAATGAAACATATAGCCTTGACACTGACCTCGGTACTGCAGTTTCTGAGCCCTGTTGTTGGGGCAGTCCTTTCCCTGCATGCTGAAGTTGATATTAGTGCGGATGCAGCGGTTGTTGAGGGGCTGAACCGGACGCACGTTATCACTCATACTGAGGAAGATCTGCGACGGCTGGTTCTGACTCAGCAGCCGCATAGAGTGCATCTGCAGAAACAATACAGCAACACATCTGCTTACATCTGTGCACATCTGCACTGACAGACCACTAAACCTGCAATTTCAACACTACTGTAGAAATGAGGATCTATGAGACAAATAGGCTATGACAGTATTCATTGTGCAACTTCTCAAACCATGCAACACACTAGACTTACTGCAACTCATTAACACCATGCAACACACTACTAACTTACTGCAACTCATTAACGCCATGCAACACACTACTGACTTACTGCAACTTATTAACGTCATGCAACACACTACTGACTTACTGCAACTCATTAACACCATGCAACACACTACTGACTTACTGCAACTCATTAACGCCATGCAACACACTACTGACTTACTGCAACTCATTAACGCCATGCAACACACTACTAACTTACTGCAACTCATTAACGCCATGCAACACACTACTGACTTACTGCAACTTATTAACGTCATGCAACACACTACTGACTTACTGCAACTCATTAACGCCATGCAACACACTACTGACTTACTGCAACTCATTAACGCCATGCAACACACTACTGACTTACTGCAACTCATTAACGCCATGCAACACACTACTGACTTACTGCAACTCATTAACGCCATGCAACACACTACTGACTTACTGCAACTCATTAACGCCATGCAACACACTACTGACTTACTGCAACTCATTAACGCCATGCAACACACTACTGACTTACTGCAACTTATTAACGTCATGCAACACACTACTGACTTACTGCAACTCATTAACGCCATGCAACACACTACTGACTTACTGCAACTCATTAACGCCATGCAACACACTACTGACTTACTGCAACTCATTAACGCCATGCAACACACTACTGACTTACTGCAACTCATTAACGCCATGCAACACACTACTGACTTACTGCAACTCATTAACGCCATGCAACACACTACTGACTTACTGCAACTCATTAACGCCATGCAACACACTACTGACTTACTGCAACTCATTAACGCCATGCAACACACTACTGACTTACTGCAACTCATTAACGCCATGCAACACACTACTGACTTACTGCAACTCATTAACGCCATGCAACACACTACTGACTTACTGCAACTCATTAACGCCATGCAACACACTACTGACTTACTGCAACTCATTAACGCCATGCAACACACTACTGACTTACTGCAACTCATTAACGCCATGCAACACGCTACTGACTTACTGCAACTCATTAAAGCCATGCAACACGCTACTGACTTACTGCAACTCATTAAAGCCATGCAACACGCTACTGACTTACTGCAACTCATTAACACCATGCAACACGCTACTGACTTACTGCAACTCATAAACGCCATGCAGCACACTACTGACTTACTGCAACTCATTAACGCCATGCAACACACTACTGACTTACTGCAACTCATTAACGCCATGCAACAGACTACTGAATTACTGCAACTCATTAACGCCATGCAACACACTACTGACTTACTGCAACTCATTAACGTCATGCAACACACTACTGACTTACTGCAACTCATTAACACCATGCAACACACTACTGAATGACTGCAACTCATTAACGCCATGCAACACACTACTGACTTACTGTAACTCATTAACGCCATTCAACACACTACTGAATGACTGCAACTCATTAATGCCATGCAACACACTACTGACTTACTGCAACTCATTAACGCCATGCAGCACACTACTGACTTACTGCAACTCATTAATGCCATGCGACACACCACTGACTTACTGCAACTCATTAATACCATGCAACACACTACTGACTTACTGCAACTCATTAACGCCATGCGACACACCACTGACTTACTGCAACTCATTAACGCCATGCAACACACCACTGACTTACTGCAATTCATTAATGCCATGCAACACACTACTGACTTACTGCAACTCATTAACACCATGCGACACACCACTGACTTACTGCAACTCATTATCGCCATGCAACACACCACTGACTTACTGCAATTCATTAATGCCATGCAACACACTACTGACTTACTGCAACTCATTAACACCATGCAACACACTACTGACTTACTGCAACTCATTAACGCCATGCAACACACTACTGACTTACTGCAACTCATTAAAGCCATGCAACACACTACTGACTTACTGCAACTCATTAACGCCATGCAACACACCACTGACTTACTGCAATTCATTAACGCCATGCAACACACTACTGACTTACTGCAACTCATTAACTCCATGCGACACACTACTGACTTACTGCAACTCATCAATTAATTAAAGACCATGCAACTTAAGCTAAAAATAGAGGTCCACCGGTGAACGTACCTGCATCTTTGTGACGTAGATTGGCTTGTTCATGAGGATCCAAGTCGCGGTCTCATAGCATGGAGGGATAGTCATGGATCCTTCGTAGGTAATGAAACTGGCCGTCTCTGGATACACCTCCTCGATGTTGAGTCCCGAGAGTAAATACGCATCATCTGTGGAAAGGAAAAGAGGAGACGGCTCTTGACTGGAGGAGAACAGCTGTTGTATATGTAGCTGCTCTCTTGTTAGGCAGAACTCCTTTCTTTGGGTTTCTCTTTAAAGAGACAATTTTCAACCAGCATCTTTGCTTGTCAATGTGTTTTGTTCTCCCACAGGCAGAGGCTGAGCTTTGGCTGTGATTTGCTCTATGATTGGTGAAGGTT
Source organism: Hoplias malabaricus (assembly GCF_029633855.1). Classification (NCBI taxonomy): domain Eukaryota; kingdom Metazoa; phylum Chordata; class Actinopteri; order Characiformes; family Erythrinidae; genus Hoplias; species Hoplias malabaricus. Next base: position 7,884,472 of record NC_089802.1, read on the forward strand.
CTTGTGCTGTTTTGACATGTTTCACAACGCCATGCCTCCATTAGATACCACGGCGTTGTGTTCATGTGAAAAATATTGAACTCTCCTATGCTGACAGCAGTCGGGTACCAGGCTCTGACATGAGCCTGACGGAGAAAACAATTCATTAGTTTTTTCCCCATCCCATTGATTACCCCTCGTTCTGAGCCTATGTAAAATATATATAATAAATCCCCCTTGCGTGTTTGTGATTCTAGGGCTGTTACTGCACTGAACTTTGATAGCTTTAGTGGCATAAATAATTCGTTTTGAGTGTGAGGGAGGGGGCTGGGTTTAAAAATGCATGCTCGTCCAGCCAATGGTGCAGTGGAGGTGGCGTGAAGGGCCTCAGGTGGGAGCAGCCTTCTAGTCTGGGGGGGTGGTGGTGGGGAGGTTCTGACAGCTGTCAAAGCCCACGCTCCTCTGCCGTACTCCTGCTAGCACTGTCCAGACTCCCCTCTGCTCGGCTGGCCCATGTTCACGCTCCACTGAGGACCAAGAGACCAGCAATGCCCACCAGGGGTCAGCACACTCCTCTCTTCACCCTCTCTCCGCCACCCCTATTAATTCAATTATGGAGCTCTTTTTTCACAGCTCCCCGAGGTGAGCTGAGGCGCTACGCCACAGAGAATGTGGGCGTCTGTACAGACTACAAAATATTCTTAGAAGAGCACCATTTTCTGCCCGACTTTTTTCTTCAGTTTGCAGCTCCGTGCGAGCTGTGTGTCTGATAGGGATAACACTCACCATCTCTGAACACATTTACGAGCCTGTTCTCTGGTGGTGCCTCAATGAGGGATATCAACATATTATTGCTCCCAAACAAAATTCCTGTTTCCTAGGCTTTTTGGAACATTTCTACTCTTCTGATAATTGTAAAAAAATGTCACATAGCTTTAAAACAAAAACCAGTTTGGAAAAAACCAAACTATTTTAACCAGCTGGATTCCTGTATACACCATATGTCCAAAGTTTTTAGAAACTTTTTACAATCAGTGAAATTAAGTACTTTAAGGTGCACCCATTATGGAAACAGATGTTCAATCTAGTGCAAAGCTTTCCCACAAGAGAAAGGCAAGGGAAGTTTATTTATAGAGCATTTTTTGTACACAATGGCACTACAAAGTGCTTTACAGAGACAGTATAGGGACAGCACAGAAATATTAAAGCTGTGAAACAAATGAAACTGTAAAATAATTACATTTAAAAGGTAACAAAATATAAAATGTCATGAGAACTACTGATGTTCCCTTCCCTGAGGGACAATAGCAAGATATAACAGTCTTTCTTCACAGTTATAAAGTACTGCTCTTCCCAGGTAGGGGCTCTCACTGCAGTAAACTACCTTTTAACACCCTTCATTTCAGGAATTTTGCATGAGTCCTTAAACCTTTCACCCAACAGATTGTTGCTGCTTTTACTTTGACTGACTTAATATTTATCATTTCTTCTTAACTTTTGCCCCTTATTTATTTGGTATTTATTTACTATTTCTTTTTTCCCCTTAAAGTTTACATGCTCACTTCAATTGTGTTGTATTTATTTTTGGTACCTATTCACCATTATTTTTGTGATTATTTACATTTTTTTGCCTTGTACATTTTGTTCTTTATCTTCTTTTTGCTTTGTACTGTAAGACAATTCAAGCTCTATTTTTACATATTAAAGAAGCTATTTCAAAGACTTATTACCACCAAACCAATCTATAAATTCATATAAAAGATTTTAATCCAAGCAATTATGAATCATTTCTATTGTTGCATTTTTTTTATTAAACCTTCGGATGATGTAAAAAGCCATTCACATTTACAAACTAAAGAAAATTAGGGAGAAGTAAAAGTGCAGAAAAAAATCTTTTGATTAAATGATGCTCACCCATGCTACAATCCAAGCTGGTGAAACTTCTCCCCGGAGTCATGTTATATTTCATTCCTACTGACCACAGCTGATGGTGTGAAGCACAGTGGACATTTTATGTTTGGTCGGGACACAGGTTGAGATCTTACACAAACAGAGTAAAGCAGTGACATGGCGCGTGACATGGCTAGTCACAGAAGCAGTGCTCTCACAGACAACATGCTTTTTCTTCTTTGTTCAGTGACGCAGGTGGACAGATTGGGTTGCTTGTGTCTTGCAATAAAACCTCAGCCTCCCCGTCACATCTGTGTCCAAATACTTTGAAAACAGTGACCTCACTAGAGCAGTCTGGAGTTGTCCTGCTGCTGGTTTCTCTGTGGCATTCTACACATTAATTGTTTAACTGCTAAGTTTGATTACTTATAGTAGTTACACTTACAGTACAAAGAAAAACATGTACTTCCAAATCAGTAGCTTTATAGGACAAGGTGGGAAACCCTTCTTATTAAATGGATAGTTCCAGTCCTAAATTCTGATTGGCTGAGCCGTGTTCAAAGCCTCTGTAAAATACACAATATACGCATACCTATGACCGCATCTCAACATCTGAAATTGATATTAATGAGCCACTGTCTTAAACCTTGGTAGTGAGCTAGTGAGCAGTGTATGAAAACTGGAAACTTGTTATATTGGGTGGGTTACCAGTGGATGACTGGTGTAAAGAGATTGTCTAGATTAAAATTAATTAAACTTTTCATGTTAGACTGCTTAGCTACCATAGTTTACATTAGTGAAGGAATAGTTATTACAAATACTACTCACATATGTGATTTATGATTGAACATGGAAGTTCCCTATCACTATGTCGCTAATGCTACAGTTTCTGGAGCTAAAGGCTAAAAACGGCTTCTCCTTACATTTCTGGAGAGGTGCACATTAGACCACACCGTGAGGTCCAGTGCCTACAAAATAGGGTCAATGAAGAAGAATAAATTGGGCTTGAGGATCCCTTCAGAAAGAGGATAGAAATACAAGTATTTCTACTCAACTAAAAAACCTAAATATATGTGAGAATCGTTAGTGCAATAGAGTGGCTATGTATTACCCTCATGTTGTTAGCAACACTGCTCGCCGTTAATGGGCTATACTGTGTGGTGGAAGAATACTTTATTTTGAATGTACACAGTACATTTGTGTACTTTATGTTAACCGCCGTTTTATAAGAGCAAAAAGCCACTCGAAGCTGTGCATTACTACATTTTATTACTGGAAATAAAACCCCACGATAAATTCTCAGTAAAACACAGCCTCTTGCGGCTTATTGCTTTATTACCTTTCAATGGAAGTCAATGTAATAATATTTTATTCCAAGTAATTTTGGAGCATTTTGATTGGTCCATTCATCATGAAATTTTAACACAGTGTGAAGAACAACTGTGTTCAAATTGTGTAAACCAAAAATTGACAAAAACAGATCTTTGCACAGTGACAATATGCTCAAATTAAAGAATATATATAAAATGCTCACTTGCATCTACATCTCAAATTATCACGTTTGTAGCCTAGTCTACAAAAGAACAAAAAGTGTGTGTGTGTGTGTGGGGGGGGGGGATTATGTATTCTAACAAATAACTGACAGCATCTAACCAAAATCACAAAAATTATATTATAGGGTAACAAGGGTAAATCATTGTTCATTATTACATACAATTGTTTCCCCTATAAAAAACCTCATATGATTAAAAAGTAGAACTAATAATCTCATCACCTTCTTGAGTTAATTTGGACAGAAATAAAAATAAAGAACAAAAACCTGGTCCTATGCCTGTGTTTAACATTATAATATGTTCTGAAAGAATCAGTATATGCAGTATATCCTGGTCACATTCTGGTGAGCTAAGCACAAATACCAGCATGCCTTGGGGAGGGGGGTTAAAAAAAAAATCCTCAAACCAGTTCAGAGTGCTGGGTTATGCCTCAGCCTTGAGATCTGTCTTGTGTGTGGAGTTAAAGGCAGATTAGGGCAAAAGTTGATCTCAGATTTCAGCATAATTTCAATGCCCCAGAGGCTGAAGAGTCTTGCTGGTCTAGACTCAAAGTCTAACACTTTCTGAACAGACATAATTTAAAATGCACAGCAATAACCTACAAAAATGGATGAGAGAAATTGGGCTGTGTCTGGCAAATAAGGTGAACCATGTATTATTGAGTGTGGAGCAAGGTCTTAACTTGCAGATCCTTTAGTTTACATTTCATGGTCACGCACAGCAAGTCACTAGGGTTTATCCCATCAGCCGCGATTTGAAAAAAGGCAAAAAGGTCAAGAGGTTTTTTAAACCCACATGCTGACACTGGTACTTCCTACTATGCTGCTCTGCAAGCTGCTCATCTGTGTGCTCTGACCAATAATGTGATTGATTCACTGCTGAGGCGAGATTCTGTTTTTGATAGCTCCACCAATCAAATCTGCCCAGCCCCCTGAGCCTGAACCTGACAGGGAAAGCTGTTTTGTGCCTTTCCCTCGTTCTGGGAATGCTAAACAAATTTCAGAGTTGTAGAACATCATGTTCTACTGGTGACTTCCAGTCGCATGGAACACCTGTCCCAGCAAGGGCCATGATGTGATCCAGATTCACGTGGTCCCCAGTTGAATCTATGGTCACTGATTGAAGCCGCAGCTGATGGTTTGTTTTCTTTTCTAAAGGTGTTTCTTTCCTTTCTGCGTTATCTCTGAGCTTGCTCAGCTTGCAGATGTCCAGATGGTTGAGGAGTCACGCTCTGACCCATTTCAGCATTTCTCTCCATGGCCTTATCCCCTCAGTTTGTGAATCAGCATATTGAGCTGGCTCCATTCACTGACATGCAGGTCGCTTGTCGCTCCCTGTTGTGCCCAGCCTGGGCCTTGCGGCATTATGTGGACTTTACTGCCAGTGTTCGTCAGAGGGGCCAGCTGTTAGTGCAATTCAAAGCCACTAATAAAGGGGATTTCACAATGGGTGGTGAAGGTGCAGCCTCTGGCCAATAAGTCTATCTACTTGCAGACATCAGGAATAAATGTCTTGCTATTTTGGCCAGAAAATATTCTTAACATGGGCAGTGATGCAAGGGGTTTCACTGGTGGAGGTCAGTGACCTGGTTCAACAAAAATGTCTTAGCTGCTTTTCAACTGCATGGTACACAGACAGTACTCAATATTTCTTGCTTCCCCATTAGACAAATACGATCCCTGCTCACTCATGGTTCCAAGTGAGCCGAGTAGTGACTAGACCATAACCTGTGAACCTTGCACTGATTGGCCAGAGAGACTTGCCAATCACATCAAGATGCAGACATTCAGCCCAAACTCACCATATTTAAAATCTTCAGGTTACAGTAGAAATCTATTTATTTATATTTTAAAAATCCAACTCACAAAGACAGCTGGTTCAATTATGCAGTGGTCTTTTCAAGAGGTTCATTTGTGCCTTTGACAAAAGAATCCAGTGAGATTTGGAGTGAAATTTGTGTCAAAAATCCTACAAAAGCAAAAATAAATCAGCCAGCAATATTCTTAGAATCAAGAGCAGAAAGTATGTTATGAATGCAAAAAAGAAAAAAAAAATATATCAAAGTATATATTTAAAAGACACTTGCTTCAGTGTTGGCTCACATTAGTGAAGTGTTCAAAAAATGGAAAAGATACACACTTGTGTTGTGGAATTCATACAATGACTTTACGGACGACAAAACATAGCAATAAATTCATAAATAAATAATGAAATAAACAAATAAATTGCTATTTTATCATTTATTTATTTTGTTATATATTCCCACAATTTCTTTAAATGTACCATTTGTGGCACTGAATGGAGAGAAATCACAGAGATAATGAAAGAATGATCGATGATTCCAAAAACAAAATACTTTACGGAGGAAGAGAAAAAAAAACCCTCAAAAGGGTAATAAACTATCTTTTAAAAACATACTTTTGATACTTTTTTTGTTTTGCATTCACAACATGCTCTGCTCTTGATTCTAAGACTTTTGCTTGCAGATTCATTTTTGGTGAACGTTTTCACTCCATATGGTGTAACGAGGAATGAAAAAACTCTACTGATCTGTCTGAACTGATGCACAGAGCTGTGTTCAATCCCGAACAACAACAACAACACGTAACTATATGATGATTTAACAACATTTGATGTTACTGATGCCATTATTTTGGTTCCCAATTCTCACGGTTAAGATTTGTATGTGTGTGTGTGTGTGTGTGTGTGTGGCAGGGGGTCGGCTGCGGTGGTGGAAAATGAATCAGGTACCAGGGACCAAGCAAAAAAGCAAGTTGAGTTGAGTCGAGTAAAAGCGAGTCATGTACCACGCAGTGGAAAAATTCCATTAGTGTCTCAGCTTGATTCTAGATTCCCATTTTTCCTGTTCTTTCCTCAGATGCTCCCCTCAAAGCATCTGATACCTCCTGCATATGGATAAGACTATCAAAATTTTGCCAGGTAAATTCTGATTGGCTGTTTGCAGGTCCATACACTGGTCATAACCTGCTGGCGAGCCCCACTTTGTTTACTATGGTTGTGTTTTTGTTGTAGCTCACTTTTGAAACTCACCTGCTCTTACCAATCAACCTGAAACACTGTTGTGTGTTCCCATTTCATTTCATGCTTTTCTATGGAGATTACACAAGCTGTGCGTGCAGAACTGAACAGCTGCGCACACAATGAGCTCACAAAGTAGGTGAGTTCATTAATTATAAAGTATGCCTAAAAACATTTTGCCTTAAAGTAGGTAGTTCTTAGCTACATTAAGCAGCAAAATACACAAAAGGCTCTCAAAGACAAAGACATTCATCATCACTTTGTTAGTATCCACTGTGCTTCGTCACGCCTTGGGTAGTCAGCCACAATTAAAACACCACTAGTTGAATGTAACAGTGCTTCTTTGAATTCCTGACAGTCACACACAAGCTGTAAATGACTCAAAGCCAGCAAGAAGAGTTCTGAAGGAGAGCATGATAAATGTATTCCTGGTTATGTTGTGCCACTGCATGCCTCTGGTTTAATATCTCAATTACTGTGCAGGAACACAAGGAGTATGCACTTTGCTTCAACTCTGATCATCTAAAATTCATAGAACCAGAGCTACATTTGTGACTAGTGTTTTGTCTAGTGGTTCATGCTCAAATCACTTTTAGGCCTCTTATTCCAAGGCTCTCAAAGTACTCAGGCGGAGAGGCACGTCCTTGGATTTTCCATCACATTTAACAGAAGCCAGTATGCAATGATTCACGCCATTCATAATCTCATTCATCTGGAGGCCTTGCACTTACTCTTATATGTTATTCTTGTGATGGTATCTCTGTTCAGCATCCGGTTCAGAAAGGAGTTTGAAGTCTCAGATATCTGGAATTAGAAAAAGACAGGGGGAAAGGGAGGAATGACAGAGATAGATTGAATATGTGATTGGTGATGTGAGTGTAACAGCATTAGCGATTTAGCATAGCACAACACCTGGCACCATCATTTATTGCTGAGTGAGGTGTTAGCCACGCAAGCTTGCCGACAAGTTTCTCGAATGCTGCGCTTGCTTTTAGTAACTGATACAGCCACCATCATAAATTTGAAGAGAGCTGAGAAACAGAGTCGCTTGATGTCTTACTATAAACTGTTATTCACTCATTTCAAAGGCTCTGCTTGCTATTAATGATTAGAACAAAAAGTGCTTCACCTGCTTAAGCTCTTCACCTCCTCGCTGGCCTTTCAGAAGTAAAGAGGATTCTGCATAATCATGAAGGGCGCCTCATTTCTGAGACATAATTACTGCAGCTCAAAGTGTATGTGAGGGGAAAATTGAAAAAAGAGAAGCTAAACAAAAGTAACTTTCATAAAGGGAATGAGCTCAGGACCTCTTCTAATGGCACGTCCCTTGCTTAGCGCTGTGTTCAAAACTGTGGGCAGCCAGGTCAAACTGTATTACTGAGATTCTTAGAAGAAATGTGTTCATCTTTATTCCTCCCACAAGGGAAACTGGTCATTTTGTTGTCTAACTGCCCCAGCAGTGCCACATGCAGGAGTGGAAGGTTAAGTGTCTTACTGAACTCACCTCTCCGACCCATTTCCACACATCTTAAAGCACATGCTTTTCAAGGAAAACACATTTTAATGGTTGAATTTAGTATACAGTAAACACTATATTCACACTAATTCAAATCACACCGATTTAAGCTTATGCATTAAAAGAAGAGAAAAAAAAAACCCCAAAACACATGGAAACATTTGCATTTTAATTTACACACCATAGAGCTGCTTCATACCCATACAGTCATGTATTTATGAGGTCCTTTATGAGGTCATGTTCTTTTTACCATCAGGAGCATCAACCGAGTCAATACTTTATTTCCACTTCACGCTCAAATTTCCCACAATCTCGTTCTGGCATTGTCCTGTGAAACAAGTGTGTTCACTAGTAGTGATTGTGTATTTAATAATGCTGTTTTATACTGAAATGGCACAAATGCAAGAGCAGTGATGCATGATAGCTCTACAAAGGCTAAGAAGGTTTGGAGGTAATTTGGAGGTAACATGTTAGGATTTTATCCAGAGTAATTCACTACACAACCTGATATCATAGAAATATTATGTATAAAAATAAATATACTACTAAAAGACCATGCATACTAAAACCATTTCATTTCTATGTAGAGGACACTTCTTAATTTGTAGCTGTCATACTTTCAGTAAGACAGCTCCCATCCACTGGTGGTGCTGTTTCTCCAAATAAACTCAGACTCTTATGTAGCTGAAGAAGAGCTATGCAAACAGTAGAGATAGGGATAATATTAAACAAACATGAAACACAACTTTTCAAACTTTCTGCACTTTAAGGTTAAGCTTTCAGGTTAATGTTCAGGCTTAAGGGAAAGTTTTAAGTCTGTTTTTGGATGTGGGGTTGCCAGATTTTCAAAATGTACTAAACAGGAAATGTTACGGAATGGCATATTAATAAAATATGTCCATTTTCACTTTCATACCATGTCTGCACAATGTCAATCAAGTTTTCAGAGGTAATCAAATACACTGGTAGACGATTGGATAGAGAAGATTTGGGATAGTATAGTGCAGCGCCCAAAATAGGAATAAAACTCTAGTCCACAGAGTGAAAGGCAGCAATATTACCCTCTCTGTCAGTGGAAATGTACAAAGAAAGTGATTGCCTTTTACCAGCTTGAAATCTAAAAACCAGGGATGTTTCAACTTTTGCAGATGATACAAGAAAATGGCTGACTACCTTCCAGAACCCACCCCTCCATTTTCTGCGTGTGCACAGCGACTGGGCACATTTTGGCATCCTTGGCCTCAGTGATGGAGAGCTCATAGCACTTATACTCAGGAGGGAGTCTTTCCTGGCAGACAGGAGCTATGACAGGTAACACAGCATGAGACACAGAGAGGGGCTTGGAGCCTCGCTCCTGTTATGGTGGGAAAAAGCTCCCCACACTGCCTGCAGGAAAATGCCACGAGAGATCCCTGACAATTTCAGCAATGATAAAAGAGGACAAGATGGTATGGAAGTGGAAAAAAAACCCCAAAACAATAGCATTAGACTCTAATACCTCATGACACTGCAGCTCTATACTGTCTCATTTGATGTTAGGAGACTAAAAGGAATTGCAGATCTTCGTTAAAAGAGAGAAGAAACTGTTAAAAGATGCTAAGAGCCATGTTTTGTAATGAAACATAATATTCTTATTGGCCCTTACTTAAAGTCGTGTCAGTCCTGACTGATCATACATTGAAGGCATAGTTTTGTTGTTGTTGTTTCATTGTCTGTGTATTTAAATCATGTCCAGTAGAGGGCTAGGTAATAGTTTAGAAAGCAGTAACAATGCTGAAGCAGATACTACAGTATCACATGCATGCCATCTTTCTTTCAACTAATTTCTGTGGTCTTAATAAATATCTGTTAGATGGTCAAAATAGCACATGGATCAAACACCACAGCATTGTTCTCCCCCTGTCTAAACAGCCCTGTTCAGAATGGCCAGTTTTCGCACCCGGTCCTTTAAACGAAAATGAGCCACAGCTCAGTTGCTCTCGAGAGCCCAGGAGTATGGAGCAGAAGCTCTGGTTTTCAGCCACTGTCTCTCTCTGTTCTCTTACTTCCCCATTCTCATTTTCACCATATTTAACAAGTACTCAGTGCCCTGTACTCGTTATGTTACCTTTGCTCTCCAGACCCTCAAACTAATGTACACAGTCACTAACCAAGCAACGTTTTATAGGTGTCCTTTTTAAAATGCAAAATGGTGTCATTTAAATTTTGTGCACTCACTGCTTGAATGAAACTGAACCCATCAGGACAACCATTGGCTCAGGAGCTGCTGAATTCTCTCCTGTTATTAACTCTCTGTTGAAGCTAGTAAAGTTTCATGAACACCAGGTATTTGGGGATTTTATGTAAATAAGATATTTGTGCATGGTATGCTCAAACCACTGATGGTTTCTATATTGTATGACAGTTTTCTGATTCAGAAAATCTTTACATCATTCAGAGAGCACACATTTACACTCATTTCTAAGGTACTTGAATGAATAGGTGGCATTTTGCAAATGTGCAAAATTTTATAGAGTAAATGCTCATACACTGGTGGTATTCTCCCTGAGTGTTGGTATTGTTTCTTGCTTTCTATCCAACACATTGGAGAACCGTTGAACAAACAGAATGAGTGCACTGTAGTGAGTGCAATGAGTTGGACCACTGTGCTTTTACACATTTTGCAGCTGGAGGCAAAGTAGCCTCCATTTGCAGCAGTGAATGAAAGGAGCAGTGCAGCAGGCATTCTGAAGAGACCGAGGGCAGAAGGGATTGGCTCTTGGTCACAAGAGCTGAAGATTGACATTGGCAGTCTAATTAGATTAGTCTGAACTTTTATCCTGAGGGAGAAAATAAAGTCATGGTCCATCATAAGTTGTGCAGACGATTCTTTGAACGGCCATTTAAGGTAGCAGGTCATCTCCTTACTTTTCGCTCGTGGTCTTATGGGAAGATAGAGGACAACTTGTTTGGCTGCAGTCTGGTAATTGAACGGCTAATTATTCCTATGATTTTTTATTTATTTTTATGCGTGTGTAAACACACTGACCTTCAGCTAAAGGAATAATTTATCTCTTCACAAAAGGATTATTGACATGCAGCCATTCCTGTCTAACTCTGTCTCTTCAGCAGTGCAGGGAAGCCATTCAGAACGACACTCTTTAGGCGAATGTAATAAAAACACTTATTAAATCAGTCCTATATGTGTTTGTATTCAATGTGATTTACAGATTCACTTACCTTCATGAATATAGACACTATTACCAACCCGTTTGGACTCTTTGCAGCTTCTGTGTAGTTTGTGTACAGCTCATGGTTGTAATGTATGAGTTGAACCTGGAGAATTAAAACAAGGACAAAATGGAAGAAAAGAATCAGTACTGACTCAAAAGAATACAGTTTTCAAAAGTAATCAAATCTGTGTTGAAAGAACATGTTTTCCTGCACACCATTCATATATTTCCAGTCAAAACAGCTTTTAAGCACAAGTCAGATATTTAAAGAGGTATTTAAATTAGATTTAAGATGATCTACTTGTACAACAAGGGGTACATCAAAAGGAAAACAAAACAACAACAACAAAAAAACAAAACAAAACAGAAAAAAAACACTAGAGTTTTAAACTGGAGCTCAAAACTATGACATGGTGTAGAGAACATGGGACTGACCGCAACCAGACAAACCTAAAATAGTCACTACTTAAAAGGTTTCATCTTAGAGAGACAAGATAAATTTAAGAAATTCTCAATAAAACTCCATGGAGGTGTGCACTGAGCGATGAATTCCCAGTAAACAAGGAACGTCCCTGGACGTTCAAAATAGGTCTAAAAGTAGTCTGTCCGTCAAGGACATATTTTAAATGTCAACGGACGTCCAAAATCCATCTTAATAAGTTAGTTAAGTGGTGACCAATCGATAACGTCAGTGGACGTCCAAAACGCGTTTTATACAAGTAATTTATTTCGGGACCAATTAATAACGTCAATGGACGTCCAAAATATGTCTAATAGTCGTCTTTTCAATATCTGTGTTTGGACGTCTTTTCAACTTTCATTTTCAACCTTAAGAGAACGTTGATTGGACGGCAGTCATTACGTTATTTCAACGTTGAATCAACCGCTAATTGTTTACTGGGCACCCTTGCAAATAGAGGAAGAAACTCGTTGGTGTCAGAACAACTGGCTGACCACCCCAGAGCCCATTTCTTAACATCACTGACTGTGTCTGGGATTACTAGAGTCAGGAGAAGCACATATTTCTAAAACCAAACTCCAGAGTTAGGGAAGCATCACTGAACACAAGTCTGAAATTAATCTGAGATTTTATAAAGGGTACAAAACTAAACACAGAAAAATGCTGGGGGCTCTGTGTTCTATCATGTTTTAAATATATCATCAAAGACAAACAGAAACCTTATTTTTGGGCTGTTTCTCAAGGTTTGTCATTATTCAAATAATCCAGATTTTCTTTAGATTATTTCAACATTTCTAAAAGAATAGACAAATGTCCAAAATTGACATACCATTAAAATATTGAGCTGTTACCATTTGCTCAATTTACAGAATTTAGTTTTCTTCTCTTACCTCCAACAAACTCCAATATTAACTTTACAGGAAATGGAAAAATCCTCATTAACTTTCAATGGAAGTCAGTTTTTAGTGTTAAAATTTCACACTGTGACAGCTGCAAACTAAAAACCGACAAAAGTGGATATATTCGTTCATTCATTCATTATCTGTAAGCGCTTATCCAATTCAGGGTCGCGGTGGGTCCAGAGCCTACCTGGAATCATTGGGCGCAAGGCAGGAATACACCCTGGAGGGGGCGCCAGTCCTTCACAGGGCAACACAGACACACACACATTCACTCACACACTCACACCTACGGACACTTTTGAGTCGCCAATCCACCTGTAACGTGTGTTTTTGGACTGTGGGAGGAAACCGGAGCACCCGGAGGAAACCCACGCGGACACAGGGAGAACACACCAACTCCTCACAGACAGTCACCCGGAGCGGGAATTGAACCCACAACCTCCAGGTCCCTGGAGCTGTGTGACTGCGACACTACCTGCTGCGTAATTGTACAGTGACCATATTGTGTTTGACATAAAAATTTGACTTTCGCTGATTCACTCAATCACTCACATTCTCACACTCACTCATGCTAACACTTGTTTACCCATTTACTCACTCATACTGACTTATACTTATTATTCACTCATACTCAAGGGATGCCATTTCCTCAAATATTTACATTTAGTGACTGCTCCACAAGTGTGTAACAGTGCTCTGCATCTGTGTTACTGTGTCTTTGTTTACCTCACACTGAATAATGATCACTAACACTTTGTTATGGCTGGACATTAGATAAACTGAAAGTGGCCTCTGACTTCTGCACAGTGCTGTATACTGTTAGGAAACAATAAAATAATCCGGAGCCTATAAAAACTTTATAGCTGCTGCTATTTAAGAGCAAGCAGGAAAGTCAACACTCTTGAATAATTAGGACTGCGTTTGTGCTTCAAGCCTTCCTTGTGTGTAGCTGGGTGTTCCTCTGGTTGAGATGCCAAGGCCCTGTCAAGTCAGGTGGCTCGCTCCCCAATCACAGGTACACAGCTGCCTTCTCGCCCTGTTTGAACATGCCTGTCAACTTTAAATTTGAATTCTTTGTGATGAACAAGTAATCTCCTCGCTGTGAATTACTCGCTCACACAGCAAGCCTCCAACAAAGCTTTTAAAACTAAGAATTTGAGCAGAGGTGCCGCCACAATGGCTCGCATTCTTCATGAGATATGGGCAGAAAATGGCTTTAGGAAATTTACGATGGACTGCTCATAAAGAGATACAGCAAAGACAGGTCTTTTTTTTTTATTATTATGAAAACAACATTCCTCAGAGGACAGAAACATTTCACTCTTGCATTCTTCAAGTCTTTAAGCAGGAGACTAGTACAGGGAGGGGGCACCTGAAAAGATCAAGTCATCATCATTAAGGATGTATAAATAATCACATAAAATGAGAAATACACACTTGTTTAAATTACTCGTTCATATTAAGATTAATATTACATTTTTATGAACACAGATTTAGCAACTGCCGCCTCTAATGTTATAACTCCGATTACTAGCTTTTAAAAAAAATTGACACATGATCATTTTCAGTCCTTGGGTTACAACACTTTTCACAAACTTCCTTGTATCACTACAAGGAACACTTTAAGAAAGTAAAGCCCTACCAGCCAGAGTAATAATGAACAAATCTCTCTTATGTTATTTCTGCCCAATATGCTGTACAACTGGCAACCAATTCATCAAGCGAAGAAAATGTACTCACGAATAATAAACGATGAATAAATAAATAAAAAAAGGAAAACAGTAAAACAATGGGTAAACCACAGGTAAATAAATCAACAGAAAAATAAATAAATAAATAAATAAACAAACCCTGGTAAATAATATAAAAGCAAGAGTTTTTCCTAGACATGTTTTAAACCGTTTAAGATGAAACAAATCCTAGGAATATGAATATGTTTATAGTTCTTTAATTCATCAGCTGTGTTTACATTATTAAAAAGACTGTTTAATGGCTAACAGCAACTGATTAAAAGACGTTAATGCTCATGAAGTTGGATAGAAATGCTGGCCAACTTTGTTTTTTTTAGAGGAATGAATGGGTGAATAAATATCCAGCCACATACTGTATATCAGGGAAAGTTTAGTGATGTTAAGTTGTACCTGTGTGTTACCTACAGTCCACAGAATGTGCGCTTGTACACATTCCACACTCAGCTTATAGCTGGAGCCAGATCAATTACTGAATATTTCCTTCACCTGCACAATTCTGACAGAGAAGTAAATAATCACAATAAAATCTGTGGTTCATGGTAATTATGAAATATGCAAAAGTGGAGTGGAGGAGCGACAGATCGTCTATAAACTTAATCAAGGGTGGAGGAAGTGATTACAGAGCGAATGCTGATTTGATTAGTTTTTTTTTTTTTTTTTTTTTTTTTCCTGAAGGTGAAAAGCAGCCGGTGCTTGCTTTTCCCAAAATCCCACACCAGCAAATTGCCTGAGCTGGAAAAAAAAGAAAGAGGAAAAAAAAAAAGAAAAAAAAAAAAAGGAAAACAGGGCTGGGCCATAGCTCCACACCGTGCCAAAAAGATCAGGAGATACACAGTCTAGAGGAGCAGACAGCACAATAATGAGTTCTGTAGAGGAGCAAGGAACCCGGGGTGAGAAATAAACACGCACGCAGGCGCGCGCGCACACACACACACACGGAGGGAGACAATTATTGTGTTTGGCAAACCTATAAGAGAGTCAAACTCATCTAAGTTTTGCTGGACTGAGTGGGAACTCTGCGGGGTCAACAGAGAATGGCTTTTTGGAATATCACTCTCACCCTCTCACACATTTATGGATGTGCTAAGAGCCCAGATGCTCATCTCGGTGGAGCCAGGACGGCGGAGGATGGCTGCGTCTCAAATGGCTCCCTATTCCCTTTATAGTGAACTATGTGAGTCATTATTTTTTGGCTTCTCCACCCAGGTACTGTGAGAACTGGGCACACACGGAGAATCCTAATTAACTCATAGTTTAACAGCAGCCCTTTGACAAAATTTTGGACACCTCCAGTCAAATGAAATGTTAACAGATCTTTACGGGAAAAGAATACAGAGAATGAAGCATTTTTCAGTAGATTTTACAGCACATTTTCTGTCTTTGTTGTGTTTAAACTTTGAGGGTCTCCATATATATATACATGTAAAGTATATATATATATGTGCACAGTATTTTCTGTTTCATTTAGTCTCCGCTATGTTACATTATTATTAATTTGCTTCAAATTGGGCAGAGAAAAAAACCACAACAAGCAGGGTGTACTGTTCAGGTAGAAGGAAGCAGTACGTTAAGACCTCCCGAGCTCACTATATCGTAACAGGGAGTCTCTTCAGAGAGAGCTGACGTGCTGACAGTGGAGAGGTGTCGAGCAGTCATTTAGCCTGAGAGGAGGTGTCCGCTCTGCGGTGGGAGACAGCTTGTACCTCTGGTGGGCCGCCCCTGACAAGCTTTTTATTGTGTGATAGCCGGCCCAGGCTCGAGAATGGACGAAATATGAAGACAGTAAGTCGATAGCGGGAAGAAGGGTGGACAGCGCTAACAGGCCAAATGAAAAGGGTCCGCCTGGAACCGCCGTCCAATAGCGAATGAATCCGAGCGTATGCTCATAAAGCAAATAAACAGACAGTCTGAGACTACAGCAGGCAATCCGAATTGATTACAGCAAAGGAGGTTTTCAGAATTAAACCCAAGTGTAGACATGCACGCAGCCCCCCCGTCTGCTATAGTGGAATTTAAATCCCTTCCAAAAAGCCAAACCTACTGTAGCTACAGCTGGAATTGGCTTAAAGACAAAGTGCCGTCACCTCCCCGGCAGAATAACAAATCATTATGAAAGTAAGAGGCACAAAAAACAAGGGCTGATCTAAATATTCCCCGCTCTCCATATCCCCCCACACTCCATCTCCACATTTATTCGAGGAAGAATATGTTCATTATTTAGGGCCTACTTCAGTATGCCCAGGCTTTCGTGTTGTCTTGGAAGTGTGTGTGTGTGTGTGTGGCTGAAAACGCAAATACCGTGGCGGGCTTTCAATGACTTCCTATTTATACCCAGCACTTTGCCATATTTAGCAAATGTGAAAATGTGATTTTAATGAGCAAATTTGCTCCAGCATCTAAGCACTGAACTGAGATGGTAATGTGTTATTTCTTTTCTACCACTGATAATTAGAACTTCATGGAAATATATTAAGGTGGGGGGAATGCTGAAGCAGAAGTGTGGAGAATAATTATAAATACAGAATTTGATTTGTTTTTGGTGTTAAACTCATTATTAGAAACACATCACGTTCTCATTTGCGTGTGAGGTCATTTCATTTTCCTCTGATTTGGGCTTCGACGTTGGCACTGATGGCGTTCTAAATTTAGAGAAGACTGTGCAGACTTTGAAAGTTTAGAGCAGTGGTCACTAACCCCCCTCCTGAAGAGATGCTTTCCTGCAGAGTTCAGCCCAAATCTGCATCTAACACACTGCGCCCATCTAAAAGTGTGATGCAGGAAATCAAAGTCTTCCTAACAGAGAGTCAGGTTCACAGTGTGCTTCCTGAGGGCCTGAGATGAGACCCCAGTTTGTCTGCATTGTACAAAAATAAGTCCCTACTAAAAAGTGTGAGGTTAAAGATCTCCTTAAGATCTTCTTAAGATCTTCAAAGTTAGTCAACAACGTGATCAGATGGAAGACCATGAAGATTTGGGCTGAAACCCCCTGCTGCTCAAATGTCTCCTAAGAAACAGCCCAGGAGAGTTATAGAGCTAAATTTATTTATTTTAATTATTTATTAATCTTTACAATTGTATAATGCCTTTCTAGATACCCATCAGTGCTTTATAATCAGTAGTGCTCAGAATGACAATCCATTCAACACTCAAACCACACACACTGGTGAGAAGCGGGAGCCAAACACACACCGTACTTTCAACCAGGAACAACCGTCCACCTGGAGGGCTGCTTTGGGCACTATGGGGGTCACTCAATATAGAGCACCAATCCATATCTGGGCATACACACATTCACCCCCACACACAGACATTCATTTACATACACAGTTATTAGACAGTTATTAGAGAAGCCAATTCACATAACCTCCATGTTTTAGGACTGTGGGAGGAGACCGGAGACCCCAGAGGAAACCCATGCAGACACAGGGGGAACATGGAAACTCCACCCAGATGGGACTTGAACCCAAGATCCCAGCGCTGAGAGGTGAATGTGCTAAATGCTAAGCCCCTATGCCGCCCAAACATATCTGACATGGAAGTTGACTTGACCTGAGAAACCTACATGGTTCACCTCTAGCCTAGATTTGTATATTTGAAATCTCATATTTTTTTATTTCTGAATTTTCACCACCTCAAATTTTCAAAACACAAAAGCATTGTTAAAGTTAAATAAATATCTTCAATGTTCAAAGAGCGGCACGGTGGTGCAGCAGGTAGTGTCACACTCACACAGCTCCAGGGGCCTGGAGGTTGTGGGTTCGACTCCCGCTCCGGGTGCTCCGGTTTCCTCCCACAGTCCAAAAACACACGTCGGTAGGTGGATTGGCGACTCAAAAGTGTCTGTGAATGTTTGTGTTGCCCTGTGAAGGACTTGCGCCCCCTCCAGGGTGTATTCCCGCCTTGCGCCCAATGATTCCAGGTAGGCTCTGGACCAACCACAACCCTGAGATGGATAAGCGGTTACAGATAATGAATGAATGTTCAAAGAAAAATATGCACTACTATTTTTTGTTGATTTTTAATTTGCTACATCATTTGAACACAGCAACTGTCCATTATATATTGTGTGAAAACATAATGATGAATCGACCAATAGAAATACTCCAAAAGTACATGAAATTATCTTTTTACACCGACTCCCACTGACAGTTAAGAAGGTCTTATCACCTCCTGTAAAAAGTTACAATTTGGAGATACATGTTTTTCTTCAGATAGAGATGATATACAAACTCCAGATAAATGTAATTCAAATATTAGCTGAGATCTCAGTAAAGTCTCACCACTGTGCTCGGAGATGCTGAGATCCACTCATCTCTATCTGCAGCTACAGTCTCTTCCTAAACCTCACATCTCCACTTAGTCTAACACTGTTTCCCCCAGAGAAACCCCCAGCAGGTCTCCAGAGCTCTAACCTCTATGAAAGAGCAGTGTTTGAGAAATGCACTATTCCTGTGAGTTCAAATAATGAGACATTCATTATACAAAAAGTGAAGAACAGAGCTCAGAGTGTGTAGGTACAGCATACACAATCAGCTCTCCACAACACAACAATGAAGGTGCATTGAATTCAGCTTCCACTGTAGATCTCAAAAAGCAGAGGGTGGGGTGTGTGTGCTGTGGAGATGTGTGATATGTTGTCTAATATAAACCCTACATTGTGTGTTGTTCCTGCATGTTTGTGCTATCTGGTGATTGATCACAGCATTTTCCATCAATAACCGTCCATGTAACCGCCATCTTACACCAGCGCTCAAACAAACACTGATGTGATATGATTTTAGAGAGTGAGGTATTTGATACAGACCACAACAACTCACTGTAAACGTTTCTTTTATCAATGAATCATGTTTACAAGACCACCTCCACTTCTATCTAGCCCTTCCACAATGTGTTTGGTCCTACTGCTTTAAAGATTAATCTTGTTTTCCAGCCTATACAGTGTGAGAGAGGCGGGAGGCCTAGCTCAGCAGGCTTTGGAAGACGCTTCCAAGTTACACCTCAAATGTTTTATTGCTCATTTCATCAGTGGTGTTTCATTTTCGGCTGGTGTGCGAAGGGCCGGATCAGAGAGCGGGAGGAGTAAATTAACCCCGAGGTGTTAGAGTGCATTTGCAGCGACGCAGCGTCCTTCAAACAGAAACAAACAGGACACGAATGCAATCTCCTGATGTTAGTGTACGAGCTTAAAAGGAAGGGAGAGCGATGGAAGGTGGTTATATTCTGTTGCCCGTAGGCAGATATAAAGTTTATTTAAAAGCCAGGCTGATTTTATTTATTTATTTATTTATTTTCATATATTATTGATATTTACTCCCAATTTATTCATTCCGCAGCTGGTTCCCACACACTGCTACACAGCTGAGAGAGTGAAGGCTGATCCCCTGTTGACACTGGAATGTCAAAGAGTGACAGATGACCAGACATTTCTTTTGTGAACAGGTGAGAAGCAACATGTCGACCAAGCAACCAACCAAACATTGGACAAAATGAGTGACACATGTCTCCTCTGAGAAACATGATGCCAGTGACTGGGGCTTTTAATAAACTATTGAACAACAGGCTTGGAGAAGATCAGGAACTGCCCAAATGAAGATGCCTGTACAGGCCAGAATTGTGTACAGAGATGGGGAGAGTGTGGACCATCTTATGCACCTCCTAGAGTGAAAACAATCACGCTCTCTTTGTCTCTCAGCCACAGTCAACTCTGACATCACGCTCCATGCCTGAGACCCTGATCGACCGCGAGGGTGACATGGGTTCACGCGTCATTCCTCGAAAATACACTGGGCTTGGGTCTCGTTCAAATTTCATGTTTGACTTCCCACAGTCCATTTTTGGATTTTGGAACTTATCCTGCATTTCAGCTTTAATATTTCTCTCCACTTTTAATCCTGTTTTTAATCTGCCACGCTGCAGTCAGTCACTTGTGCTGTTGACACAGGGGTCCTTGAGGATCAATTCATGAGGAAAATGGGGGTAAACAGCGAGCAGATTCAGTAAAGCACACTTTAGTGCAGCTAAAAGAACATTTATTTTGAAGCAGGTATGTTCATTCATCCATTTTCATTAATCCTATTCAGGTCATGGTGTGAAGCAGTTTATGTGGCAGGTTCTGGGGCTGTATCTGGGTTTGGATCAAGGTTCTAGACCTGTTTAAAGCTTGAAGTCCTGTTTCTCCGCTGCATTATCGAAGGCAGCAGTTTTCGGAAGGAGCGGCAGGGAGGGCTGAAGAAAGATGTGCTCGTGTCAGGCAAAGAACGATAATGGCTTAGTAATGAAGAATAAACAGACAAAGCTGGGCATCGGTGGCCAGGTCACAGCTTGCAGTGCCCTGATAGACTGTTTCCACTTTCTTTTATTATTATTTAAATACTGGCTGCCTTCCGCAGGGGGAGGGGAGAGAAATTATAATCATTAATTATGGCGGATTTGCCTGTCAGACTCACGGTTATTTTGTTGCCGTTCTAATCGCTGGTCTTATTACTCCCAAAGAGAAATGTCAGGGCTGCACTGACTGGTGACTTTATCAAATGATGGAGACTGCAGAGCTCTGCCTTCTAAAATTACACCATCAGCTTAATTGAGATGTTTTACCCAGCTATTGTGGCTTGGTGAAAAAAAAAAAAGCACTGTGGTCTGGAAAAGAGCGAAATCCCCCATTAACAAAGGCAATGGATATCACAAATAAATGAGACACTCACTGACATGTTTTGTATCATAAGTACAAAGGCAGGGTACGGCCAATAAACAACCCAGAGTAAGGCTTGACATTCTGGGCAAGGACCAACAGTGTCAGGTTTGTGTTATTTAAACGTGATGCAATGTACTGCAAGATAAACACCTTATGAGATGTCTTCCCTACAGTACCCCACTGCATTTCCTTAAAACTAGAAAACATCTCCACACTTCCCAAGTCTTCTTACTGCTTACTGTTCACCAAAATAACTCTATTTAATTATTCATTTAGCATTAATCATTCATCCATTAATTTGTTCATCTTCTGTAGAAGCTTCATCCTGATCAGGGATGTTCAGAACTTAACCAGAATCATAGGGTGAACTGCAGGAACACACACACACACGGAACAGGGCTCCAGTCCACTACAGTTCATCACACATTCACACAATGTACAGGGTGGGCCATTTATATGGATACACCTTAATAAAATGTGAATGGCTGGTGATATTAACTTCCTGTTTGTGGCACATTAGTGCATGGGAGGGGGGAAACTTTTCAAGATGGGTTGTGACCATGGCAGCCATTTTGAAGTTGGCCATTGTTTTTCTTGTGAAATGCCCAATAAGTTTTGTGTGTCACATGACCCTCTTCCCATTGAAAAAACAAAAGTTGGATCCAAAATGGCCGACTTCAAAATGGCCACCATGGTCACCACCCATCTTGAATAGTTTCCCCCCTCCCATACACTAATGTGCCACAAACAGGAAGTTAATATCACCAACCATTCCCATTTTATTAAGGTGTATCCATATAAATGGCCCACCCTGTACATTTGTTATTTACCGTCACTGTGCAATGAAAAACATGCATCTCCAAATATTAATTTTACAAGAGAAGGAAAGGTTTTAATATTCTGTGGAAGTCAATGCATATCAATTTTATTCCTAGTAATTTCTAGGCATTTCTATTGGTCCGTTCTTCCTGAAATTAAATATATCAAAATATAGCCATTTTACTTTTTACACACACAGGCGCCCAGACTTTACACCAGTAAACTCAATACCGAAGCAGCTTTTGAATCGTCAGCTCCTGCTATTGACCCGAGACTCTCACTTGACTCTGCTAATGGCTTCAACAGACCAGTGCAGCGGGGGAGGTAAAAAAGGAAAAGATCCCGAGGACCCCTGTGGGATATTTTTGATGTGTCTTGTGGTCCAGTTCAGGCCTGAAAGCACACGGAGGCCTCTCTCAGCTTACCTCCCCAGAGAAGGCCTGACCATTGAGGAGATGCTCAGAGCCCTGGCCATCTTCACTTCCGAAGTGTAACCTGATCTCTTCCAGCCGGTGGCTGTAGGTCATGGGCCCACCAGAGATGTTCACCAAATGTTCCTTGTCCAATCGCAGCGAGACGTGGCGGCCAGTGTTGTACATGGTCCCGCCCACCTATGGGACACAGAGGGGGAAAAAAAGGCATGGTCAGAGAGGCATCATATCGAACACAGTTCATCAGTGTAAAGAGAGAGAGACTGATCAAACGGAGAGAGCTGGAACAGCAGTCTGGTGTGGTTAGTTTGTGGGTAGATAACAAACCTCTGCCTACGTCTCTTGACCTTGTTGTCTGTTTACTTTGTACTACAAAATGAGTGCTGCGGTCATTCACACAGGGAGGGTTTTGAGTCTGTAATTAAGCCATTGTATTCCTACGTTGAGTGATATGATGCTACAGGATCGTCTGTGGAGAACACTCCAGGTACAAAGAGGGTGCTGTTGGAGTGGTGGTAAAAGCAATGCAAAAGAACTGAGGTCTTTAAAGCCTCCACCGGCTGGAATCAGCTTGGAACTGATTGGATGCGAGGCTTTAAGGAGAGCGCGCACTGATACAAGAGCCCTGGATCTTTATCAGTGTATGTGTTTATTTATTTATATTCAGGAGTAGTTTCCAAGCAAGCCATTGATATTCCAAACACGACTCCAGAAAAGGCTTCCATGGCTCTTATCTTGCTTTTTTTTTTTTGCCTTTCCCTCACTCACTCTCTCTCTTTTTCTCCATCACCCTCACTCCCTCTCTCCTTTTACCACTTGCCTTCAAAATGATTTTCCCTCTCCAAATTCCCAGAGAAAGAGGCCTGCCCACACATCGTAAATATTTTATAGAACCTCTGAAAAAATCAATGATTTGAAAGAGAGAGAGAGAGAGAGAGAGAGAGAGAGAGAGGCCCATCTCAAGTGCTAAAGGCAGAAAAAAAAGTGCGCAAAGAATGTGCGGCGGCACTTACAGGATTACCACTGTGTGGAGTTACCTTGGGGTGTCGGACGCACCCAAGAAAAGGGCGAGACATTTTAAAAACCCTGAAGAGGTCATTTTCCAATGATTATTCATGAGCTACAGATGGTCTCAGGTAGACTGAAAAGCCCTCATTGTTTGGTTCCAAGGTTTGAAGAGGTAAAAAAGAACAGGAGAAGGAAAAAAAAAAAAGGAAAACGTATCTGTAGGCCAACTAAAGCTGGAGAGAAAATAGCATGCTTTGTGCTGGAGTTGAATAAAAGCAAATATAAGAGCATGCTCAACATTTCTTCCACTGGGTGTATATAGTTATAAAGTATATAGAGTAGTGTTCTTTTAAATATAAAAAATACAATGAGCCTGTGGTGTTTATTCTGTGCTTTTCCATATAGAATGGCCCTTAGCTTTTTGATCTTTCTGATTTCACATTTTTTATCACTGTGAGGAGATACACACAATCACTACAGATTACTGTACGTGCTGTACATTCCCCTATTGATTTTTCTCTAGATACACAACCTGCCATGAACACTCCGCTACATCTCCGGGATCAGACAGAATGAGTGCACTGGTAAATTATCGCACTTGACAGCAGTGTCTCCGTAATGTATAGTCAACTTGACACTGCTCTAAGCAGAACCCAACACAGGTCAGTGCTTCACCGTCTGCTTATTCTCAGGTAGCAAGGGGTCATGGTACTAACCCTTTTATGGCAGTTTCAGGTGCAAACCAGATGCATTTTCCACATGTGTATAGTCCACACACAGTTTCAGAACCTTGTGCATGGAAATATGCAGAATACGTGAAAGGTTGTTACAGAAAATGGGTGAAAATACTATGCTTGCAGCTGAGGACATATTCTGTTCCATTTAGTAATGCTGTCAGGAGCTCATGGTACACAGTTTTGTATACAATTTCCTCCACCATTTAAAACCCAAAGCAAAGAGAATTAAAATTCACGATGTGGAACAGTGGTTAGATGAGACTCGAGTTTCGAGGCATGCCCACAGAAGTGACATGGCCACAATTTAGCAAAAACCCATTTTACTGCTTCACAATGTGTTTTAACACGGCATAAGGGCGCTGCTGGTGCCACAGCTCCAGGGTTCTGGGGTCTTGGGTCTGTGAGGAGTTTGGTATTTTCCTCTGGGTGCTTCAGTCCACAGTCCAACACCATGATCTGTGTTGGACCGGTGCCCAGTCCAGGGTATGTTCCTTACACAGCTCCAGCACTCACACACACACTTAGCTACAATATCGTATAAGCTACCATACTCCTGTGTGAATTGTGTCATCAAATTTATGGCTCCATCTCACTAAACGCATCGGGCTGTTTGACTTCATGTCTCGTGGCATAATTTGTATTAATGCATTGAAAATCATGAGAGTAAATGCTTTGCTGCACTTTAATTTCTTAACTTGACAGTTTTATGTATAACACCCCACACTGCTCTGACAACAATTGTAATTAAAGCAGGGAGTGGGGCTGTTTTGCAGTGCACTCAGCGTTGAAGATGGAAACGTTCTCTGCGATGGAGAGGGCGGGTACCAAGACCCCACACTGCTTGGAGGGTGGGTGGGGGGGGTCTCGCCTCACTTGTGCTCGCTAATTTACACCAAGAATTACACGTAATGGGCAGAGATTATTAACTTGTATTAAAAACAGTTGCCAGACATATGATTCCACTGCAATGCTGCGAGGCTGTGATTCACTGCAAAACAGATTCTGAATCATCCACTTGGAGGAAGCTGACAGATTGTATTATGACTGAAGACCTGAGAGTGTGCGGAGGAGAACGGCAGGTGAAAATTGTATAAACATGTTACTGAGTATGACGACAGTATGCGCAGGGATGTGATAAGGTGTTTTAGTGGGTAGAGGGTCCTGAGATTTTAAGCAGAATTTTCATAGATTTTTTCATGTTAAAAGCAAAGGTTTTTATTTATTTATTTTTATTTCAATTGGATTGAAAAATAAATAAATTATATATATATATATATATATATATATATATATAGAGAGAGAGAGAGAGAGAGAGAGAGAGAGAGAGAGTATAGTTTTGAGAGTAAAGTTATTTTGAGCTAATAGTCATAATACAGTTTTTCCATAGTTTATATTATATACAGTAGCAGTCAAAAGTTTGAACATCATCTCATTCAATGGTTTTTCTTTCTTTGTTGCTATATTCTTATTTGTAAATGAATATTGAAGACGTTAAAACCATGAAGGAACACATACGGACTTACGCAGCAAGATTCTTCAAAGTAGATTCTTAGATTCTTCAAAGTAGCCCCTTTTGCTTTACCGACAGCTTGCACACTCTCAGCGTTCTCTCAGTCAGCTTCACGAGGTTGTCACCTGGGATTGTTTTCAGTGAAAAGCTGTGGCCTCGTCAAGAGTTTATTTGTAGAACTGCTCGCCTTCTGAATGTGTTTGAGACCACAACTTCTGTTGTGCAGAGGTAGGGCTGGTACACAGTTCTATACAGTTAATAGAAGATGTGTCCAAACTTTGGATGGGTACCTTATATCACTTTGTTTTGATCAGTCAGGTTTGTTTTTTGTAATTAAACCCCAGTAAATAATGTGTAATGACGTTTTAGAACCTAGTTCTTTTGGCGATTCAATATTGGCTCCTTCCAGCATGAGGCAGGTTTCTCTGTGCCTCTCACACACTCAACACAATGTAAAAGAACAAACAGAACAATATGCCATTGGGTGGTCCACAGTGACTTTACATTCTCAAAATACTACGCCATTATTGTGATTTTAAACTGATTAAACTGAACCTCTAAAAATCCTGGAAAAGCAGGGGGTACTGCAACACCCTCAGGACACCAACTTCATTGATGAAAGACTAGAAGATGACTAACACAAACTGCAGCAACAGATGAGCTGCTGTCTCTGACTTTACATCTACAGGGTGGGCAGACAATGTAGGCGTGTCTAATACAGTGGCCAGGGAGTGTCTAGTGTCACTGCAGCACTGATTAAGATCCAGAACCCAAATAATACTTGCTCTGAGGGGCCTAAGCATTAAAAAATAGGAGGAAATGTAAGAAAAGTATGCAGAACAACTACAAAGCTCATCGAATTTTAAGACGGACAATGAGTGTAGAAACAAGGTCATTTTAATGCTAAGACTGTTCGGTTAATAGTCTCTAAACAAGGCCAGAGGAGCAGAGTGCAGAGCAGAAGAGAATCTAAACAAGTGTATGCTCCCATGGACCTATAGAACCGCTGATCCGGAGACAAGCAATTAATTGAATTCATCTTAGCAAAGATTAATAAGGCGAAAGTCTGATCTGGTAAACAGGATTTTAATTTGTGGAACAGTACTGCTGCAAATCTGTGAGCCAAAGGCCAGTCATTAGATGTGGATAATATTCACTGGGCAGGTAATGATGATTGCGTGGCCTGAAATGCAATAACATCATGTAATTGTTATGCTCTGGTGAAACAACAATGAAATAAAGATATTAGAGAAGTGCCTGTCAACGAGGGACTGGCTTTATTGGCTCTGAAATTATCTGAAACTGTAGCATCGGATGAAGGGGAAAATAAAGCTATTTATCGCAGCTTCAATATATTATATGGATCCATCATTAAAGATGAGATGTGGATGCGATTCCGAGAAGGTAATGATATGGCTCTTCTCATCATCCGAACATTACAGACCATTCCACATCCTCGGATTCTCGTAAATAAAGCTGAAGAACACTGGGAGCACGAGGCACCGAAGACACTGTGTCCTCTGTAAACATTGCACTGATCCTCTATAGAATACTCATATTTCTGATTGCTTTAATGGAGGGCTACAGTGGAGGTAGCATTAAAGCAAAGAGAGACATCCAAAGCAATTAAAAGCTACAGGTAGGAAGACGAACAAAACCGTTTTGGGTAATATCTCTTTGCTCTGTACACATTAGACGCCTGTGATTTCCATTTCTCGAAAATATCATCCATCTCCTGCTTAAAGCAAACGTATGGTACATGAATAAAAATGGGAACCCAAAAGACATCCTGCCACATGGTGTAACACTGACGAGAAGACCATAGCAGGTCAGAGAATATGCATGAGATTAACAGGCACCAATAAGACTATGCTTATAAAGATTTATACATGCTTTTAAAAATCTGTTTATGCTATTCATGGTTATTGATTAGGTTGTAAACACCTTAAAAATAACTGATAATCATTTGTACCAGAGATAGAGGGAAACAGTCAGAGGACTTACTGAAAGAATATATTGATACTTTTGAATGTGTAATCAGTCATTTCATAAGGTGTACCACATTATGTTTAAAATGACATTCTATGGGTGGTTGGTTGATTAAACATTTTAAACATGTGCTGAGGCTGACAGGGTTTATGTCGATTGATGGAGGCGACAGAGTCAGGTAAGTATCCAGAGAGCTAAGAGTTAACAATGTAGATGGATGGGGGTTCATTATTTGGCAAACAAGAGATCACAGTTGGACTTTCTATGTGTTATAAACAATTATTAATGACTTTTAATGCATTTAAAACCCAATTAAAAAACAGATTGTAAACTTTTATAAGTACAGTCTTATTCTAAAGTAAGGAGATGAGGAACAATCTTGAAAGGGCTGGACATTAGACACTGAATTCACCGTGTACTCTGTGTACAACTGTACTCTGGAACACATTACACAGTGACAGACACTGGCTTCACTGACTGTGTTCCCTTGTATCAAAACTTGAACCATTTTTGAAGTTGCATTGCAGACTCTTCTCTTTCCTGGCTCCCAGATGGTGAACTGAAATCTCAGTGGCCTTTTGTCTCCTAACAAGAGTCCCACTTCTTTAAGCACAGACTAGACACGCATCTATTTCTGTGGGGTAATGTCTAAGCAACGTAAAAGAAAAACATGTGTTTCCATGAGTAGCAGTCAAGCCATTTAAGGATTTAGTGTTAAAGGGAGTCTTAGTAACTATTTTTTATTATTTTCCATTAAAAGCAAAGTGAGCATTCAAAGTCCAGCAAGAATTTATTCCCTTAAAACATCCTCCACCTCCCCTGTAAACCAGTGAAGACAACACATGAATAACAATGCCAACGCAAGTGGTATCCACCCATGTGGTTCAAATGTCACTTTTCCACTGCATGGGTCCGGTTCTACATGCCACAGCTCAGCACGATTAAAGCTTGTCGCTTTTCCAATTTTCTGATAAAAATAAATGTGAAAGCTGCTTTAACTTTAAATTTTACAAGCGGCAAGTTTGTGCTAGATTTAAATGTGCTCTGCATTTCTTGGTGATTGACATGGCTCTGGCCAATCAGCACTCTGCAGGGTCACCATTTAGTACCTACTTGGCACGGTTGGAACCCAGAGTGAGCTGGTACTGAAAACCTAGCGGGTTCCAAGGACCAGGTACCAGATTTGACCAGTGGAAAGCAAAAGAGCCATGCCGAGTCGTGTAGGTTGCATTGGAAAGCGCTATAAGTTGATTAGTAGACCACAGAAGGTCACATGAGCAGACTTTGTTACAAAGAGGAGCAATGCTCAAAGGTGTGTTTAGACCGTACTTGACACTATATACTGAGAACTGAGAACCATATACCCATCTGGTTACAGAGTGTAAACGTTCACTGTGTCCCATGAGCGGTGTCCAATGACCACTAATGAACTAGAGGACGTCCATCACAGCTGCTGTCTCTGACTCCAGCTGCACTGCTGTGCCTGATCCACTCGCACCAGCACAACATCCACTGAAAAACCATCACACACACACACATTTACTCAATGTAAATGACCATTAATCTTGAACTGCACTATTGCGCTTCCCCAGGTATCAGTACTTTATGTATTTTGTATTT
Organism: Hoplias malabaricus; assembly: GCF_029633855.1. Classification (NCBI taxonomy): domain Eukaryota; kingdom Metazoa; phylum Chordata; class Actinopteri; order Characiformes; family Erythrinidae; genus Hoplias; species Hoplias malabaricus. The sequence continues at coordinate 7,913,579 of NC_089802.1, forward strand.
ATCTCTTGCCAAGTGTCAACTTCAACTCCTGTATCCAGCTGAATCTTTGCTGAATGTTATTTGAATGTGGAGATGTTTGTACTAATGAGGAATGTGTTATCCGACTCTATGTGAGTAGCTTTGGAGAAGAGCAACTGCTAAAAGCCATAAATGTAAATACACCTCATGCCTCTCATTATAAAGTACATATTTACAATGTACAGTGAATAAGTCAAAGGTAAGACTAGAGCCAAGAGAGACATGCAAAACAATTAACAGCAACAGGAAGACAGACTCTCAAAAACATTTGGGCAATGTCTCTTTGCCCAGAACACGTTAGAGAATTTATTTCCTTAAATTATCATCCATCTCCCTCGTAAACAAGTGTAAGACCTATGAATAAAAATGGGGACCCAAATGGCATCCACCCATGTGGTCCAAAGTTGATTAGAAAACAACAGAAGGTCAATGACTGTGTTGCGAGTTCCTCACAGGCCTCGCAGTTGCAGCAAATCATAAAAACATTTTAATACCATCGGCGGCATCCTGCGGAGCGCACCTGAATCAAGGTTAAAGCGTAATGTATTTGATTAAATGACAAGATGTGTGTGTTTTTTCATTAGGGTGATAGAGCCGTGATACTGATGAATAAAATATCAACCTCCTCCAGGGGATCAGCTCAGCCAAACTGGAGGGGGGTGTGGAGGAGAAGAAAGAAAGGAAACAAAATAAAATAAAAAAATCACAGGCAGAAAGGAAGATGAGGCCTGTGAATTGTCAAATTAATTTCCAGCTCTGCGTAACCTGCTTTTGTCAAAGCAGATCTGAGACGCTGTCGGGTGACACTCTTCATTCGGCTCTATTTAAGGTGTCAACAATGAGATATTATGAAGGGGAGAGCTCTATGATGGAAACGATGCAGGCGGTACAACAGTGAAAAGTTAGCGAGGTCCTCGTGAGCATTGCTGTTTATTCCTCGGATGGCGGCTGATAATCAAGGTGATGCTGGATGCAGATTGGTATGCAGCAGGGTTTCCACTCTGAGTCTTGCTCCGTGGTCTGCCAGTCTGCCTCCTCCTCCCGTTTAATTTCCCTTTATAGATCCACTCCTTTAAACCGGGGTGAGCTAAAAGGAGTTTTCAATTTTGCCCACGCATCATCACGCATAAATGCAAATTGACCCCTGAGACTCAATTCAATTTTGAATTGATCCAGCTACTGGAAATCGTCATTAATGCCAATGCCGGTACACTTTTAATTGCCAACACACTGCTTAGCATTGGAAACCCCTTCTATGCAAAACGCACACAGGCGCAAATAACCAAACTTTCACAATTATATATGACTTCAAATGTTCCGCTAGCTTCTAAGAAACACCCCACAATGCATTTTTCCTTTGCTCTCTCTCTCTCTTTTTTTTTTTTTTTTTTACCTAAGCAATTCGCTTAATTGCAGGCTGTTGCAAAGAGCTTCTGAGCTGAGCTTTACAAGAGCTTTCTCTAAGTGAAGGAATTAACAGGTCAGAGAGGCACAGATCCTACTCGCTCACATTCAGGTGGAAACAGTTAAATGGCGGCAATTTACTAACCCTACTTTAACTCCACTAACAGAAACCCAAGGATAGCAAACTAATGTGGCCTCGGGTATTACAAATTCCATTACCTACTTAACTGAGGCCTTTAAAACTACTGATTTCAACAGAATTAATCACATTCATTGAGCTAATCACATTCATCTTGAACTACTACAGATGGTGTGAAGTGTCAACCCTCAACTACCACAGTGTCTTACTGGCATAAGAAAAACAGTAGTCTTGTATAATAATGATAATAATAGTTTTAGGTCACTTAGAAGTATTTAAGATGTATTGGTAAAGAAAACTGAGGAAAGTATTAAGGCGAGTAAGGACTGGACCCAGAGTGACAGGTCAGAGTACAAAGCCTGTCTGTACCCTGTAAAAACATTTGTTAGCAATAAGTCAAGACAACATCTTTTTGTCATTTACTCTGATATAACTTACCAAACCATGTTTTATGATTTCAACTGGATATTAGGAGTTTTCAGCCTTTCTACTCGTTTTTTAATTACTCCAAAGAACAGGACATTTGAAGTGGAATTAACTTGTATTTGAGAGTTATGGCTATGAGTGGGGCTCAGGAAAAGCTCCCAGCATGCACTGCAGGTCCACCTTTACCCACTTGGGGTTTATTTCGGGGATTTATTTTCACTGTTGTGTGCTGTGAACGTGGGAGTAACATATGGGATGTTTACTGGTGTTAGGGCCCATTAGGTCTTTCTTTGTTGCAAGAACTGTGTTTTGTCCGAGGCCTCACCCTCGGGGGGGAAACACAGCAGCTTTGGTGGGGTTCTGGCTGATTCCATTTACACACCATGGCCAAATGCTGCCTGTCACTTGCTCTTATTCTCAGATGTTCTTTTCAGGGAATTATAATGAAGAGTGTTAAAGGCAGCCATAAAGCTGCATTGTTTTTCTTGACACCAGTAGTCACAATAATTAAGTTAAAAAAAGTAACTTAAATATCTGCGTTGGATGGAAAAACTGCATGATTTTCAACACTGTAACCACAAGCAGTTCAAAGCCAAACTTGACTTAAAGTTATGAAAGAAATAATCATTTAACTTTTGAACTTAAGTTTGGGTTGAAGCTGATGAATATTTAGAATAGAGTAGGAGACAACACTCTTATGTAATGTGTAAAGCGAGGTCAACTGATGTGTCCCAGCCTTGCATTTATACTTTATAAAAAATTGATGATGATGCCAGTTCACGTCTGCAGGGCTTGTCCCGAATTAACTCGCTTTGCAAACACAATAAAGCTAATAGTAAAAATGTACTACACATACTGAATTGGAGTGGGATGCCGCCTGGTGTATGGCTTTGCTTTCATGTTCACCAGCAAGGGTTCTTCACACTGTGCTGTCATGCTAACATTTCATTATCTGCTGCTCTCCCACAGTCAATGCATACGCATTTATTCAAATAGGGGTGAAAACATATGCACGGCCTGCGTGCTGCTGGGGCCACTGGAAGGACCGCTTCATCTCTCGCTGAGATGCTTCAAAAGAAATAAAAAGAGGACGTCTGGAGGTGGGGGAAGAGGAGAACGGAGGATAAAGAAGAGGCCTGTGTAGCATCTGCTTATCGCCAAGTTGTTGATTCATTAAACATTTCATCCTTCTGTTATTGGACCATTTTTTTTTCCTTCTGACTCACGGCTTGCGACATGCATACATTTCTGTGTGATATGGAAGTGTGTGTGTGTAAACACACTCTCTGACACATTCGTTAACCCCTCCCTCATGCACCCACTTAAAAAAAATAAAAAATCACCCACTACCACAGTAAGCTTATTATAGCCTTTTGTTGGAGAAGAGAATGTGTTGTGAAAGAGACAGGCACGCTGCATTATTTCAGATCACAAGGAATCTCCCAAAGGAAAGTCATACAACCCAAGCTCTTAGATCAGCCTGCCAATTTGCTTCAGATTGTAAAACAAAGTAGCTCAAGATGTCCAAATGGGGCTCGGTGCTACAGAATGAAGCCCTTTGAGGTTAATGTTTGGCGTTGCGAACAGGATATAACTATTAATTCAAACAAGAGCATCACTCACCAAATCCCAGTCCAAGGCCTCTACAAGAGGAAAAGGTGGCAGACAGCTTTCTTTAGAGCAGTGCCCAAGAACAAGGGTTCCTGACTTTCTTCTCAGCACAAACGTGCTTTAGAAATTAATCTTCACGCCCCACAAAACTCATTATTCCTCACATACTCCTGCAGTGGTGGTCAGCAAAATGCAAAGTAAAATAAAACTGGACTGGGATGCTTAAAGCCCATCATGATAAACAGAGGAGAGACTGTATGTCTTACTCCGTAGCAGCTGCAGTTTGGATTGCAGTTTATTCTATATATTTCTATATGTTTAAATCACTGGTAGATGTTATCTGATTTGTTATATATATGTTGCTCTGTAGGTGATTTAGTGGTGAATGTCTGGTTATTGTGGCCTACCAGCATTTAAACTATTTTCCCTACCTGTATATTTATGCCATTTTGATGTACTTGGACTTATCAGATTTTTATGAACAACATTTACACTGTTATTTTTATAGCACCTTCCCCTCCAGTGTAAAGCTTACAATGTAACAATGCGACCAAAGCCACTGAATTCAGCTTCATGTCACAGACTGTTAGGAGCGGGTGATCACTGTGGAACACTTTTGAAAGTCTCCTAAATTTAATGACATTAAAGTCCAGCGGAACTTCTCTAATTAGACTAGGGCTGTCAAATAAAATACTCGTCCTGTATTTGGACACTAAAAGCCATGTTGCGTATTGGACTGATACGGGATGCATCGTGTTCCGTATTTTTGGGTTGTTAAGATGGGTGAATTGTTTCAGACAGACAGATGCTCTCTCACTCAGCTGGAGTGAGCGGCCGATACCTCACGGCTTCTCATTGGTCATCACTTTTATTTAGCCAATCATCAGCCAGAGTTAGATGTCCATCATTTACTGTAGCAGCCAATGGAGTCATAGTCCCGCCTACAGGGGGTTGTTTTGCTGTGGCCCTGAGAGCAACAGGTCAGTCCTGAGACACTGGGGAAAACAATAGTGCCAAATAGCGGTGGCTTGTTCGTCTGCTGGCCACATTTGTGGATCAGGCTGCGTTTGTATTTGGATCGGGTGAAATGCGAGAGGAAAGTCTCAAAATCCAAAAACTCGCGAGAGGAAATGAACGAATACACGTCACGGAAAACACATGAGTGACTTGATCCACAAATGCAGATTCTACAATGTACAAATACATTTTAAATTCGGAACTTCAACTTTACAAATATATGCAATGTAAATTTAAACAAATGTATTTATTTTCACATAAAATTGTGATGTATCTATGAAAACCAAAAACATGTATTTATGAATGTAACTGTATTTGTACAAACACAGATTGGGATGTATTCGTTTGTGAACAGTGAAACATATTTGTGACTTGTGTTTAATTTATGGATTTATATTTACGCATTTGTAAAGTGTTTTGAGACTATTCTCTCTCCATTTCATTCTTGTTAAGCCTCAATAGCCAAATAATTCCCATAATGTCATTCCTATTTCTTCTTCACTATAAAAGATTTTTTCCCCCTGGATCTGTGTCTCAGACTCGAGAGTGTATTAATGAAATGTAACCATAACTGATTTATGACATAGGTGAGGTTTATATGAGAACATGACAGTGTAAAGTGTTGTGTCAATTGTCTCTGCGGCAGCTGTTATCATTAAACATGCAATTTTCTTTTTTGCAGCATGTCCTTATTGTGAAAACGTTAAGGTGGAGGATAAAAGGGGTCTTTCACCCACATCAAAGATGTTTTTCAGATTCTGAACAATGTAGTTCACAGAAGCAGAGCAGACTCAGGAGACAGGGAGTTCTAGGGATTTCTGAAAGTCTTTTAAATATTTGAGAAGACTGAGAAGCACTCAGGAAATGAGTAACTATTGATAAACCATTGCTTTATGCTGTAAGTGTTGCTTAATGGATTGAAAGTCTTGTGTGTTTTCCAATACAAAATGTGAAATAGTTTTGAATTTCTATTACAAAAAATCACCCAAACATAGATTAATCCTGCCTAATCTGACTGGGACGGGCACCCTACATCACCCAGACAGACAGCCGTGTTCAATAAAATACACTGCATTTCCAAAGATTGGTAGACAGCTGTTAAATGTAGTGAATTTAATGAATTCTGCTTCTTTAAGGTGTACCTGATGTACACACATCTGAGGCAGCTGCACGAGGCCAGAAAGGTACATTAAATATTACCCACATTGTTTTTCCTTTAAAACACAGTTTGTTGAGCATCTCACTGCCACTCCTGCCCCCAAAACCAGCTGAAGGAGGCCATGCTTAAATTATTAAGAGATGTGCTCCATTTATATGAAGAGGCTTGTAATGAAAATAAGTCATGGAAGTCTAAAATCTGAGATAAACTAAGCCATAGGAATCTGTGCTGAATATATAACACTGACTATCCAGGCAATTTAATTTCACGGTGTATATTGTTATAGTGATACTACCATCAGTGGTGGTGCCATCAATGTTGAGATTTTGAGGTTGAGGGCTGCATTTTATCTCAGAATCAATATTGTTATTTATTCTCATTTTAAATTCTGATACTAATAATTTAATCTCCAAAATAAAGCATTTCCCACAGAATGGGATTCTGCAGAGCAGCTGAACATAAGTCCAACCACGTTCACTGTCAAAAGTAAGCTGCAAGTTAGCTTTACACCCTGGGGATGAGTTTGTAACGCAGGACTAATTTCCAAAGTGACTAAAGCTTTCCAAATGTTCCCAAATCCATTGTAAGATCTTTCTCGAAAAGTAGAAGTTGTTACAGCAGCACAGGCAGAACATGCTGTCTCACTGTCCAGAAAATGCACATCACCGATGATCTGACATTGCTTCAATTTAACACACGGTTAAATGAAAGTTACTTTGGGGTCATAGACAATGTGCACCTTATTTAACCAGAGTGACTTGGCAGCTGTGTCTTATTATCAGCATTATGTCACTGAGCTACAGTCTGTCATTTCACTCCAGGAAGTGTCAGGACAATCTAACGCCAGAAAAAAAAAAATCAATGTCTCCTGACATCGACATCAATGTGCCAAATGACACCCATTGCTTGAACAGGTCTATGGCCAATGTCAGCTCTCAATGAGGGCTTTCGGCAGATAGCATTATGAGTGCTTCCCTACATTAAAATTCATTGATTCACAATTGAATCACAACTGTTACTGCTTCAATCTGATCAGAGTGAGTCCGGACACCACCCAGAATCAAGGCAGGACTCCAGTCCATGTGGACAACTTCACACACTTAACCAGTCAGTCACACGTTCGGTGGATGATGGAAAGAAACCTGAGGTGGTAACCCACTCAGACACAGGGAAAACACATCAAAACTGACCCAAGACTGGAATTGAAACCACAACCCTAGGACCCTGCAGCTGTGTGGCAGTGTAGTTTTACCCTGAAATGTAAGTTACGCATGACAAGTGCAGTGTCTGAAGCTGTGTAGAAGTTCTCACAGAGTAATGACTGGAATCATGAACTCTGGTAAATAAGATCACAGTAACAAACTCAAAGTCGATGTAATGAAGCTGCGGTGTCACCGTTTTCCAGTTTGAAAGATAGTGCTAATAGAAATTAAATAAATAAGAAAACCCGTGCAGAGATAAACAGGAGAAACCGAGCGGTAACGGGTGATTGATGGATTGAGTAAATCGTAAACTAGAGGAGGCACAACACAGTGTTTCATCTCACACTTGGGTCCATGCAGCGGAAACAGATTAGAACCTTTTCATCTTTGATGAATGAGGTTTAAGAGTGTGGACGTGGCGAGTCAGGGCGCATGCAAATTGAAAAAAAGGAAAAAAAAAAAATCAGGCATATGAAATTTGACTCAGGGAGATGCCTCTAAATAGCAGTGGCTCATGCAAATGATTATGAGGGGTGTGTTAACAGCAGAAGCACCTGGAGTGTGTGTTGGAGTAGGCTCTGGAGCCCCTTTCTCGGGACCATCTGTTCTTTGAGACCCCCGCAGAGCTGAGGAGGACCCAGGACCCGGACGGCAGCCCACCACAGGTGACAAATTAACACTTAAACACACCCTGGGCCCACCCCCAGCCGGTCAGAGCTGAAGAGAGGGGCCAGAATCCAATTAGAGTGCGAGCAACCAATCGGGCGCCTGAACCATCCTCAGTGTGAAGCCCAGCTCTGCCTGGGTCACTGAAATGTCCTCATTAGGATGCAGAGGGCAGGGTGCGCTGTAAAAACCATGTCTTGCCACATATCATGTTGAGATGGGACAGTGGGAAACACATTTCGCCGAGGTTTTTACACTTAGGCTTTATTGTACAAGACCATGGGGGGCACAACCGGGCTTCGGGAGCTCAGCTAAATCCACTACGGAAGCTTCTGCAGCTCTTCCCATGAGTCTGTGACATCTGTATAGGCCCAAAGCCTATACAATCAGATGAGCCAAAATAGCCCATGCAAATTACAGTGCTTTTAGGGTGGGTTTAAATTTGTAATGTGGACAAAAGCAGAAAAGTGTTAAGCGCAGCATTTTAGTCCTGGTTCTCTCTGCACTCTCACTGACTCTGACATCAACTCCAAATGTAGACAGAAAAGTTCAATGTGATTGGACAAATTTCATGGCCTACATTTGTATTGATAACTGGAAAAATTTTATCTGGGTTTTTTTGTGTCTCTTATCTTTTTTTCTGGCACTTCATTAAAGTTTTAAATATAAAAACAATCAAATACAATCACTTTTTTGACATTTTTTTATTTTTCAACATTTAATTCAGGACACTTTTAATTTGTAAAGAGTACACTTTGTGTCATGTGAAAAATTGACAATGTAAGATATACACAACTAAGCTTTTAAAAGATAAAGTATTTTTGTGTAAGATATATTTATAATTAAAAAATTCTATATGTTGCATGGCACTGCTTGCCGTGTGGTTGTTTCTCATTTATCATGGAAAAGGCAATATTGTAGTTGATTTGCAAAAAATCACCCCTCATTTGGTTCCAATTTATATATCATGGATGCAGAATAGCTGCGGAACTTAAGAGACAACCACACACACACACACACACACACACACAGTCATGCAGCCTTTGCAGCTGAGGAGATTAAGAGATTAGGTCATTTCAGTGTGGAGACAGTTGTTTCAGCCTTGAAAACCAGAATCCTAAATTAAAAACCCACTCATGGGCTGATTATCTGCTTTGCTCTTTGACCAATTCCCTATTTTGTATTTATAAGAGTCGGCATTTTCTTTTAGCCACACAACAGAATTAGAAATGGAGAAATCACCCAGTGTGCACCGTATCTGCATTTCTTTGCATTTGATTTATTTATTTGTTTTGCAGTTCCAGCGAGCCCTCTCTTCAAGGAAGTGCCACACTTGGCCTGGGGGTATTTTCAGAGGCAGCAGTAACGTATACTGGACTGTTTTGAGTGGGAGAGTGTTGACAGTCTTGTGGGAATTAAACAGAAGAGCAGAACAAACTCGTACAACTCCCAGCCACTAGCACTGCTTGTGTTTGGGTACGTGTTCAAGGGCTAAGCTGTAGGTATGCTGAAGAGGGGGAAAGCAACCGCTCTGCTTTGTTCCGAAGCGGATGGGATGGATTGACCTCAGTGGAAATAAGTGCACCTTCATGTGTAGATACAGGACTTTTTTTGAAGTAAACAAAATGTTACAAATTTGTCGTATGCCCTTAAGCACAACTCAGAAGCAGTTTGCCGTACAATTATTTATACATCTCTTTTAGGAATCAACACAGACTTGATCCTGAGCATAATGGACTTTGATTTCACTTTTATTTGAAGGCTATAGACGTCATAACGTATGAATAAACAGTAAAAATGTGTTTACGAAGCAAAAACTTGAATAGATCATGCCATTAATATCAAGCTGTTTTATAAAGCAAGGGCCTTTTCCACTGATAAAACTGTTATATAGAATCTGTTCTGAGCTTAGACTTAGTCCGAGGCCTGATAAAGGGATTTGTTCTCGAGTTTCATTATAAAAGTAAACTTTCAACTGGCGGTAGATACAGACTTCTTTAAAAGAAATGACAACACCGTGTCCTAACTGAGATTTGGGAAATGATGCCCCATAACATTTTTATGAATGTAAAAAATGTCCATCACTTCAGTTTAAGGCCTGGAATGTCAACGCAAAGTCATTTACATAATCCAACATGTCATCTTATTATTAATGGAATAAAGTGTTTTCCTCTATTAATAGGTAATGTTTTTCATGTATAATGAACAATCTCTGTGTAGGCACCACTTCAAATGTTGTGCTACCACTCGTTTTTTTCCCTTCCTGTTGTGTAACACACAATCCACAGTGGAGATGAGCACAGCTTACTCACAGCTGGTCTCAAAGTTTCCAAAACACAACTTCTTTGATGCAAATCAACCACGTTCACAAACTCAAGCAAATAAAACCCAACCGTACATTTCCTTGAGTTCTGAATAGCGCTTCGTTATCTGATTCAGGGCAAGGCTTTAGGGATGGGGCTTTTAAGCAACCTGCCATATTCTGAGCTCGTTCCAGAGGAATCAATGTCTTTCTCCCTTTGTTGTTTGAGCATGACTCACGTAGCCTGACATTTTTACACTACGAGACACTTTCTTAAATGGGCTGAAGGGCTCTCATACCGCACCAGGTCTGTTTTTCAGCTCAGAAAATCTGCCAGCAATGTGGGCTATGGTTTGGAATGAACGAATTCAAATGGAAGACACTGAAATATACTGCCCCGGGGGAGGAGTGAGCCAGAGCAATCAATATCCTTTAGATCAATGCCGGGACGCTGCTTTCATCAGTGAAATTAACACCAATCAATCCCTGATTGAGAGAAACTAATGGTGGCATTAACTGTGTCCGATGAGTGGTCAATAAAGGGAGGTACTGCTATAATCGCTACACGCTCAGTCACTGAGACGAGACAGTGGCCACAGATAGAAAACCAGCCGTGAGGCTCGGGTGTCTGAGTGATACAGCACACACACAGAAAGGACATGTTTCCTTGATGCGCCAAAGATTACTCTCTTCTGTTTGTATAGACTATATGACCATAAGATTTGGGGCACACCGTTGCCCATTATGTGCCTGTGAAATCAATAGAAATGGCAGCAAGATGTTAGTAGACCTTAGAGAATTTGAATTTTATTTTAATAAATATTGGATGCAACCTTTCAATTGTGCTCACACATTGTATAATCTCCACAGAAAAGCACGATAAACTGGGACCCTCTAGAGCAGCTGCACATGCCAAGTGTGGGCACAAGAGCTATAAACAGAGGTGTTAATAGACTGTCCTCTTTGGGCGGGCAACAATAAAATGTTCTGATTTTCTTTTATAGGGCTTGTAAACAAGGGTGTAGTGTAATTGGAGAAAGACAAAAAATACGATTACAGTATCCGATTTCTGTACGAGGGACTGAGGCAGAAGAAAAATGTCCCTCTCAGACTCTGTCTGAGAAATTTGTTTTTGTCACCGTCTTATTAATCTCTCATTTTTTTCACTCTTCTTTCTTGCTTTTTCTTTGTTTCAGTCTCTCTCATTTTCTCGCTCATTTTATTCTCTCTCTCTCTCTCTCTCTCTCTCTCTCTCTCTCCGTGTGCGCTTTTCTCAGATTCACTTTCTGATTTGTGTTCTCTGCAGAATCTTGAGGTGGACGAACCCCGTGGTGGGCGCTAGATGGTTCAATCCAGCTGCACGAGCATGCTCTCGTCATGTGGCTCTCAGCACTGCCTTACACTCTAATGCCCTGCTTAAAGATGGTGGCCTGTGCCAATAAGAAAACAACAACTACAACAAAAGAACAAATGATCTGAGAATCAGAGAAAGAACAAATAGAAATAGGAGCATAGGCTTCTTAATATTCATAACATCAACAGATATACTCATCATTTTTCACTGGATGGGCGAACTATTCCTGTGGGTGGGCAATGACCCCCACTGCACACTCGTAGACATGCCCCTGGGTGTTAGAGTGGTATAAAGGAAAAGTGAATCTACGTGCTCTGCACTGACACAGAAGTGGGCTGAATAATGATAACGTGATCCAGACATCACCATTCATCATCATGACCTTTGTAATGGTCTCCAGGCTGAATTCCATAAAACCCTCAAAGCCTATGTTCCAAACCCAGTGTAAATCTTTCCTGGAAGATCAGAGACTTTAACTCTATTGACATTCTTGGTTGCGAAGAATGATTGTACGAGCGGGTGTTCACAAACACTTCATATTACTGAGCAGAGAGTGGACGGTGTCAGGTCTAAAAGAACACTGGTCAGCTGTGTGTTTCATTACTGCTCAGGAGCCGCTACAAACAAACCCACTCAAAAACAATACCTCGACTTCAAAACATCTCACATTTCCCCACAGAACAGACTCCGCTCGTCCAAGGCCTGCTGCCTGCACTTTGAGCTCCATCTGACTCTGAGAATAAAACATCTGTGACCTGCGTCGTGAGGAAGGCTGGCTCTGGACCTTTAAAAACACTCATGTGAATTAATCAGGATTCCATCCAGCCACAGTGTAATACCCTGAGAACTGCACTGGCCACAGCCACGCCACAGTGACCCAGGATGGCCACCGTAGGAGGAGAGGGGGACACCATTAAGCTGCATCTCAAAGTGTTAACTCCGAAAGCAAGGGGGACTATCTTTCCTTTCTGCCCAGGGCTTACCATCAAGGCTAAACAACCCCACAGTGACCAGGGTCACTGCACATTGTCCAGCAACCCTCAGGGAAATCTGCAATGTGAGAGATCCATTCTCACAGCAAAGCCAACACACACACACACACACACACACACACGCACACCCGCGCTCAGACAGGTGCACACACACAAGCAAACACGTGCACGCACACATACACACAGAAACACAAGAACAATCACCTGCACCAACATAGAAAACAAGTAAACAAATACACACACACACCTCTAAACATAGTAACATGGACAGAAACATACATGTATGATGAGACATATGTGTAAACACAAACACGGGCAAACATGCACACGGACACACACTCTAAAAGAAACACATGCGCTCTCTCTCTCTCTCTCTCTCTCTCACACACACACACACAGAGCTGGAAAAAGCAGAGGGGAAAGCTATCATGTAGGTGCATTGGTTTCCGCTTGCCATCCCTTTCCAGAGGAGGTGAAAGATTAACTAGCCTGCCTCTCTCTCCCTTCTCCGTGTCATGTTCAGGGGAGATAGCGGGCGGCTGTTTTAGATGGATAAGCCATGCTTTATTCAATCTCAAATGCCAAGGGCAGTGTGAGCGTTCTGAATTGCTCGACTGAGCACTCCCCATCGAAGCGGCAGGAGTCCGTCTCGGTGGTGGGGGGCACTGTATTTACAGTGGAGAGAGAGCCAGGAGAAAGAGGACCACGCATTCCACAAAGAAGAAAAAAAAAAAAAAAAAGCAAATGAGATTTTCTCCCGGCAAACCCAAGCGATGCCTGGCTGCTTTACAAACCGCGTCTTCAAAAAGCACAAACTGTTAAAGCCCGCAGACAACGAGCCGACACATTCCAGCGGTGATGCGCCCATCCAGCTCTCTGGAACAGCATCAGCACCGCAACGGACCTCATTAAGCAGAGAGAATACCCACCAGACGCGACTGATCCGCATTCCACACTGTGTCTTAGTCATGGGTGTTTGTAGGAGTGCTGATTTACAAATGTATGACTGGATGACCGGTCTCCACTATGGGTGGTCTGCCCATACTCTAGAATCACAGCACTATATTTTATATTTACCGTGCAGAAAATGAAACAGAAGCCTAAAATCAAGTTGTTCAGTGTTTATTGTGTCCACTCTTTATAATTTTTGGGACATTTGCTCCCAGTATTTAAGTTAAACCTTGAGAGATATTTTCCCCCACACCTTTATTGTAACTTCCTCTTTACTGAGGGTTCTACAGCAGTCTACGGATCAGCCCTATCATAAGAAGCCTGCTGGCTCGATCCTGGGTGATTCCTCAACTGTCTTGGGTGGGTAGGAAGGCTCCTACTCTATCCCCAGCTCATGGTGCTAGCTTTCATGTGTGTCTGTGAGCTTATGTGAAAGATCTGGGCAGTTTGCCTTCACATCCAGTGAGTCAAGCTGTTGAGGGACATTACATTTAGCAGCAATTCATGAAGAAGCGGTGGGCTGGCACTGTGTCATGGAAGAAGCATGAATTCACTGTGCACAATTTGGGAGGACTTGCTGAAGCATAGAATTTGAGACGATTAAAACTTGAGCATAAACAAACAAGAGTAAATAATAAATAAATAAATAACTGAATATATCCAGTGATGTTAAGGTCTGGGTTCTATGGTGGTCCCCTCACTTTTCTTAGAGCACCAGGAATTCCACATTTGACTCACTCAATCAATAAATAAACAATCCATGTGTAGGTCTTTTCCCTGTAACAGAGTGAACTACTGCAGAATCTGTGCTTTCTATTGGCCAATACCCAAAGATGCACTGGAGCGCTATCACAACAACAAACTTGATCTCCACAAGCCTGTGTGGTGTACCTGCAGGCCACAGTGTATGCATGTGCTTGTGCGCATCCTGATGCGCTAAACACACACAGCCTTGCACATCTGAGTGAGTGTGAGGCCTCGCGGCAGCTTGTTGGCTTGGCTGGTGGCCAAGGGCGACATAAAGCCAGCTTTGGCTCCGGCTCCAGCTCACTGAGATCTCCTCTGCGCACGCCAGAGCTAGAGCCAAGCGCAAGCCAGCTGTTCCTGTCCACTCCCCATCTCTCCCAGCTGTGCAACCACCCTCCCTACACCCCCACAATGCTGCCTCTCTCTGTCTCACACACACACCAAGCTGTCACACGATACATATGGAGGCCCTCTGAGTCAAACACTGTTTAAACTCTCATTACGAAGCTCAAATCCACCAGAGATCAGCACAAACACACACACTTCAGCACAAGCCTTCTCCCTGAGAACAGACCCAATATTTCCTGGGTAGTGTTAATAAAACATGAAATACATATTGCAATATTATGGCATTGGCTACTATCGCTATTATTATTTCTATTATTATTATTGTTTTTTTTTAATAATTGCAAATCCATGCTTGCTGAGTCACTTTTCAAAAATGGTCAAAAACAATCTTAAGCCCTGTTCAAAATTCAGAGAATGAGGTAGTTAAAAACTCCAGCAGCACTGTTGCGACTGATCCACTTGTATCAGCTAACCTACACCAACACTGCAGCACTAAGAACGATCCCCCACCCAACATACCTGCTGTGGTGGCCCTGTGGGGGCCAGCAGACCTGATTTAATGGAGAATGACTATGGGAATAAGAGGTCATTTTAATGTTATATCTGACTTGGGTTTAGATCTGAAAAATGTAGCTCAGTGAAAAGAAAATTTGCAATTGAAGAAAATGCATTGTCTGAAAAGACAATGAGGTGTTCAATGAGACTAGGCCACAGATATTATTTGAGAACTTTGTTCAGGAAATTCAACAAACCTCTAAGACTGGATTTGGAGGTGTGTAAAAACAACCCTGCAGATTCAAGTCATAAGAAAAATAACAAGGCTTCAAAAATTACAATTATAATTTAAAAAATTACAATTTGAATTATATTCAGTGGTTTTGTGCAAGTCCGACCCAAAATTAAACACACGAATGATGATGGTCTCGGACATTGGCACAGTTTTGTACACTGCACTAAGCCTTTTTTGTTTTGTGTTTTATCAGTCTTGGTCGGTAATCACTTGTCAGCAAGTCTACAGAACAAAGAAAAATAATCCAGTTACAAGAAAGAAAAACTAAACTAAAGGCTACTAAAGGGATTCATCCTCATATTCATAAAACATGATGTCAAAACTGCTAGGAAAATGATTCCCTGAGATAGGGATGAACAACAGTACAACACTATTTGAAGGGTACTTTACAACCAAGAACAGCTGATCCTTTAGAATTTCTT
This sequence comes from Hoplias malabaricus, assembly GCF_029633855.1. Lineage (NCBI taxonomy): Eukaryota > Metazoa > Chordata > Actinopteri > Characiformes > Erythrinidae > Hoplias > Hoplias malabaricus. The sequence continues at coordinate 7,929,127 of NC_089802.1, forward strand.
AACGGGGGGAAAAAAAGGAAAACCTGTCCCCCTCCAAAGGGCTGTTCAGCACTGGGCAGGATTATGGATTAGCTTTTGAGTAAAGATTAAAGGGTGGGCTTTAAAGATGATTAAAGTCTTCTTTTCCGTTATCGTATCTAAGGGGGAAAAATACTAGGGTTATACCATCCAAACACTTTTCCTAATGCAGGGTGACAGCTCTGAAGCTGAAGTTACAGAGCATTAAATGTGGCATATTTCCATTGATTATGCAATGTGTCTGAAATGTCTTTGGGAGCATTCTACAACCACTTCATCCTGATCAGGGTTGTGTTGGGTCAGGATTCTACTAAGAATCACTGGGTGCACGGCAGGAACACCATTTACACAGCCAGTCCATCACAAGGCAAAACAGAGTTGGGGTCTCGGTTCTTGTTGTGAAGAAGGGATGGGCCAATGTGGAGAGCTATAAAGCCCTGCCGACTTATCTGGGGCACATTTCAAACGAAGAGCTATAAACACCTTGTGAATCAGTGGGAAGCTGGCAAGAAAGCAAAAAAAAAAATGGGAGTATCTTCTCTTTTAAAACCTATGACAGTCATTGTATTATCTTAGTTTAATGTAGTTTAAATGCATTATGACCCTTTACTTCAGAACAAATATAAAACTCCATGGAACTTCTAGTTCCACCTTAAATGATTAAGCAATTACAGGTGCTGGTCATAAAATTAGAATATCATGAAGAAGTTGATTTATTTCAGTAATTCCATTAAAAAAATCAAACATATATTATGCTCATTCATTACACACAAACTGATATATTTCAAGTGTTTATTTCTTTTAATTTGATGATTATAACTGACAACCAATGAAAACCCCAAATTCAGTGTCTCAGAAAATTAGAATATAGTGAAAAGGTTAAATGTTGAAGAGGTTAGAAAAAAGTGCACAAGCAATAGGGATAAACACACCCTGGAGAGGATTGTGAATCAAAACCCATTCTAAAATGTGGGGGAGATTCACAAAGGCTGGACTGCAGCTGGAGTCAGTGCTTCAAGGACCACCACGCAGTCGTATGCAAGACATGGGTTTCAGCTGTCGCATTCCTTGTGTCAAGCCACTCTTGAACAAGAGACAGTGTCAGAATAGCCTCGCTTCCAAAAAGGACTGGACTGCTGCTGAATGGTCCAAAATTATGTTCTCTGATGAAAGTGAATTTTGCATTTTCTTTGGAAATCAAGGTCCCAGAATCTGGAGGAAGAGAAGAGAGGCACAGAATCCTCGTTGCTTGATGTCCAGTGTATAGTTTCCACAGTCAGTGATGGTTTGGGGTGCCATGTCATCTGCTGGTGTTGGTCCACTGTGTTTTCTGAGGTCCAAGGTCAAAGCAGCTGTCTACCAGGACGTTTTAGAGCACTCCATGCTTCCTGCTGCTGACCGACTTTATGGAGATGCAGCTTTCATTTTCCAACAGGACTTGGCACCTGCACACAGTGCCAAAACTACCAGTACCTGGTTTAAGGACCATGGTGTTCCTGTTCTTAATTGTCCAGCAAACTCACCTGACCTTAACCCCATAGAAAATCTATGGGGTATTGTGAAGAGGAAGCTACCCAACAATGCAGAAGAGCTCAAGGCCTCTATCAGAGCAACCTGGGCTCTCATAACACCTGAGCAGTGCCACAGACTGATAGACTCCATGCTGCAGTAATTCAGGCAAGGAGCCCCAACTAAGTATTGAGTGCTGTACATGCTCATACGTTTCATGTTCATACTGTTCAGTCGGCCAGCATTTCTAAAAATCCTTTTTTATTTGTATTGGTCTTAAGTAATAGTCTAATTTTCAGAGATACCGAACTTGAGGTTTTCATTAGTTGTCAGTTATAATCATTCAATTAAAAGAAATAAACACTTTAAATACATCAGTCTGTGTGTAATGAATGAGTATAATATAGAAGTTTCACTTTTTGAATGGAATTACTGAAATATATCAACTTTTTCATAGTATTCTAGTTTTATGACCAGCACCTGCACATTCTAGTGCCTGTGGCTACCGCAGCACTTAAGGTGGAGCTGTAAGTTTCAAACAATTAGCCAACTCAGCTTCATATCACAGAGAGCAAGGATTGGGTGACAGTATACTGCAGAACACTTCTAAAGTCATAATGCCCTGAAGTTAAATATTTTAAAGTCCAGAAGCTCTGATATTTCTTTGTTTTTTTTGGGGTGTGTTCTGATGTCGTATCAGTTTATTGAAGGGTTGTCCCATTTCATAGAGGAAGATTTTAACCACCACACCATACTCCATTCCAAGGGGCAGGTTAACACTCAAAACGTATGGGCAGGGGGTAAAATTAAGAAATGGGATTCACCCTTTTTCTTTTACAGGGTGGCAGAGTTGAAGCAAAGGTTACAGTGTGTTAAAAGTAGCCTGTAAACATTGTTCATTTAAAAGTGTTTGGTAATGTGTGGAAACATTGCAACACCCAAATAAAGAGCTGTTTGTTTTGAGCTGGCATCTCGTTTCCCATTTTCCCTGTTTGTAGTTAGCAGTGAGTGAGCGATAGAGGCTGCAGTTCCTGTGGGTCTGGGGAGGCCACAGGGCTTAGTTTTCTAATAATATGAGTAGCAGCTATGCTTCAGTGGCTAGTAGTTTCTGGCAAGGTATGTGTGTGTGTGTGTATGAGAAAGTATGTGCGCCTCATGCTCCCAGCAGTGCCTCAAAAGTTTCAGCCACCTGAAGTGAAAAATTACGTAATACGCACAGATTATTGGCCACAGAGCAGCAATGTTATGCTTTGTGTTGCACTATGAAACGTATGCAGCCTGGAGTGTCACTTCCTTTACACCTTCTCTCTGTAGAAAGAGCTGCACTTGTTCCCTCCTCAGAAACAGGGGTTTTAGTCTCTCCCTCCCACCCCGAACATCAACACATGACCATGTGCACTCCAGCTCCTCCAGTTATTCTGAGATCTAAGCTCTCAGTCACTATTCTCTATTACAGACTTTTAAATAATTCTGTACTCTTTCTGCTCTGGTTTATGGCTCTGGTGAGGAGTTCTCATCAGTATTCTGGGGGCTGTTCGCCTCTGGAACTCGTTTCTGATGAAGAAGACATGGCATCGCAGGCTTCTTTCCCTGCTGAACGCTGCAGTCATCATCCCCATGTTGCGTTTGAAAGAAGCTGCCCTATTACTGTCAGAATCGCTCTGGAGGTTTAGCACATGGCTGTGTGGGAGTGTGTCATGATATGAGTATATAAGAGTATTGATTTCTATCATTGCTGTTGGAACAAAACTTGCATCTTGAAATAAACAATTTGACAAGAGAAAGAAAAAAAATGCCCAACTTCCAACACATTTGTGTCATTCCAGAACATTTCTGATGGTTACACTTTGACACAGTGTAAATGGCCAAACGTTGGTCCTTAAGATCTCTGCACACACAGCTCCATAGAAAATCATAGAATGGGATGCACCAACATGAGCCTAAGGTCAGTAAACATTTAGCCATTGATTCAACGTTGAAATAACGTAATGACTGCCGTCTAATCAACGTTCTCTTAAGGTTGAAAATGAAAGTTGAAAAGACGTCCAAACACAGACATTGGACGTCCATTGACGTTAATAATTTGTCCCGAAATAAATTACTTGTATAAAACGCATTTTGGACGTCCACTGACGTTATCGATTGGTCACCACTTAACTAACTTATTAAGATGGATTTTGGACGTCCATTGACGTTTAAAATATGTCCTTAATGGACAGACTACTTTTAGACCTATTTTGAACGTCCAGGGACGTTCCTTGCTTACTGGGTAAGGTCAGTATATCTAATGCCAAATGTAAGCTACAGGAGTATAAAGTAGAACTCTGCTCTGTATTGATGTAGCACTAGGGTTGTGCGGTATAACAATAAAACAGTACCCACGATATTTTAAAATGTGGGCGGTATCTTAAAATAGAGGTTAGAGATGGTAACTCAATGATTGCTGATGTCTCGGTCTGAAAACGGGTGGAGAAAACACAAGCCCAATAGCCCACCGCAGTTGTAAGTTGAGCTCTGAGAAAGGAATTAAGCTGTAAACAGACGTAATTCTCAGAAAATCCTTCACTCGACTGCTTCTCACAGGTATATGGCTTTATCCTGTAAACATGTGTCTTTTGAGCCTCAGTTTGCTGAAATATCTGCGGTGGTGTACAGCGTCTTATTTCGCTTATTTTAAACTTTTCTGTTCCTTCAGCAGCAGTTACTGAAATTTTCTCTTAGAAACAGGTTTTAATCTTCAACACGTGTGTCAGTGTTCACTGTCGGGCTGTGTTTAGCTAAATTCACTTGACTTCGCGCTCACAGATAGTGCAGCCCAACAGAGCAACCCCTCCCCACGGTAATACCTTATTCCGCAATAATATTTTGATACCGTATTACTTTATGAAAAATGTGGATACTGCCCATCCCTATGTAGCACTATACAATATCAGTGGATAATGGATACAATCAAATCAATACAGAAAAAATAATGTTCTAATAAATAGATATCTTTTCCCAGAAAAGTAGAAGCAGAAATTGAAGCCAAGATGGTAAGGTTGTCTGAATATCTTGATTTAAGAAGCTCATACACACACACACACACACACACACACACTTGTGTATATGTATGTATATATACACAATGAAAAATCACTGGATTAGGAACCCCTACCTTGTATCTACATTCATTGTCCATTTTACCAGCTCCACTGACCATACAGAAAACTCGAGCAGCACTGCTGTGTCTGATCCACTCATACCAGCACAACACACACTAACACACCACCACCACGTCAGTGTAACTGCAGTGCTGAGAAAGATCTACCACCCAAATCATACCTGCTCTGTGGTGGTCCTGAGGATACAGAGAAACAATGGACTACAGTCTGAAATCCCAGAACTGCAAAGTGTCCCTGTATGGTCAGTGGTGCTGATAAAATGGACAATCAATATAGATGCAATGTAGGTGCTGCTAATCCAGTTATCGTTCAGTGAGTGAGTGTGAGCATATACATTAACGTCTTTATAAAAATTGGCTTGTATCCTTTGCAGTAGATCTATACTTGTTTTTAATCAACACTATGTTATTGTGATACGTGGTGCCAGAATTTAGTTCACAGCTGTACGTCTATATTTATCCCCCTTATTCTGAACGGAGGCCCTGGAGGTGTATCATTATCAGTTCGGTGCTGCTCCAGGGAGAGCCACATAGTAATAACACAGAGAGAGAGAGAGAGAGAGAGAGAGAGAGAGAGAGAGAGAGACATGTGAGACGCGATCAAGAACACCACACGCTTATCATACAGAAATATACATAACATGCAGCTCTTGCCCTTTCATCTGACCATCAGCTCGGCTCTGACACATTATTCCACACAAACCTGCCCCCAGAGACTTTCACTCTACACACATTTACACTTCAATAATGCCCATAAGAAGACATTTACTAGCAAATGAGCGACTCTGTGCTTTGAATAGAGAGCGGTCTAACCTTGCCCACCAGTGACTGGGTTCCATCACAAAAGCCTGAGGAGTTAAAGTACCGGGTCACGTTTAGCACAAACTGTGACATCACAAACTGAGTAATTCAAAACTGTTTATTTACACTTGGGAGTCTATATATGGAGAGTGTGAACTGGGGAGGGGATGGTGTATTTTTAATCCTATCTTCATGAGCATCCAGGAAGTCCACAGTTTTACTCTCTTCCCAACTCTCAGAACATAGAGAATGAAGTGGGGCTGTCTGAGGGTTTAGTTGGAGAAGTGCTTAGTCTAAGATTAAGCTCCAAAAGAATACAGAAAAATCTTCTTGGCACCTATTCATAAGAGTGTATAGCAAGATTACAGATGCCTGGAGACATTGGAGAGTCTACTCGTGCGTGTAATACTTAACATACACAGTCATGTCTTGGTGGGCACCATCTTGAGCTGTTTCCCGTGGTTTGGCTGGGATCATTGTGGTGAAAAACAAAGGTCCGGGGGGTGGCAGTGATTTGTGGTTGGGGCCCTAACCACTCAATTACAGCAAATCCACAGCAAATCCATATTGAATCCTTCCTCCAGCAGACCGCACTTCACTTTGCCAGAGCGTCGTAGCAGGGCAGATGATGTGTTTTGTTTTTCTGTGCTGTGACATCTCCTTCAGTGTGGGTCAGCTCAGCGCGAGTCTGTGACATTGACAGTTAAAGCTGAAGTGGAACGGGGTAACGAGGAAGAGGTGGCCATGGATCGGATTAGCATATTCATGCCATGGGACTTTTGCAGCCCGTGATGGTATCCCATAGTCCTCCGCCGGCCTGTGTAGGAGACGTGTGATTTGGCATGGAGCGATGCTGCTCCGGGGCATCACCTCCTAATTAGCTATCTGGCGATTTTAGCGCCTCCGTTCCTCTAGTTATCTCAGCCATGTTTTATTCCACCTTATTATCTAGACGTTCGAGAAGCCCACCAAAAAAGAAAAAATCGCATACAGGGACCGAACAGGATGTCAATTAATAGACCCAATTTAATATTTCATTAGTGAGATTAAAATGGAAGAGTTGACATTGTGTGCCTGCCTTCTGCTCCAGTTCGCAGAAGGCCTCGAGGTGAGTATAATCTGTCTTGTGACATGATAAACGGTATAGTGGGCAAATATTATGAAAACATGTCTCCACTCACATAAGGGAAAGTATAATCTCCGCTATTAATTACCCTGTCTGCGACCTTCCGAAGGGAAACAGAAGACAGTGAGTGAGAGGAGACTTGGAGTTGTTGGAGTAGTTCATTCTCTTTTCTGTAGAATTGAAAGGATCTCATTCTAAATGTAAAAACAACGACCCTCTAAAAGTAAGAGCTCAGTGGTAATCAAATCATGTTTAAAATGGTTAGATCATAGTTTTGTTTCACAGTTTATGAAGTTTAAAGTATGTTTTTCTATGTATTTTATTCGCTTGATGTAAACAGGACGATGGTTCATTGTGGGAACACACTGCAGTCACATAAAGACATTTTACACATGAGCACCGGCAATGAGCTTGAAATATATACTCTATTAAAATAAGCATGAAGCCCTGCCAAATATCTCCTTGCTCCTGACGCACTGGATTTAAAAACTGAAACATCAATACGACAAAACACTGGGCAATTTCAGCAGTGTTAACAAACTGTTTTATTCTCCCCCAAAACCTTCAACAAACATGTTATTTAACTTCGGAAACATTTATGAAAATACTGCAACTGCATCTCTGCCTGTTTTGCACTGTGTCCCTGCTCACATAGGAACATACGCTCTCAAGAGTTTAAACAACGCTACACTCATGCTAACCATTCTCTCAGCAGGTGTCTGAGGATTGTCTCTCTCTTGTATCCGCTGCCGTTAAAGGAAGATTCACAACGTTCTGGGACTCTAATGCAAATTTAGACCTGCTTCCTAAAGACTGAAGGAAATTTACAGAAAACAGGCCACTCTGAGCTACTCTTTAAACTTTAAACTAGTAAATCACACGGAATGTGTAAAATCTCAGGCAGTATTGATTTATCCATGATTGGGGTTTTGAATTTTTTACGTGTGATTGACTCTTTCTCTCTCAAAACAGATTTAAAAGAAAGAAAAAAGGAAAAAGAAACATACATCCACAGAGAGACACTGCTGCGTTTCATGTGACAAATACAACATCAGCATGGCAGGAATCTCCCACCCTTCCAGGCCCCATGCTGGGCTGCCGCACATATCTAGTCATTTTTCCAAGTACACAGAGATATTTGTAAACGGTGTTGGTGTGGATGATTTTTTTTAATATTATTTTTAATGCAGGAAAAGTAGTGTTGTGAAGTAGTGAAATGTCTGTGGTTTGGTAATTCATACCAGCTCCTCAAAAACGGCTTCTTCAACAGTGTTCATATTTAATAATTTAATATACCGTAGTGTTCTCACCAATAAAAGGAGCGCTATTTTCATACAAGCTTTGAAGCATTGTTTTTTAACTGTCGTCCACTAACTTTGCTCATGTCTTTCCACTCATTCACTCTCCTCAAACAACTGGCAGTTCCTGGCCCAGTGAAACGCCCAGAGAACACAACACAGGACTGTTATGTCCAAATACAATTATGATATGACTGTCAACGATGTTGGATACCGTAACGCTGTAAGATCAGGGTTAAATCATCACATACACAAAAGCCTAAATACGTCCAATCTGAATCTGCTGCTCCAGGGACCTGGAGGTTGTGGGTTCGATTCCTGCTCCGGGTGACTGTCTGTGAGGAGTTGGTGTGTTCTCCCTGTGTCCGCATGGGTTTCCTCCGGGTGCTCCGGTTTCCTCCCACAGTCCAAAAACACACATTGGTAGGTGGATTGGCGACTCAAAAGTGTCCGTAGGTGTGAGTGTGTGTGTGTGTGTCTGTGTTGCCCTGTGAAGGACTGGCGCCCCCTCCAGGGTGTGTTCCCGCCTTGCACCCAATGATTCCAGGTAGGCTCTGGACCCACCGTGACCATGAACTGGATAAGGGTTACAGATAATGAATGAATCTGCTGCAGAATGCTACAGACGTTGTAACAGGGTTAGAATCAGGCTCTGGAAGTCTGCAATAAGTAAGCAATAAAAAGAAAAGAGCATGTTGAAGCAAATTAATAGAACTTTATTTCTAAGAATGATGTGGAAAAATTAGGCTGTGAAATACTGTACGGCTTTAGAGCACTAATGTCTGCAGCCAGCAGCTTTTCAGACGCTGACTAGTTATGGTCTTTATTTCACTGGTAGTGCTGATTATATGTTGAACACACCATTACCGTCTTGTTCTAGGCTCAAACTGTGTCCAGACAAATACAATGTCCATTTCTTGTTCCATTAGTCTGTGGAGCTAATGAACCTTTGTGAACAGTGGGGGGAAAAAAAAAAGGAAGGAAGAAAAAGCAGTCTGGTATGAAATGTTTCCGTTAATAAGTCTGACTGGTTTTGTAGCAGTAATTTCGTCCCTCTAAATTACAGGTATGCTTGTTTGAGCCTAATGACTGTTTTCTCTCACTCGAAAAACAAAATTGCATTCTTCGTGTTCCACACCACAGCGACGAATGGAGTTCATAATTCAGTGAATGGTTTAATTGCCACATTCAAACGCACGTCAGTGGTGTAATTTTCCAACCATGGGTTCAACCGGTCCACAAATTGGTTGATTGTATGTTCTGCGCCTCCTTTGTTTTATCTCCGCGGAAAGGAGCAAGGGCAATCAAGGCCAGTGGGTTTGCTTTTGATTCCTTATTATTCAGTCACATTTACTCACAATGCTGATTGCAAGGCTACAGAGTATTCTGGGAACAGGAGAGGGATGACACGCAATGAAAAGCTATTTAGAAAACAACAATGACAAAGACAACACCACAGACAACAACAACCCTACAGGAAACATGCTGCGACATGGGCCATGACGTGAGCTCCAGCAAAAGGAAAGCCATGCGGAAAACATCTAATCCAATCGCGCGTGACCACATTTGTGGGTGTGGGCGAGTGCTTAATGAGCGGCGGAGAACCAGAGCACTCCAAAATACCCTGCGAGAGCAGTCTGCTGATTACAGCATGAGGAACGCCCCCTACCTTCCAGCGCTCCGAGGGATAATAAATACAGCACTTACTTCACCGTAACCTGACACCAAGCAGTGGTTTGTGACATGGAGTTGACGTGTTCACACACTGTGCACAAGGTCAGGTTAAATAGAAGGTGCTGAGTGACCTACTTTTCACTTGTTTGAAAGTAACTGGTGCTTTTGGAAAGAAAGAAAATTTAACTCTGAATGTGTTCCTTTGAACAAATCCAGCATTTTGTAAAAGGGGGCCCTGGCTGTGAATCTGTGAATACAAACAGGAACCACATTCACATTTCAGTGGAAACTGTGTTTGTTCTTGTTTTCACTGTCTCAGCTCTTCTAGGAGTACACTAGGTATAGGGTAGATTTTGGAACATTTTGAAACTGATTTCAGTGAAGATCGGTGAGGGGTTGTGGTGTAGAGAGGGTTTAGAGAGTTTAACTTTATGCCAAGGACTGTGTCTAGCCAATCGGGCAAATGTAGGTAGTGAAATAAAGTGTAAATGGACATGTGCCATAAAAAGTATTCGATGGAGGTCCATCATGGCACTGTTCAAATGAGGTGGGGTGTTTATTTACACTTCTCTAGCCTACACTTGGCATTGGGCATGGTGACCACAGACCCATGCAAACTTGCAGGAATACAGTGTATTTCAGGCTTATGTGATTATTTCCATCTACATTTTTAATATCTAGCCACGGCTACATCAACTATGGATTACTTCCTGAGAAGCAGAAATCACAGCCAAGCTCCAAGACTGAACTCGGCTCCCTGGTGAGGAAATGAGCTCAGGAAGAAGAGAACACTTCAACCCAGGAGGCTGGTTATGGAGCCAAGTGAAAGGAGGCGAGGCTGGGGCCACATCTCTTCCCACTCAGTCTGGTTCCTGGATTACCTGTCGGGGTAACACTTGGTAAAAGGACACACTCACAGGTATGGAGGAGGGGCGAGAGAAAATCAGTTGTAAATGAATATTAATTTAATTCATATATAATATATAATAACGACTATTATGTAAGTTTCTGTTTGTTTGGTTGGGCTTTTTCTGAATAGCTAAGAATAGCTGGGACCTATTGTCCATTCTGGCTTGTAATGGCTTTTTTTGCTTCATTATACTGCATCCAAATTTAAAAAGGAGCAATTAAACGTTCATTTGAACCACTGTCTCAGCGATCACAAGGCCCTCTGACCACTCTCGTCCTCATTAATGTCAGTTGAGTAGCTTCTTTACAAGAAAAGACATGGCCACACCACAGTGGTTCAGTACTACAACAGATGTTATTCTACAGGAATGTCACACAGAAAGTCACAGCACCTGCAAGATTTAAACCATTCTGCATGTTAAATAAATTCCACTCCAGTCTGAAAAGCACAATGAATGACCTCTGTTTGCTAAGTAAGTCATTAAGAAAATAATTGTCCATTTTTGGGGGTGTGTGGAAGGGCACCACGAGGCCCAGAGTCCCAAACGCTGTTTTCAATCAATGGGCTTCTTATTAAAACTTGTTAGCATTTATTCTGGAGAGTAGGGCCTTAAAAGGAGAAAACGGTACTGTCACTTTACTAAACATTTAACATTAACAAGCTTGTAACAGAGCAGAAAGACTGCAAGCCATTTGGTATTTACTGGAAGGTAGCACTTCCAGACTGGAGCATCAACAGCCAGTTTTTCAAGTGATGTCCAATTGGATGCTGCCTTGAGGATTTCTATTGAATTCCTGGAACAGCAAATGAAATAAACCAATTTCAGGATTGAATCCAACTGGGATGCCAAAATCCATCTGGATAACTTTTTTTAAAAATGCGTCCCTGAAGCATACACACGGTTGCAGAAGTGAGGAAATCGAAGGTGACCTAAATAAATCCCTATCTACTGATGTTCAACACTAATCTAAACTTAGCAGGCTTGAGTCAAATGGCACAAGGTGGGTTTCAAAGGGATGAGGGGGAGAGGAAGTGACCACCATTAACATCCATTAGTAAAACAATGTATTCTGAGCAAATTAAACTTCATCTCTATTTCATCTACATTTTGCAGACCTCAGCAGCAGAAACAACAATTGCTTTTTGTGTGTCTCTCTCCAGTCGGAATAACCTCCAGCAGAAATATCAGCAAGTGGAGAGGGCAAAGAGGAGGACGACAACAACAACAACAACAACAACACAAACAACCACTTAATGTTTAACTGACTGCCAAGAGTGTGGCTGCCAAGAGTCTGATCAATGATCGAGCGATAGGAGTCCTTTCGGCTACGGGTCTCTGTCCTCACCAAATAAAAGCAGAGGAAATGCACCTGATCAGAAAGAATTAAATGATGCACAACACTGCACCAGTGTCTGAGGGCTGGAAGGTTGCCTAAGTGCTTTACAATAACCTTGAGTGCCTGAAGATTACTACTCTTGTACAGATAATCAGTTTAACCAGTGAGAGATGAGACGTACAACTGCAAATAAGATCACCTACTTTATTAATATTTGTTTTTATTATTTATTGAAATACTCTTTAAATTCGGATAGTAATTATTAAATCACAAGCTCTTGCATTTAAACAAATGAACAAAAAGTGATGTATGTTCTCTGCAGGATTCAAACCCAGTGAAACAACTAGACCACTGATCTCTGTCTAATTCCTACCTCAAAGTGTATTCATTTGCATACACTCTGCAGTCCTACACACAGCTGTACACATTGCAGAAGAGAGCTAGTTACACAGGAATGGCAGAGAAAAATGATACCTACAACATTTACTGCTCAACCATAAAAGGAAAGAGAGAAGTAGAAAACTATATATCACTCTCCTCCCTCCAGTGTCTCTCCCAGGGACTCCTCTAGCTGTAGTCAGGCAGTGCATGTTCATGTGTTCTGTCGGAGTGAACACACCTTTCTTTTTAGGAAATGCTGAGAGTGACCCTAGGCTTTAGGGAGGGGAGAATGTGAACCGCTGTAAAGAAAAGGAGTGGGCTGGGTTTATATCACAATGCAAACAAGAGCTTCACTGTGATACAGAAAGTAATAATGGCTCAATCTTGATTTTTCTGTTGTAATAACCTAGAAGCCAATACTGCAACAGGGAAAAAAAACACAATTTTCCTTTTTCCAAACAAAATACCACATACTCAATACGTGGATGAACAATTATCCATTCATCTTCTGAAACTACTTCGACCTGTTCAGGCTCATGGTGGGTCCGAAGCCTACTTGAAATTACAGGGTGCAAAGGCAAGGACATAACCTATGCAGGGCACCAGTCCATCACAGGGCGCCTCACACAGCTATGGACTCGCTTCCACGGCCAATCCACCTACCAATGTGTGTTTTGGACTATGGAAGGAAACCCATCCACCAGGAGGGAGCCCACGCTGTCACAGGGAGAACACACCAAACTCCTCACCGACAGTAACCCAAGGCGGGGTTTGTACTCACCAGCGCCATCTTGCTGCCTGGATCTCATGAAACATGAATGAGCTGGTCTTCCTGGAGCAATGAAGGTCTGGATCTTCTCAAGGGAAATCTTTTCATCTTATCCTCGATACTCGTCAATCACAGTGACATATTTCCACAAATCATTCGGGTGTATTATTATTTATTTTTTGTATCCAGACACTGAGGCAGCCGGTCAGTCTGTTAATTTTTGACCAGCCGCACAGCAAGTCAAACACACTGAGCAGTTCACAGAGCACAGGAATTGATTGCTCTCCTGCATTCCCAGTGAGATAAGGTCGGAAAAACTGGTGGAAGCCTGTCGTTTCAGACAGCAGACAGCTTCCATCAGAATGAGGAAACAGTTCACAGCACGACATAATGGCACACTGTCCGGATCTGATATAACGGAAGGATGCAACATGCAAATTTATTTTATTGTGTTGGAGCATTCAATCAGACCTCAGAAGCTTCACTATATGGTGGTCAGTGCAAAGCAGCTCAATTTGTAACGGTCTCATTTCAAAAGTTTAATACGGTGGCCTCCCGAGTCACATCACAACAACATTTACAAAGCAAACAAAAGGTCAGAACACAACAGCATTAAGGAGAACACAAATGCATTTAAAATACGCTACACTGAAAAAAAACGATGCATAAACTCAGAACACAACAGCATTAAGAAGAACACATCCATTTCCAAAATGCTGCATTGAAAAAACACTGCACTGGAGAATAGCTCATTTAACCTGTTGGTTCATGCACTAGGTGATAGAAAACAGGTCATTTTGCCATAACCTTCATGTGCTTCATCGTGATCTTTAATTAAAGACTATAAACACAGTTTACTCCTGTAGAACAACTTACGCTGTGTGACTACATCTGGAAGAGTCACCAGGCTTCAATTAATTATATTTACTAATAAAATCAGTATTTTTAAATTAAATTAAAACATAATGGAGGAAATAATGTCCTGCCCACACTACTTCCCACCCAAATGTCCTCAGAAACAGAAAGATTTCTTTTCACAAAACACTGCTACATTATTAAGGCTGGTCACTTTGGTGGACCCTTTAAAGCATTCATAGCGGTGCAGGCTGAAGCTCAGCTGCTCAAACACCACACAGTGCTATGATAAAACGTCTGACTATGTTGCAGTCTGAACTGAACTGTGCTCAAAGGAGACCTGAGGACAAATCAACAAGCAGCAAACTAACAAAAGCAACAAACAAAGTGGACATCTGAAGCTCTCCTCGAGACCCTCTGCCACAAGAATCCACAAGAATCCACAAAAGAGAAGAAGAATCAGAGGCTACTGTCACAGAGGGGTTGGGGTGAGGAGTAGAGTTAAGGAAAGGTTCAAGGGAATAGGATCAGGGCTAGTATTAGTGTTATGGTTATGACTAGCGCTAGGTATAGTTCTAAGTTTAGGGTAAGGGTTGGGGTTAGGATGGTAGTGGTTAGAGATAGGATTAAGATTAGTCTCCACAAACTGAATGGAAATATATGGAATGTCCCCACAGTTCACAATTAACAAATTTGCATATGCTTAGGGGTGTGGGTGTGTGTGTGTTTAGATAGAAAGAAATCAGTGGGAACATTCCTGAGCTGGTTTTGTCAGTGTCTTTTGTTGTTTTTCTGCTGATAACTCCATTTTCCTGACAATAACTGACACAGGAACGACATTAGTGCTTTATCATATTAATGTCTTTCTCTGCATAAATTACCCTCTGTGGCAGTGTGAAGGTTGGCAGTGTGTGTGTGTGTTTTCCACATATTTATTTTTTTTTCTAATTGCAATTTCACACAGTGTGCACATGACATTTAGCAACCTTGCAGAAGTGGACAGAGATTATGGACACCAGCTTAAGCACACAATGGCAGGCCACATGTTCGAACATCACTGACAAAATGTCTGGGATTGGGACGCAGCTTTAGAGCATTCTCAAAACAAAACAAAAAAAAAACAAAACAAAGAGAGCCCTGTCCCCATCTCTGCCCTCAGTGAAGAAGGAGTGATGGCGGGCTGCATCTGAGGCCTCATTTTCCCCATCCCCCTCTCACTTCATTCTTTTGATTCTAAAGTTTCTGCTTTTAAACCCCTCGAGGGATGTGCGAGTGGGGGGCTTCGTGTGCAGTGGGGAGTATGAGAGGAGGGGAATGGTGAGGAGAAAGGGGAAAAAAAAAAGTTCTGGTGGTCTCTTGGGCTCAGGAAAACAGGAAAGTAGCCCAGAGTGGATCTAGTGCTGATGGTCTCATGGGCAGTAGATGTTTTAGCGCATGAGAACACAGGATGAGGACACTGAGAGGCACTAATGAAGGCTTGATTAGCTCTAGAAACGGTGTTAAGAGGGGGAAGCCCCTGCTGATCCACATTTTTTTAAGGCAGAGCATCAAAGAAGGATGATTTTTCCTCCACCAGATGTTAGGAGAAAAATGTGGGACATATTCAGCCCAAGAGGCCACAAAAATGGAGCAGGACCAAGAAAAAATATTAATAATTAAATCCTAAGAAAGCTTTAAAAACTACTGGCCATTAATTTACATTTACAGCAGTGAGCGGTAACACTTGTGCAGGTCGAACCATGTTACAGAGGATAACACTGGGTAATGCAGTGATGGGGTCTTGCTCAAGGTCTATGATGAACTGATGTTTCTGCCTGAGCTGGGAGTCAACCCCTAATCTACTCTGAGGAAACGTGAAACGTGTCGCATTTAACTCATTCGCACACGCACCCAGGTGACTGGGTTCAGTAAACCTACAAACACTGAGCAGCAGGCAGCCCCCCACCCACCACATTTCTGCCAGTCCTCAGGATAGAACCCGTGACTTTTTAACGTCTAGCCCACTTTTCAGACCTTTAGGCCACCACTGTGCCACAGCAGAGTTAGCCACAACACTGGATTCATTATATGCAACGCATTAAAAACTAAATAAACAAACAGACAAATGAAAAACCCAAACAAAAACAATCACAAAAACAAAAACATTCATCCAGCCACAGCAATCCGATTTGTTCAAGGGCTTTCCAACCCAACAACACAACACCTCATTACACTGGCCTTTCAGAGACCGCCTGCCTCCATCAAATGGACCCTCTAGTTTAAGGAAGCAACAGAAGTGATGACATGACACAGAGCAGACTATCTGCAGAGGCATGTGGAGGATAAGGTCTACAGATTGATTTTGTTTGTCCGTTCATTCCTGCATCGCCCCCCGAGACAGAGCATGAATAACAGATGGGATAATTTAGTCGGGAAATTGACAGTCAGTCAGATTTCCGATAACAAGGCTAGCCCTGTGTATTACACTGCTGCTGTCAGACGACCTGAGACAGAATGATACGTACAGCTCCGGCTTCATGTCTCCGTCTGAGAGACGACCCAAACAATCTCCAACATCAGAGTCATTTTCTCTGCTCCAGGATCAGAACTCAGAGGCTGCTGTGGGTGACACGGGCTATTAAATGTAAAACATGTGTCTCTGGCAGGTGTGCACCCTGCCATCTCTCAACTGACTACAGGGGAAAAAAGAAAAACATCTCTGGAAGAGGGTAGAAACAACACAGGTAAACAGGTACTGTACAGGGGTACACAAACACACACAAACACAACACACAACGGTGTTCTTGGTTTAGACTTCCGGAAAGATCCACACAAATGTGCGTCGTGATGTTCTCACAAGGGTCGGTAGACATACTCTAACGTAAGAAAAGCATGTACACTAGGGGGCAGCGGTAAACTGCAGCAGGTAGTGTCGCAGTCACACAGCTCCAGGGGCCTGGAGGTTGTGGGTTCGAGTACCGCTCCGGGTGACTGTCTGTGAGGAGTTGGTGTGTTCTCCCTGTGTCTGTGTAGGTTTCCTCCTGGTGCTCCGGTTTCCTTCCACAGTCCAAAAACACACGTTGGTAGGTGGATTGGCGACTCCAAAGTGTCCGTAGGTGTGAGTGAATGTGTGTGTGTGTGTCTGTGTTGCCCTGTGAAGGACTGGCGCCCCCTCCAGGGTGTGTTCCTGCCTTGCGCCCAATGATTCCAGGTAGGTTCTGGACCCACCACGACCCTGAACTGGATAAGGGGTTACAGATAATGAATGAATGAATGAATGATTCTCTGCTGCAATATGACACCTTACCTGTTTTTGACAAATGATCCTCAACTCAATTATGTTTTTATACTAGAATGAGTCAAGTATTGTCAGGGTCTCATGGCCATGGCTACCAGGCACACAACTAAATAAAAGCCTGAAGTTAAGATCAGTGAATATATAAATGGTAAATTAATAAAAACTGGATATAGTTTTAAAAAAAAATTCCCTCAGGGTATTGTTAATAGAGACAAGTCACTCCTATCATTATTGTGTCAACAAGGGGTGGGACCTGGTACCCTCAGGCCTATGTCCAGAGTAATTGAAGTTACATATTTCATTGTATATAGGCTGTGTGTCATCAAACACTTGGGTGAAGACAAGCATGTGCTTCTTCTGAGACATGGGATATCAACCATGACCTTTTCATACTACTGATAATAGAACATCACTGCACAGCTCCACATGCCACAGGTAAGCGCCCACTGTCCAGGTCCACCACACCAGCTGACAGAAGCCCACAGAAGCCGGACTGGTGCTGCAATGTGATGGGGGACTGTCCTGCAGCCAGAGCAGAAAGCCTACATTTCTTTTAGGACATCTGGTGGTTTCCCAATGACTGGACCAGCCCTTATTGTTACTAAGAAGGAAAAGCATGCCCCGTCGAGGGGTTGGGGGTTGTTTCTGGAAAGGCATGCTCTTACCTCTTGTATAAGTGAATGTAAAGTCAATGGTAACAGCATCAAATGTTTTCACCACTGATGGTACCTCAGGTGAAGAGAGATGTGGCTGTACAGTACACCTTAGTCTCTGAGTGTGTAAATGAGTCAGAGAAGTCTTCCCTCTCTGTGAACGCTACCCACACAACAAGAGGATAACATGGCATTATAGACGGGCTAGTGTATCACTAAGATTCACAGCTAGGCAGGCAATTAGAGGGAGGCTACCAATTTGATCCAGCAATTTTGCATGGCCTGCTGAATGGTAATATATTATACACATTGCTTTTATACAATTCATGACCATTATTTGAACCCTCTGAATTATATTACTTGTCTTGTTTAGACTGCTGGGCTTCCTGCTACTTCCCGGAGGAGTAAAGAATACAATCTGAAGAAAAGCCTGGCAGATAGGAAAGAAAGAGAGAGGGGAAATAAAGGCTTGTAAAAGGACTGTTTGAAAAGTTCCCCTGTCAAGGGCACATTCAGCTGCGTTTCTGAGTAATGTGGAAAGTTAAAGTAGAAGGAAAAGTATGCCTCCAAATGAAGCACTTGTATGGTGATGATCTAATATGGTGCTGAATGGCTGGCCTCAGTACAGTGTGCTCATGTGGCGATGGACCATGCTGTTCCGATAGCAGTGGCAGGTCTATTTCATCACGTCCGACCCTGATTGGAGAGAAGCGCTGGGAAGTTGCCAAGGACCCGTGGAGGGAACGGACAAACTACCTGTGAGAGATGAGCGCTGGGAGCATGGAGGAGCCGTTTATATGAGTGTGTCACCGAGTGTGAGGCAGCCCCAATATTGCCTGCTTGTCTGGATCTATTATGCCATCCATATCGCCCCTGTTGGGCAAAGGGCCGGCGCTGTCCGGGGTGCTGAAGAGCAGACGGCTCTGTCCGAGGTGCTGAGTACATCCTGCAGCTCCACGAGAGAGGAGACGAGTGTATTAGCACGATCATTAATCTGTCTTTAATTACCTGCATCAAAGCACCCAAGAACTGAAGCATTGCTAATTAATTTGTGAGGGTTTCATTTCGAGACAATGCCTCTTTACCATTCACCGGTCCTTTCTTCTGGCAAGTGACAGGGGTACTGGGTTGTTAGCGCCACTCGAGTGCAAAACACGGCCGTATTAGCGGTAACGGCGTAGATCTTAAATGCAATTACACTAGGGCTGATTGGCAAATTAGAGAATGGAGGTGCAGGCCACAAAGGGATGAAACAATTCAATTCCACCTCCACACTGGAAAGCAGATGTTCTGGCTCATTTGAGCTCCCATCTCTTGCCTGACCCCTTGTTTTGTCTAAGTGCTCATCAAGACACAAGTGGCGTTTATCTACCTGCTGGGGAGCCCATCTGCCTGCCTTTTAAAGACACATCTCCGCAAGGGTCCCTATGACAAGGCGTGAAAAGGAAAAGAAACGGCTGCAAAAAAAAATAAATAAATAAATAAAATAATAATAATAGGAAGAGATTCTCAGGTAGACTGATGAGCGAGAGCATGAGGGACCTTCAACTTGTCATCTTTTTCCATCTTGGCGATTCTGGCTGAGAAGGGAGTGCAGCTGCTTGGTGAGCCCACCTGGGAACTTCAAAAAGACACCCAGCTGCTATGAGCGCGAACAGCCGAGCAAAGCCTGAGCTGACAAACCGGAGAGACGAGCAGAGAGCATTCACACCTCAGGTCTGAAATATCTCAGATCCAGACTGCGGAGTGAAAGGCAGCGTAGTGGGGAGCCCTTGGCTGAGCATCAGGACAGAATTCTGGAAAGCGTTGGGCGTTCTGGGCACTTTGAGAGACTCTGGGTAGATGAAGGTAGAGTAGACCGAGCTAGAGACCTCCCTCACTTGGTTTGGGAGAGTCAGTCAGTCAATAGGACAGTCTTCATTAGCATGGCGAGCACTTGACCCCTTCCTTTTAATGGCTCTATTACAGAAAATGGTCTGACTCAGAATCTGCCATAAACCTTTCAGAAATGCTGATTCACTGATCATTAGAGCCTCATCATTTGGAGTCTCTACTGTAGCGAGGCACCGGCTTTTTTCCCTCTGAGCACTGTCTCCTACTTCCTCCCGGGTGGCCAGCAGGGGGAGCATGCAGACTAATAACAGAAGGAGGAACAAACATCTTTTCGTGAAGCCTGAGAGAACAGCAGCAAAGCCAGGCGAGGTAAGACGGGCAGAACAGGCAGGTTCTATTTAAATCCTTTGATCTGTGAAATAATAACAGCAGACAGCCGAATCGTCGTTTCCATCAGTGTCGACTCATCCAACCTGGGAACGCTGGATCATTTTCCATGCTGTGAACAAACACCTTTTTCTGGTTTGTTTCTTTTTTCTTTTTTCCCCTTGGTTTCCGTTCCTCCCTGACGCTCCTCTGTCCTGAGCCGCCATCTGGAGGAGCGGGCTATTTTCTCTGGGTCTTGGCTTCCAGCTGAACCTCACGTCTGGGCGGACCTGCTGGAATGGGAGGCGAGAGGAAGGTGGGGTAAAAGGTTTCTGGCATCTGTCTCTGGTGTGGCACTCACCCTCTGTGATGAGGGCAGACACTGGGGCAGAGGAAGAGAGAGGAGTGGGCTGTGTGATGGTGGGCAGCTGGAGGCCTATTAAATGTTACATGAAGCTGTCCATGGCTGCGGTTTCTGCAGCTCCTTCAGAGAGGGCTGAGGAGGGGCTTCACAGAGAGGGGCTATCGTTCACTCCTCTCTCATTCATGTTTCCAGATGTGAAAAAAACAAAAACACGACAACAGTTTAGACCAGGCCTCAGATGCTAAACGTCGGGGCAGATACGGTTACAGGCACTGGTCACTGATTCTGATCCAGATGTGTACATCACACAAATGTTTATGCATCCGTTTTTGCATTTGATTCAGCAGCTCGTTCCTAGGTTGAGGGGGTGGGTGAAGACCAGCCCTGATTTAAAAAAAGATGTATTTTCCTAACTTTAACGCTGTAAGATACTATAAAGATACTATTACGTTTTATTGGTCCAATAAAGAGTTTAATGCAGGGATCTTCAGTAACTCCAGCTGCTGCACAGATGAGGCTGTGGCCTAGTGTTCTAAACAAAGCACATCTTTACTTGTGAGATATGAATATTAACTCAAGTGGCTCTATGTCAAGGCTTATGTTATTTAAAGCCTGACCTTACTCTTTAATAACAGCGACAGCCTGCGATACTAACAGCTCCTAAACAGTAAAGATGAGCCATTTAATTTGAAGTTGAAGTATGCAATAAATGGTTAAAATATAAGCTGATAACTCTACAGTAAGAGTACAGCAGAAATGGTCTATTTATAGCCCTGTCCCTCTATCTGCCCCATGTCTATAGCCTTGTCCCCTTACCTGCCCCTCGTCTATAGCCCGTCCCCTCACCCGCCCCTCGTCTATAGCCCTGTCCCTTTATATGCCCCTCGTCTATAGCCCGTCCCCTCTCCCGCCCCTCGTCTAGAGCCCTGTGCCCATACCCACCTCTCATCTTGAGCCGTGTCCCCTTCCCAGCCCCTCGTCTATAGCCCTGTCCCCTTATACGCCCCTCGTCTAGAGCCCTGTCCCCTTCCCAGCCCCTTGTCTATAGCCCTGTCCCCTTATCCGCCCTCGTCTTGAGCCCTGTGCCCATACCCACCTCTCGTCTTTAGCCCTGTCCCCTTCCCAGCCCCTCGTCTATAGCCGTCCCCTTATCCGCCCCTCGTCTAGAGCCCTGTCCCCTTCCCAGCCCCTTGTCTATAGCCCTGTCCCCTTATCCGCCCTCGTCTTGAGCCCTGTGCCCATACCCACTTCTCGTCTTGAGCCCTGTCCCCTTCCCAGCCCCTCGTCTATAGCCCTGTCCCCTTATCCGCCCCTCGTCTTGAGCCCTGTCCCCTTACCAGCCCCTCGTCTATAGCCCTGTCCCCTTATCCGCCCCTCGTCTAGAGCCCTGTCCCCTTCCCAGCCCCTCGTCTATAGCCCTGTCCTCTTACCCGCCCCTCTTCTATAGCCCTGTCCCTGTACCCGCCCCTCGTCTATAGCCCTGTCCCCTTACCAGCCCCTCGTCTATAGCCCTGTCCCCGTACCAGCCCCTCGTCTTTAGCCCTGTCCCCTTACCCGCCCCTCGTCTATAGCCCTGTCCCCTTACCAGCCCCTCGTCTTTAGCCCTGTCCCCATACGCGCCCCTTGTCTATAGCCCTGTCCCCTTACCTGCCCCTCGTCTATAGCCCTGTCCCCGTACATGCCCCTCATCTAGAGCCCTGTCCCCTTTCCAGCCCCTCGTGTATAGCCCTGCCCCCTCACCCGCCCCTCTTCTATAGCCCTGTCCCCTCACCCGCCCCTCGTCTATAGCCCTGTACCCGTACCTGCCCCTCGTCTTGAGCCCTGTCCCCTTACCAGCCCCTCTTCTATAGACCTGTCCCCTCACCCGCCCCTCGTCTATAGCCCTGTCCCCTCACCCGCCCCTCGTCTATAGCCCTGTCCCCTTAACCGCCCCTCATCTAGAGCCCTGTCCCCTCACCCGCCCCTCGTCTATAGCCCTGTCCCCTTACCTGCCCCTCGTCTATAGCCCTGTCCCCGTACACACCCCTCGTCTAGAGCCCTGTCCCCTTTCCAGCCCCTCGTGTATAGCGCTGCCCCCTCACCCGCCCCTCTTCTATAGCCCTGTCCCCTCACCCGCCCCTCGTCTATAGCCCTGTTCCCGTACCTGCCCCTTGTCTATAGCCCGTCCCCTTACCCGCTCCTCGTCTATAGCCCTGTCCCCTTACCCACCCCTCTTCTTTAGCCCTGCCCCCTCACCCGCCCCTCTTCTATAGCCCTGTCCCCTCACCCGCCCCTCATCTATAGCCCTGTTCCCGTACCTGCCCCTCATCTAGAGCCCTGTCCCCTTACCAGCTCCTCTTCTATAGCCCTGTCCCCTCACCCACCCCTCTTCTATAGCCCTGTCCCAGTATCAAATTATCTAACCCACCCCACCCCCACCCCCCAATTATTGGGGCAATAATTGGGACAGGACCAATCTACAACTTCCCCGAGTCCCCCTAGAAATCACCTGAACCTTCACTGCACAGAAACCCAACAGTTTGTAGTGAAATATTTTGTGTGGCATTCAAAACGGCCAATTCTTGTCAGAGTTGTCAGAGTTCTTTCCACATTCTCTGGCGATAAGCAGAAGCCTGGCTTGAGTCTAAAAGCAGCCTCGCTCCTGGCAATGGCTTCTCCTCACTTACTCTCTCTCTTTTCACACACTCAGCCTTGTTCATTAAATCCCTCTCATTCAGGCAGGGCATAATTTAAATAGTCAGAGTACTGTACTGTAACAGACAAGGCATGAGAACAGAGGAAGTGTGGCCAAGGCGCCCCTGTCTCTGTCTGTCTCTTTCTCACTCTCTCTCCCTCTGTGTTCAACAGTTCAGGGCTTTGCGGATTTAATCTGGGCAGTCTCCAGTGTTGCTTTCCATCGACAGATTTGTGGTGTCTCCCTCCTATTGATTTCTTCCTTCTCTTTATCACTCATGGTTTGGGATAAGTGAGTTGTGAAGCTCTTTGCGTTTCGACCCTTTGCTGCTAGGCTCCGGAGATGGAGGAAGGTGGAAGAGACGGCGCTGTAGATCACGTCACGGAAACACGTCAGACTCGAGGGTGTTTATTGGAACGGAGGGAACAAGTTTGCTCTGGATGCACATTATAACCACATTCTCAACTTTTAATGGCTTTTGCACCTTGGTCAGAACAGAGTGATGCCTCAGGGCTTTGAAACACGTCTGTTTTAAGGGATTACCACTATCAGCGCTCGGAGGCAATTTGTCTGGAGACACGCGTCTTTTCAGCGAGATGGAAATACATGTTGGAATGGGCTGCTTTCCATAACTTTGACAAATTACCTCATTACCTCACCTTGCTATGGATGAAAGTGCTGCGTGGATTAGTTCCGTCCAATCCCATCAGCGGCAGAGGGCAACGCGAGGCCACGTTATGTATCAATATGGAAACTGTATCTGACCACATGTCCCTGGACAGATTGTATCTGGGAAAGTGTACATGGACAAACCCTCTGAGATTTTAGTGAGGACCGACCAATGACTACAGAAAACAGGGACAGCACATCATCTCTCAAAACTGAAGTCAGCACAGGTCCAGTGCCTCTGCCGGCTGGCTGCAGTATGATGAGTTGCTTCGCCTTCTCCCATATATTTTACATGGCAAAGCGCTTCATTTTTCAATCTTCTCTAAACAGAAGTTCCATCTCCAGCATCTAATTCCAGCTGTTAATTTTGCCTTTACTAATTTTAGCACTTTTTTTTGAGGCGGGGGGCCCCTCCAGAAATCCAGCCTTAGCTGGTCTGAGATCACCTGCGGTTAGGCAGCTGCCTTGTTAATCATAATAAATAATAAACAAAAGTATAACTTAAGCTTAGATGTGTTAACAGTCATGCCACATTCAGAAACTGTGCTATGCTCATGAACATCTTGGCTAAAATTTTGGCTAACTTGAGCTAAAATTACTGCAGTAATTGTACTGTATTCAACATAAAAGGCTATATATATATATATATATATATATATATATATATATACCCACACACACAGTGGAACCTCTACTAACGACCGCCTATACTAACGAACTTTCCAAGATTCGAACCGGACATTTGAATATTTTTTGCCTCCACCAACGAACCACTAATCTAGACTCAACGAACCCGAGCCTCCACTGAGCCGGCAGCTGGAAATGGCCACTGACCCCAATAGGCGAGTCTCCCAGTGCGCCCAGAATTGAGTGAGCTTGTAGCTTTTGCAGCAAATTGTAGCTTTAGCAACTTAGCATTAGTGTAAATAGCAGACAGTGAAATTCGTGCTAAGTTAAGCCGTATCTACGCTTCGTCTCCCCACATTCACCAGCCTACTCTCCGTTATTCCACCCACCCCCCACCTCAAATCCTCATACAGCCAGTGCCTGTGTTACTCCTCCAGCCAGTCGTCACGTCTTCAAGGTAGCAATGTGTAACAACTTAAAACGTTATTTCTTTATATATATATATATATATATATATATATATATATATATATTAATTATTAAGGTGTATATGGATACACCTTAATAAAATGGGAATGGATGGTGATATTAACTTCCTGTTTGTGGCACATTAGTATACGGGATGGAAAAAACTTTTCAAGATGGGTGGTGACCATGGTGGCCATGTTGAAGTCTGCAATTTTGGATCCAACTTTTGTTTTTTTCAATGGGAAGAGGGTCATGTGACACATCAAACTAAAATTTCACAAGAAGAACAAAATGGTGTGCTTGGTTTTAACATAAAATTATTCTTTCATGAGTTATTTACATGTTTCTCTTTGTATACAGCCATTGACATGTCGCAGAGGTTAACACGTGAGGAACGGATAGAAAATGTGTTGATGTCTGGTAAAAGCAGTAACCAAATGGCCGACTCCAAAAATGTATCCAAAATCGCTGACTTCAAAATGGCCGCCATGGTCACCACCCATCTTGAAAAGTTTCCCCCCTCCCATACACTGATGTGCCACAAACAGTAAGTTAATATCACCAACCATTCCCATTTTATTAAGGTATATCCATATAAATGGCCCACCAAATATATAAAATCTGGAACGGAATGTTGGGAAAAGTCGTTATGTGCTGAGGCTTTTAAGGTGGAAAGGAGAGTTCTAATAACATCAGATGCTGTTTGAGAAAAGGAAAATGAGAAATAAATGTAATTGCAGGCTATAAAAATCCACTCAGATTTAGTTCCCAACATGGTGCTTGGAGTTCTGAGTTTACCCAAATGACAAGATGTGTCTCATTTGGTCTTAACTGCGAATATTTTGACGGCAAATTTGACAACATGGTGGACATTTTAGCTTAATTGTTTTTACAGCATGGATGGGAATGGAGTCTCATGGTCCATGTTTCGAGTGTGCAGTGTTTTCAAACTAATCCCCCCAAATATTGATGAATATCCTGTTGGATTACCACCATCAACCACCAGGTGCAGCAAAGAGCAGACAAAAACTAATAGGAGGCAATGGGGCAGCAAGTTCTTCACAAAAAGATACTGAGAGTGGCTTATATGAAGAAAGGGAAAAAAAATCCCTCCCACAGCTGCATCCTAGTAACACATCATCTGAGCCCACAGAGATAGATGTGCTTCTGAGTGAGTCATTCCTCCTTAGCGGGGTCTCTAATGAAGCCTGAACCACACACTCCAGAGATTCCACTCCCACAGCACTGAAGTACTTGATGGGTAGCCTCCACAAACCAACCCAAGTAGAGCTGTTAACACAGTCCACCCAGAGCTGTCTGGCAGATCGGTTCCTCGCATCTCTCTCAGCCAGTTTGAGTGGCAGATTGTTCAGCCTGCCTGGCTCCTCCATCAATAGTAAAACAGCCAGCGTTTCAACAGGCATCTGTCAGCTGTCCGTCAGCTGGAGAGTGGCACTAATAACATGGCATAAACAATGCAGGCGGAGGAGAGAGGAGGAGGAGGAGGAAAAAATACGAAAGTTGGACTCAACAACTCCATGCAAGGTTATAGACTGCAGAGGAAGCACACCTTTCGCAGGGGGGAAGGCGGAGGATGGAGATGCCTCTCTGTCTTCACTTGGTGACACCGAGGTTTCATCATCCGGCCCCTGCTAGGTCCTTTGATGTAAATGGAAATATATGTACTGCGGAGAAAGAATACAGTTGGAAGAAATATTCTCTTTAAACACAGCGCGGCATCAAAGTCTGGCTATCTCGCATCCAGCCTCGCCCACAGACCAAGGCCAGGAATCATCATCCAGACGCCGTCAATGCCATTTCCAGTATCAAAGCTACAGTGAGAGAAGCAATCAAAGCGGAATGCGTTCGACTGCCCGCTGAGGACAACAGAGCCTAAACAGGCCGGATCACAATAAAGCCGAGCATTAAGGAAGAAGACCCTTCGAAGAAACCGGGAGAGGCATGTTCTGACCACCTCACACGGCGTGGAGTTTCATTTCATTTCTTTTTTATGACTTTATTTTTTATTTCTCTATTCCGCTGCTTTCTTCAGGCGAGGCTGACAGGCAGAACTGAGAGCTCACAGCCTTGGACTGAGGGCTGGAGACAAAAGCCCTGCGTGGGCTCACTCGCAGCTCAGCTTGGCTGAAGAGATCCGCTCTATTCTCCGTGAGGTTGCAGAGTCCACCTGCCTCATTAATTACTAGCTCTTTTGAAAGCACAAGGAAGGCTCTCTTCCCTCCTCTGCCCTCCTACTCTCATCCACAGCTTTTTTTTCCCCCTTTTCCTCCAGTGTGTATATGTCCTCTCCGAGTCCCTCACCTCACACGCGAACAAGCAGTCGCCACACCCGAGACGCTGCAGCCTTCCCGAGAAAGCGCAGTTCACTTTACACTCATAATGATCACTGAGGCTGCTGGTGGTGCGCTAATGTGCTTAGCCCCAGCTGTTAATGGCCTTCAGCAGCTGGAACGAACACAGGTCGTCATGAGTCACCGATGAAAAGTTGCTGCACATGTCTGTCAAGGCGACAGAAGGGAAAGTAGAGGTGGCGGTCTCTCTTCCCTCTTTGGAGGTTTGTGAGGACCTTCTATTAATCCATTACACACTGCCATTTCTCATCAGGACCTGAATGGACAGGTGGTCTCACTCCAGGTGATTCCCAGCTGCTCTGCGCTCCCCCTCTTCTAGAGATATTTACAAATTGTTGATCAGAACACGTTCTCTCACGGACCAGCAGCGCAAACTCAAAACCTCCTCTCGCCGTCAGGGTTGAGTTTTTGATTACTAATCTGAAGATGATTTGAAGATGAATCATCCTGAACGTCTTTATTGCTCCTGTAAGCAGGAGAGCTTCCAATATGTAATCTGCGGCAACATCATTACCATAATGATGAGTTCATCAGCCGCAAAGTTGACACATCCCCAGGAACTGGATGGAACGTGTTGATGCGAGCTCGGAATGGGAATTAAGGATCACATAAGTGTGAGGTTTGTGTTAAAAATCAGCATTTTTTTTTTCGTTTTTAACCAAGAAAGCTGCTGAAAATGCCCAGCACCATTGGTCCAACACTTCCAGAGTGCTCTGTCCCAAACAGGGTGGTTTCCGAATCAGTGTTACACAGTGAGACACACTGCATCGTACAAGATCTGCAAAAGAAAAATGTATTCAAACAAGCAGGAGACGGGTGACCAGTCATTTTTTATGTAGCTGCGATTTAGCAATGAATAACAAATCAAATTGAGACCTTTAAGCAAATGACATTAAGTATTTGTCTCCAAACGAATCTTTAGACCAATCAGACACCATGGCCCCAGGCCTCCTGCCTCTGCTCTAGGAGCTGCACGCATTTAGTTACTGTTCTCAACAGTGTGATAGTAAACATGGATAAGAATCTCATAGCCACTGTTTCTTCTTTTCCCATTTTATATGATGCATCTTTTCAAACACAAGGATAATTTAATGAAGTGTGGATGATTGTGTCTCTTGGGGGAACTACTCTAGCTACGCTGCAAGTACTATGTAGCTGCTGTAAGTGACTTGTCACCTAGTGGGAACCTAGAGTAAAAAAAAAAATAATAAAATTATTTAGGAATAAAATTATGAAGCATGTCACACAGCTCCAGGGACCTGGAGGTTGTGGGTTCGATTCCCGCTCAGGGTGACTGTCTGTGAGGAGTTGGTGTGTTCTCCCTGTGTCTGTGTGGGTTTCCTCCTGGAGACTGTCTGTGAGGAGTTGGTGTGTTCTCCCTGTGTCAGCGTGGGTTTCCTCCAGGTGACTGTCTGTGAGGAGTTGGTGTGTTCTCCCTGTGTCTGCGTGGGTTTCTTCCAGGTGCTCCGGTTTCCTCCCACAGTCCAAAAACACACGTTGGTAGGTGGATTGGCGACTCAAAAGTGTCCGTAGGTGTGAGTGTGTGAGTGAATGTGTGTGTGTCTGTGTTGCCCTGTGAAGTACTGGCGCCCCCTCCAGGGTGTATTCCAGCCTTGCGCCCAATGATTCCAGGTAGGCTCTGGACCCACCGCGACCCTGAACTGGATAAGGGTTACAGATAATGAATGAATGAAATTATGAAGCATATTTTGGATCAAAATATTTTATGTCTTTTTGACCTTAAAATGAACGAACTGTTATTCATTGTGAATGAATGAACAAAGATACAAAGGCACTGCTCAAAAGTTGTCATATGACATCATCCTCATGTCTATAAAAGTAATTTTTCTTCCAAAACCAAACATGCATTCTTGAAACAGAAGCAGGAAATATGTCCGAAATGTCCACACATTTTCTTGGACAAACAAAAAAACAACAACAACAAAAAAACCCTAGGCCTAAACATGACCAAACCACTAACCATTAAACTAACTACACCCAACCCATAAGCGATGATATTACACATGATAAATGATATTATAGTGCAGGCTATGGCTACGTTTTTTTCCTCCCTCTAAATCTCTTTAAATTGTCGTTGCTGATGAAAGATTAACGTTGTTGAGCATCATAATCTGTCTATTTACTTTTCATTTGTATCCAATTATCACTCCACTGTCAGACGTTACTTGCTGTCTGAAGTGTGAAGGCAAGCCTCGGCTTCCTCTGAGACATCAAAGCCTCCACAGCATCTTTTGGAGCTGCTGTCGAGCTGCTGCTTGCGTAACATCACGGGGCAGCTGCACAAACTCAGAGAGGGGTGCTGAATGCCAGCATGCATGTGTGTGTGTGTGTGTGTGTTCACAGATGCTTGTGTTTGGCCAGTAAAACTGTGGATGGACCAGGCTGTCACTTCCACAGAGCAGCAGACCATGTGAAAGCTCTTTGACTCTGGACTGACGGATGGAGGAGCAACAGGAAGTAGCTCTCGGCTCTAGCCATGCCACTCAGCAGCTGACTTCACTTTACCAGTCATCCCTGCGATTTTTGTAGTTTGTTCCTGTGAAACATCTGCATGGCTCAGTTGGCCTGTGAGTGTTCCTCTGTTGTTTTGAAAACAAAGTAAACCATCTAATGTGTTCCAACTACAACCAGGCGAGGGGTGGTCTGCTCTCCCCTGTTTGTCTTAACACAAAGGGTTACAGTCAAATTTTGATTGTTTTTATGGCAAAACACAACCAACAGCTCTTGAGCCCGAATTAAATGTCTGGGATATAATTTGGTCAAAATACCACAAGCATCAAACCACACTGCCTGTTCTCACCCCTGTTTAGGACGATTGGTTCAGTGCTTATTGAGAATGAGCCTGTGTATGAACCAAAACTCGGCATTGAGCAGTGAGGCGTGAGGAGAAACAACACTGGCTTTTAGTCATTTTCACTTTGTTCTACTTTTTCTCTGTTCTTTTCGCCATATTTTATCGGTACACTTATTTTGCCATGCTCACTGTGTTTGTTCAGCTTTGTTTAAACCCATATTTGTGCTCTCGCAAGCGCAGGTCCAGCACTGTGACTGCAGAGACTGTGGGACCGCTCTAAAATGCCTGAACACTCCACAAAATGAGATGCTACACACAATCAAAATGACTCATTTTATCTCATGTTTTCAGAGCTAGGCAGGCCACCAATAAATGACTGTTTTTTTTCTATTTCATTATCTGTGGGTTGGTAGGCTCCTGATACCCAAATTATTGTGCTAATGCACTCAAAAATGATATTTTCTTTCATAATGAGTCCTGTTGAACGCACTTTATAAATACCACCTGCCTTCTACACTGTGCTAAAGTATCAGACAACCAAGAAAACCAATCGGGACGCTCGTTTTAACCTTTTATGTCCGTGTTGCTCCTACATTAAACTAAACTCTCACACCCAGGCACGGATAAAGCCGGCTGTAGAAACACTGCGTAATGAATGTTTGTTCATGATTCCTAAAGGTTATGGAAAAAGACTTCTGCGGTGTGCACACACATTCACTTGGGGATCTGGAACCTTGCTATCAACAAAGTGTAAAATAAAACCACCCAGTTTTCTCTTTTTTTTGTGGATTGCCTGAGTCTAAAAACAGGATAAACACAATTTCTGATTCTGCGCTGCTTTTTACACCAAGTCAGGGAGATTTTAGAACTTTCCAGGTCCCTCCTCTGGGTCTATCCAATCGTGGCACCCTAAGCTGTGTTTGTGTGAGAGCACCCAGATCAGTTTAAACAGAGCAAAACAGAAACAAATATTAGAGAAGTGAGAGTATCAAGCTGAAATGGCAAAAAAAGTGCACTGAGGAAGGAAGAGGCCTGAGCAAAGTTATGGTTCTGTGGAGTCTGATCCTGGTGGTGTTTTGACTAAAAGCATATCACAGACATTTCATTAAAACCCCAGGGAGATGGATTAACTGGTGAAAAATGGTTTTAATATGTCACCATTAAGAAATAAAGGGACTGAAGCAAACTTGAATCAGATCTAAGGGGTTAGACACTCCCACTCAACGAAGGAACGCTGAAATTGTCGTGCTTCATTTATGCTTCGACTGCCAAAGCTATGACTTGATTAAAGCTGTTGTTTTCTGAACTGAAATGTTAACCTTGTTGTAGTAATGACTCTGAGAAAAGTCCACCTTCTGCCTGAGGGCCAAGTGAATAAGCAAGTAGACAATTTCTCTTCAAATCAAGGGTATTAATAGGTTGTTTGTTCAGCCCTGGATCATATACACATAACTCTAGATCATATACACCACTCCAGATCATCCAGCTCAAGCATGTATTGCTTACTAAAGGCGCCTTCTACAAACGTTCTCCACATTTTCAGAAAGAAACTCACTACAAGGATCCAAGAGAAGCCAATCCATGTAATGTCACACAACACTGCAGCCTATCAGCAGCCAATCAGAGTCCAAAGGTCACCTGGAAAAAGCCTTTAGACCCAAAATGTCAGTTTGCTGTCTCCTGTTGCCGGTGTCAGTAAGAAGGAGCTGACTGTGTACTGATAGGAGACTATTACAGACTAACACAGAGGAAATGAGACTGTCTTTGTGGCACGGAAATTGATTTGATGCGCCAATTACTATAAACAGTGGGTGAGGGGGGGTGTTTAATAAAGTTAGGGCATGTTGAATTGGTTTCATCACTTTAAGTGAAGCAGCCATAAATTGAATTTGACATCCACCGTGAGTCAGTTATAACAAAGACAAACTAACGCGCCTGCACCAGGCAGTAAACACACACCGTCAACATCGGCAAGAAGAGAAGGAACACATCGCCATTGTTTCTGATTCATTCATTCATCTTCTGTAAGGGTTTCATCCTGATCAGTGTCACGGTGAATCCAGAGTCTCTCACATACACACACACACACACACACACTGGTCAATTTCACAAACTCACCCGGACACTCACACTTGTGGATTGTTTCACACACTAATCAGGGGACAATATCTGACACACACAGACAACTTGCAACTTCACACACTCAATCCACCTACCAGCATGTGTTTTTGGACTGCGGGAGGACAGTGGAGTATCTGGAGGAACCCCACACAAACACAGGGAAAACACACCAATCACCAGACAGTGACCTGAGGTTGGGATTGAATCCAGGGCCCTGAAGCTGTGAAGCAGTGACTCCACCAACGTCAACATGCCACCATTGTTCTGATTTACATTCCCCTCTATATTTCCATAGGCCGATCTCATTTCTTTATTAATATTTAATATTTTAATAACAGTTTTTGCCCATTTTCTCTCCAATTAGTAGCAGTTACCAAGTCCGCATGTCAATGAGTCTCTTCTGATCAATCAAACTGACACTAGCCTGAGAAGTCTGGAGAGAGAGAGAGAGAGAGAGAGAGAGAGAGAGAGAGAGAGAGAGAAAGAGAAAGAGAGAGAGTGTGTGAGAGAGAGAGAAAGAGAGAGAAAGAGAGAGAGAGAGAGAGAGAGAGAGAGAGAGAGAGAGAGAGAGAGAGAGAGAGAGAGAGCTCAGACACTAGTCCTCTAATGGCATAGGCACCACATGAGATCAGACCAGTGGTATCTGATAATATATTGTCACTATTCTAAACTAAACCTGTAATCTCCAACAGGAGCCATTTCAGATGCTTTAATAGAACCAATGCTAATAAGGTTCTTTAAGAACCCCAAACTAAGTTTTCCTTTATAAAGAAGCACCATTTAAAAATGCAAATAAACAGTTAAAGGTAATGAACCTAATACGGCTTCATTTTAAACAATGGTTTAAAAGTGAGGATTTCCAGAGGCCTGGTCTGATCGTGGTCGAGCTCCATGAAGGGTAACAAGGGGCTTTTGAAATGGTGGGAAAACACTGGACTATCATTTATGAAGTTCTGTGGTTAATGATGCTTAACTCCAGACTTTCTTGGGAATCATGAAACTAAATCCCAAATTGTTTCCATTCCAGTTTTAAATCCTCTGGCGGACGGAGAATGAACAGGTTTCCACGCTTGGGTTGATTATTGAGCATCACTTCCACTGAGTCCTCAGATAAAAGCTTTCAAGAAGCAGCATGGAGGCAGTTCGTATTGCTGCAATTCATCACAACGCAGCACGTAGACACAGCTCTCTGCAAGGTTTACATTACACACGCAGACAGACAGACAGACAGAGAGGAGAGAGAGAAAGAGAGAGATAGAGAGAGAGAGTATAAAATGTTAATAAAATAAAATAAAGTGAATGAAAGTGAGACAGAAAAGAAGGAGCCAGTGATGAGAAAGAGAAAGATGTAGAGTATCAGAAAGAAAATGCAAGAGAGGGACAGGAGAAAAATTAAAAATGAGAGACAGATGGGAGACAGAGAGTGAGTGAGAGAGAGAGAGAGAGAGAGAGAGCAAATGAGCAAGTGAGCAAGTGAGAGTGCAGGAGAGAGATTGGAGAGTGATTGGGAGGGAGACAGAGTGTAGGGGCAGAGCGAGAGAGAGAGAGAGAGAGAGAGAGAGACAGAGATAGAGACAGACACACTGGAGAGTGACTGGGAGAGGGCGAGACAGAGGAAAGGGCAGGAGAGTGCGAGCGTGAGCGCTGTTGTAAGCAGAGATAAATAGGAGAGAGTGGATCCAGAAGCCTGCAGCAGGAGGGCTGGGTGCTCTCTTGTTTCGGAGCTGGTTTGACGGGCTGCGAGGGAGATGAATTGTTTACTTAGCAGATAAGAGGAGCAGAAGAAACACAAATCTATTATTCATATTTCAACCGCAGACATTATCGGGCGAGAGCATTAAAGAGGAGGGAAAGAGGAGCTCTCCTTCTCTCCATTCTCTTGCTCTCTCTCCGTTTTTCGCATCAAGGTCACGCTCATCTCGGATCACTAATGCAGGAGACGAGCCTAAAACCCAGCACATACTGCAAACACCGCATTACACTCCTTCTGCACACTATGAGGTGTGTGTTGCTAGGTAATGGAACATGACAGTGCTATTTGCATGTGTGTGTGTGTGTGTGTGTGTATACTGTATTTACTGCACATTAACCCCTGTTCCTTTCACTTCAGTACCTTCACTAAACCTGAGGGTGAAGCAGAGCATAAGGTTTCCATTCCTGCACGTTCCACACAGGCCTCAACTGCAGACAGAATAAATAGGATCCTGATGAATGTGTGTTTATTGTGCACCGATAAACACACATTCATCTCACACATGTTACACACAGACAATATCACTCTGGTAACAAAGCACATGTCCATGTACGGTTCTATGCAAAGGATCGGAGACACTCGCCTTTCTTTAAGGGAATATAAAGAGGTAACATCATCTACA
Source organism: Hoplias malabaricus (assembly GCF_029633855.1). Lineage (NCBI taxonomy): Eukaryota > Metazoa > Chordata > Actinopteri > Characiformes > Erythrinidae > Hoplias > Hoplias malabaricus. The sequence continues at coordinate 7,963,579 of NC_089802.1, forward strand.
GCTGAGGTGCTCACACTCTGGGGTGTGCCTCCATAGTGGAGGAATTGGCAGGGTGTTTAAAACTTAGAGAGCCCTGAAAGAGAAGAGGAAGTCCCCACAATGCATGTGTTCTAGTAACGTGCAGAAAATAGGTGAATCTCAGTCATGTGCTGTAGTCAAGTAATAAATACACTTTAAAAAATATTAAATAAAAGTCCTGGAGAAAAAGTGATTTGACCTGATGCTTTTATACACCCCCTGAGTAGCATGAGGTGGTAATGGGGGCCTCCACTTTGGGGCCCTTGGATTTGTCAGGGTGAGAAAAATAAAACAGGAAAATGAAAGAAAGGAGAAGCTTTTATTTTCATGCACTGTTTTCTAAATGATTTTATATTGTAGCCAGTGAATGTGTCCTAAATCCTCCATGTCCTAGATCTAGACCATTTAACCGAGATCTCAGAGTCCATTTAAATCCACAGCATCTTGTATTCAGCCAATTTTTCTGGAGTGTCCTTCCCCTTGCTTGGTTCATGACCCAACTCTGTTGGGAACGCTCTTCAGCACCGAGCTGCTTCAGAAAGTGGTCTTTAGACAAAAGTGCTCTTGTTTATTTCTTGATACAATGCAGTGCATCACAGCAAACACATGAAAGGAATAACACCCTCAAATCACACCCCACCCTTCGAAAAAAGTATTTTTTTTTTTTTCACCAAACATCATTATTATTGTCACTAAGGACAGAGTGTGGAGTGGGAGAAGATCAAAGCATGCACTAACAGTGGCCTGTGGCGCTTTCTGCACTGACTGCGAGAGGTGAAGGACACTTGGGTTTGTGAGGATCCCGGGCTTTTGTTCGGTCGGGCTTTGAAGCAAACTTCACGTCCTAATTTCACTTGTCACACTCGGTTTCTTGGGCCACTGTTGTGTGCCTCCTGTATGTTGCTCTATATATAGGACCCTGGGTACGACGTGGGCGTGCGAGAGCGATTTATCCCAGAGATCCCGCCTCACGCAGCTACGCGGAAATATTCAGAGGACACTCTTTCACAAGGCTCGCCAGAGACAAAAGGAAAAAGGAAAAGAAAGAGAGGGGTTTTGGGGTGTGGAGGCGGGAACACTCGAGTGTGTTTTTCCTGACAGCGCTGCCATGTGCCGCTCTGCTTGCGTGAGCTCGGTTTCTGCCTCAGTGAGATCAATGGAGGGGAGAGGAAGGCTGTCTTCTACATCTCACCTTGACCACTCGCAAACCCCTGAGGAAGGAAAGGAAAGGAGGAGGGTGGGAGGAGGGAGGGAAAAGTGGGAGGCAGAGACAGAATGGGTCACCGTCACCTGCCCCTTTATTCTGAGCAGATACAGCCACGGCGGCAACAAAGAGAAGCAGGGTGTCAATCGTTAACAACAGCTCGGCACAATGGAGAGGAATGAGGAGGCCAGGAAGGCAGTGTGACACGACAGTGAATGAATGGAAAGAAAGAGCCAGAACCAATGTACGTTGGTCTGGAGATAGGAGATAGGTTACACCAGGCCCTTCTCTACAAAACGACAGATTTGACAGCAGCCATTTAAGGTGGAGCGGGAAATCAGAACGAGAAGCTTTTGCTTAGTGTGGTTAAACATGTAACACACTGTTTTGGACGAATACGCTCTGCAATTGTAGGTGCTGGGTTTCATGGCACTGGCTCTCAGATTATGGCAGTAAGTTTATTTTATTACAAATTTTAATTACCGTTACTCACATACAGCATTAAGCAAAGTTAAGCCACACCTGTGCTACATGTAACATGTACATGTTCTACAGCTCTGAAAAATCAGTAAAAATAAGTCAGATGTGTGCCAACATAGCTGATGTCCTTACATGGATCTTACAGTTTGGTGCTCCATTCCACATTGGGGGAACATCTAAGATTGTGGGGAACTGCAGTTCTCTCTGGTTTGTTTACGTTTAGAAGCTCTGCGACTGCTTGAATGTGGCTGAAGTTTTTAACTTTTTAATTAAATGTTCATTCACCCGCACACTCCCCTTGCATTTTGGAAGTGAAGTACTGGGTGAGGCCAGTTGACCATTTTAATAAAGAGCAACTAGAATAAAATAAAAAGATCTCTGCCAAACTCTTGTCTCCCAGGTGGGGAGTTCTAAAGAAGTGCAGTTCGTCTGAAGCACACTTACATTGTGAACAGCAGTAGTCATATGCAGCTGGTGTACTCTCAGATTCTAATCAGCAGAACCCTGTTTGGTTGATTCCAACGGAACCCTATGTGAAGTCACCCAAAGAGAAGCAAAAAGAAGAATGTCAATCTTTTACAAATTCCCGACACAAAGGCGAGGAATGTTGAGGCTAGACAGCAAAATCCAAGCTGAGATTTGCAGACAGAGTGTGTCTAACAATTACCTCGTGGAGAGAAATGAGAGAACAGAGCCTGAGAAAAAGAAGGGGGGGGGGGGTGATGGAGAGAGACAGAGTGAGAGAAAGCGAAGGCTTCTGCTGTCAATTTCTCAGCACAATCGATTCTTGACAGAGCGCCTTGTGGCAAAAAGGGAATTAATAACCCTCACAGGAGTCCAAACAGTGCTGGCTCACTGACTCCAGAGAGCACGCCTCTAACCCCACACAGGGAGATTAGTGAGCTGGGACTCGCCTCTTCTGATCCAGAGTCAGCCCGAGAACACACAGCTAATCCAAAGCCTGGGGATTTCAGCGTCCCAACAATGCCGAGCAGGTTCTGCTGGCCTCTCTCTCTCTCTCTCTCTCTCTCTCATGTTTGCTCTCACTGGGGGGTCTTGAGTGGGCTAAAGCACCAGGCAGTCAAAAACATAACGGACTGAAATGAGGATGAAGGAACATCCAATGAGCACAAGCGTGGATTTGCCAGTTATCAGTTTAGCTGCCACTCCGAGCTGCTTAGTGCAAAACACACACTGAGACACAGCTGCTACTGGCAACGGGAAACTCTTCTAAACTCCTCCGAACAAACATAACAACATGCAAACAAGCCAGGGCTGTAAATAACTCTGATTAATCACTCCAGAACATTACTTGAAAATCAGGGGAATTGCAAGTGCAGACATTACTTACAGGGCCTAAATGTTAGAGAAGCAGGACTGGATCTGAAGGGTCAATCGGTTCAATCCCATCAACCGTCAGGAAATTGGGGGCAGGGGGGAGTGAAGGAATGGGGCTGTCTTCTTCCTGAACATCTAAACCTGAGGTGGTCTTGAGCAATGCACCTAGCCCCCAACTGCTTCCCAGCTGCTGGGAAGGTTGCCTGCCACTGTGTGTATGTGTGTGTGTGTGTTCACTGTTCCTGGTGTCCTAGTGAGTGTCACAGATGGGTTAAACGCAGAGGAACAAATCTGTGGCACTGCTGTGCAATTACAATTAATAAAGCATAGTTATATTATTACTTTTATAAACAAATTATAAAGTACAAATATTATTCCTCCATTTGTTTCACACACTTCAAACATCATCCTCACCTTCTACAAAATGTGTTCATTGAAAAGCAAAATAATCTCATATGCTTGTGTGGGGGACAGTAGTACCTTAGTACAGTGTGTTTACTGCTCACACTTAACAGCTGTGTGGTGTGTGTCAGGTGACACTGCACACTTGTTTCTTGGACCAGTGCTTCACAAACTGGGCCTCGGGGGTCTGGAGATGGTCTGTATTTCTGTTCTGATGTGTTCAGTAGGAGGAAAAAATATGAATCGCTTGTGGGGCCCTGATGGTTTGCTTAACAACCACTGTTTAAGATTTCAGAAGACTGTAAAGTGTTATCAAATTTTTGACCTGGTGGGTCAGCCTGTATGTTGTCTAGCGTACTCGTTACTTTTGCACAGCCTTTCTCAGAGTGTGGGGCGTGTAGATATTGCAGGTGGGGCGCAAGGAATCTAAAGAAAGTCTTTATTAATGCCTTTCTGTTTGGCCTATAAAGCTTACCCCGTAAAAAGCACTCACTAACAATGGATTCATTAATAGCCCTTAAACATGATAAAAGAGCATTAGATAGGACCCCAGGAGAACGTAGCTTGCCTGGAACCAAAATATGTTTTTATCCACAAACTTTTATTTTGAAAATGCGCCACTGAGATTAACGTGTTTTGGCTGCGAGTCAGACACAGGGTGGGTCTTCTTTCAGCCTTCGTTAAGGCACCTGTTCAAATATAAAGCTGCTCCAATCATCAGCTTCACTGGCCGCCGCTTCACTGTCAGAGTCTGGTTTATAAAGTTACTTTTTACCAGCTCTGGCTCGAGGTCAGTAACGAGAGCACGACAGATAACAATGACGGCTAATTACAGTTATCAAAGCGGCTTGTGTATAACTGTGAGGGAAGCACAGGAGGATCTGAGAGTCAGTTAACGTTAATATCTGTGTTTAAGTTGTGACAAAGCGCTCTAAACATGCAGCAAGTTAACGTTAGTCTCTGGCCATGTCCCCCTTGTTACTTAAATAAATTAGAAAATTATAAACGTACATGTGTATTTTATTACCCTTTTTTGGTGGCGATACCGTACAGGTGGGGCGTGAAAATTTCCTTTTGTCTGAGGTGGGGAATGATAGAAATCATTTGAGAACCACTGCTTTAGCACAACCCTTATGAAAACACACTACCCCTTTGAAAACTAAAAGAGCTTGGGGTTCTCTTATTGTAACACCAGTGGTTAGTGTTCTCCTTAAAGTGTGTTAAGCTGTGTAATGATGTAATGACACTACAGTACTGGCTGTTGAATAAGAAAGGGTGTCTGGATTCTGTGCCTTAGAGGAAACATGCTAGACTTCACCGCCCCCAACTCACACACGGTAGGTGTGATAGAGACTGACAGAACCAGTGGGTTAAACTGGCAATGATTGCAATTAAAGAAAAATTGCATTGCTATTTTATTAATAAATAAGTAAATAAAAAAATACAAAAAGAACAGCTTGCTGTCAAATTTCCACGTGCCAAATTCTGAAAAGCATATGGACCACCTACTTCTAAGTGTGCTGTTTGTAGAAAAGAAGAAACACACCTGAGGATGTTAAGTGCTCAAGATGTTTGGGAGGAGGCAGCCGTATGGAACGAGGGACCCTGGAAAATAGGGGTTGTGGTGGGAAAAAGTCTTTAGATGTGGAACGGCTCAGCAGCCTGAAACACTTGATTGATGAAAGAAGTACGAACATCTAATGCCTCCCCGTTCAGACCTGGTTTGGGTGTCAGCAAAGTTGGGGGTGGGGCTGGGGGTCTGGGGGGAGAGAGTAGGTACCACCACTGTTAAAATAATAAATAAAACAAAGCCCAGGAAATGGCGTACACCTCAAACTTTCTCAGACTCGTTTTGGAAACACATTTCTGCGGGATGCTAACACAGCAGAATGAAATGGCTTGGCACAGGTTGTTTGGGGGGGGAGGTAGGGGGCAGGGGGCGGAGAGGTGATTTCCAGTCCAGCGTGGCGTTGACTTTTTTCCTGTCATTCTGTTCTGCCGTTCCTGTGCTTCAGGCATGTGCTGATAAATCCCACAGCCTCCTCTCTGAGAGCCATTCATTTCAGCTGACATCCCTCTCTCCTGGGTTTGATCCTGTCCACAGTGGAAGGTGATGAATGGTGCCAAGAACTCAACAATGCCTTTTATCTAAAGAGTCCTCTGTAAAACTTTCTAAGGCTCCTGTGTTCAGACGAGGGTAGAGCAGCCTAAATCCATACGGCAGAAATTACTTGGGAAATTACTTACTGTTACTTGGAAAAAATAATGTAAGTGTCAAATCCAACTTGAATACAGACAGAAAATGGAGAAGATCTTACTCATTTTCTGATGGAAACAGCAATTATACTGACACCTAGTGGCCTGGCTGGATCTGAGATCCTGAACTCAAGGCTGTGATCAATGAAACAAGGCCACCCATGTTACCATTTATATATACATGCCAAATATATACTTGAGATAAAAAAGGTCCACCAAAATATATCCAGGCAACAGCATCCAGTAACCACAGATGGACCAGATGATGACCAATAAAAACAGATGACCTACAATCTGACTGTACATCTAAAAGTTACACCAACAAGGCAGGTGCTGTGTCTGATCCACTCATACTAGCACAACACACCACCATGTCAGTGTTACAGCAATGTTGCGAATGATCCACCAGCAAAAGATTGACACTGAGCATAGAAACCTGATTGTTTTTAATGACCTCAATATGAAATCAACATATCTATTCATTCTATAGTTATTACAAAGTTAAAAAATACAGATTAAACCATGGAATTAAAAAGGTTTGCGTGCATTTATGCATCATTACGAACACAAGACTCAAAGGAAGTGTTACTGAAGGTTTCCTGAAAAATACAACCCACCCACCCAAACACAACGCTCAATTAAACGTGGTGATAAGAGAAAGAATGAAGTCCAGTCTATCTTAATCAGACATGGAAATGCTCACTGCGTGAATACTGCAGAGTCAGTGGGCGGCTGGGTCTGCGTTGCTGCCGCTCTGCTCTGAGATATGACTGAATGTCCTCTGGCTACATGAGTCATAACTGTGGTATTATACAATAACTACTATTTCTGATGTTACTACAGAAGCAGCAATGGAAGAGAAGTCTATACGTTCAGCCACAAACATACAACACAACACATTGTGGCGTTAACTATAGTGCAAACAATATAACGATGCTATGAAAGCAAACTTTCTTCTCAGCTGACATCGTGGACATAATACGCCGTGTAAAATAAATGTCATGTATGAGTACGAGTTAGACAACATTCATAGTATTTGTTCCATAAGGCTACATGAGCTACATGAGCCTTTAAAGCCAACTGACACAAGTCTACATGAACATCTAGAAACGTATTTCCCCAGTGTTTTCTCACAGCACTTACTATAGTGAAATTATACTACAGCAGCTTTCATGAAAGCCCCCACTTGTAGGAGCTTTCATAAATGTTGATGTAGGTTTAAATCAGTTATGAGAAACTTATGTAGAGTCTTATCCAGTCTTTTAAAATTAGTGGCTCTTAAGTGGACCTCAGGGTCCACTAGTGCTCTTTTGAATTTAGAGTCACTTCCAGCTACAGCAAAAATGAGTCCGTATTACTACGTAGAACAATTTATTTATTTATTTTTTAAATTAAAATCACAAATGCTATGCTTAAAGGGAACATATACGATTCTGAGCAATCACAGTTCTCTCTGGTTGTTTACATTCCAAAGCTAAGAATTTTTAAGGTGCACAGGTGTGTTTGAGTACACACAACTGTTTGGAAGTGGATGAAATTTAAGATTTTATTCACTGTTGGAACTACCAGAGAAACACATATGTAACTTGAGTTGTTCAGTTTTGTAACATGTTCGGTGACGTAGTTAACTGTCTCCCGAGTTTGGAGACTTTTCCACCTTAAGAGATCTAACACAGCAAAAATAAGTTATTACCCACCTATTGAGCAGGAATAGAGCAATACCCTCATTTTGGTTCATGCTTTTCAAAATTTGGAGTTCTCTCCTTTGTCTAAATGTTCTCCAGATGCTTCTGCCTTGAGCAGAGACAGAGAGGGAGACTTGCACACCAGACTGAGCCAGTTTGTTTTATTTTTCACTTATTTACAGACACTGGGGCTTCATAAACACATCAGACTTGTTTCCAGCACGAAGACAATCTAGAGAGTCAGCAAATGGCAAGCAAACATTTTGGAAAAAAGTGTTTTTGATAACAATCGTGAACTGTGTCGTGGAGCATATGGATTGTCCATATTGTACTTTCCTGAGGATTGGTTTCAGAGCCTATTATAAATTTGGATCCATGTATTCATGCCTGAATCATGTAGGCAGTCTTGTAAAGTCCAGTGGGAAATGCAAATGTTGTGACATTAATAACCAATAAGACTTTTTACTGACTATTTTCGTTGCTACCATCACGTGGTGTTGTAACAGCTCTAATGAAAGCATATAACGGAAGAGACCTTGCATCCCATCTCCAAGTGTAACAAGCTTTCCAATGACACTAAACTGGTGGCCGATTGAAAAGGTGAGGGTGGGCTTTTTATATTCCTGATGTAACATGCCAGCATTCATTGTTGTAGCTCAGTAGCACTGAGTGAGTTGGAGATGAAGAGTGGCTGGAGTTAGTAGGAGGCCCTACAAGGACTATCTCTGAGGTTATATATTTATGACTGAAATCATTATGAGATAAATAATTATATAATATAAGCCTCTGGAAGCAAACCTGTGGCTCAAACGACATCAATTCTCAAAGTAAACGTAATATGGTGTGTGTGACCTGTGAGTGTGTGTGTGTGGGAGATATTGGATCCAGTGTGTGCAGAGCCAAGCCAGTTGTATGCGCCAGCAGGCTTGTTCCACTGTATCCACGTCCCTGCAGACGACACTTATTAAAAATGAAGTCACTGATACTGACAAGGCTTATGGCGTGGAGCAGTGCTGTGGAGAGGGGGTGGGGGGGTGGGTTGGAGAGCAAATGTCCCATGTGCTTGTTTTCAGATTCTGTTCATACATTCCCCATACTAGCGATTTTGAGATACAATGTATAATGAAGGAGCGAGTGACAGAAATGACAGATTGCAGGGTAGGGCGCTGGTGAACGCCAGGATTTCAGAGCAGGACGCGGTTCGCCAGCACTGGAAACAAGCAAAGAGAGAGAGAGAGAAAGAAAGAAGGAAGGGTGTAGGGCAGGGAGGCATGGTGAGATGAGGGAGTGCCTCCAAACCAGGGAAACTTTGGGGAAAATAAATGTCACTGTTCCAAAAAGACTGAGGCCGTATTAATCTCCTGGATAGCCTTCAAGCCTCCCGCACATTAGAGGAAATAGCCCAGCTCTGCTCCAGACCTATTCAATCTTCCCATGATTCCTGCGAGAATCTTTTGTAAAGCCAAGGCCCAATGCAATAAAGAGTGATTGAACGTCGCTGGAAGAGTCGCCCTGGAAGGAGCTGGTTTACATTTTAATTGTATCAAACAATAAAGGCGGGAAATAATCAGCAGGACATAGGTAAAGGTGGCCGTTTACAGTGGAAGCATGGCCAATTACTCCACATTAAAGCCCGGGATCTGGAGAGAGGACGCTGTAAACGCTCACCACACACAGTTGAGCTTCCAGAAATTAAGGACTTTGTTGGAATCCATATGAAGGAAGATTGCTTCCATTTTTCCAGCTCGAGAGCATTCCGGCTCAAGGTCGAGCAGAGCCATTTCTGAAAATTTCTTTATTTTTATTGTTTATATTTTTCAGGGCGGTTTATTGGCTTGACAGCCCTTGCAAAGTGCCCCTTGATATACTGAAAGTCGCTGCAAGATTTATGATGCTTTGCTTGTGACCTGACAACTTGGGTAATGCTCTATGACTCTCCATCTCAGCAGTGAGTAAAATGGAAATAATGCCAGTTCCTTACTTGCCTTCAATGAGAAATCAGCCTTTTAATCTTCTATGAAGCGCAGGAGAACCGGCTCAGCCTTCCTCCAACAATACACCGCACTACCAAAGATTTTTTAATAAGTGTGACAAATGAGGAGCACCACATGTGGAGAAAACAGAGCGAGTCAGAGCCGCGCGAGCGCGAGGGATGGGCTGCAATTACACTGCTGCATTTGCTTAGGTATGGAATGCAAATTAGAGTGGTGAGGGGAGAGAGAGAGAAAAAAAATCAATTTATTAAAACACACACACACCTCTATCCACACATTACCTGTTTTATATTTTTCATTACATTTGTGCTGACACAAAATAAGCCCTGAGCGTTTTAATTCTTCAGGGCTGAGGAGAGGTTAGATGTCAAGAATAAGGATGAAAGGCACTAATAGAGTGAAGCTCCCTTTTCCAGAAACAATCTGTGCCACGCGGGGTCGTTAATGACCCCTGCGCTGAACTCATCGGATGCATCAGTAAGCAGGGTTCCGGCTTAAAATGACCCCTGCCCTTCATCATCCCACAAGCTTAAATCGATCCTTACTCTCCTTGGACATGTGGCACGTTATCTGTTACACCCTCTGTAGGCTTGGTCATGGTTAAGTTATTCTTGCACTGCCAGACTCTCTAGGGATAGTCTGGTGCCTTCCGCCACATAACGTGGCCAAGAACCTCCTACCACTGCAGGACAACAAATTTGACTGACGCACAAAAGGACCAATCACAAGTCTGCTATTTTGGCCTGATGAGTAGGAGGGGGCAATTCACTTTGGACAGATACTAGTAACAAAACGATACACGGAAGCATGTACATGCAGATCAGTGGCGGATGCTGGTCTTTCAAGGAGGGGAAGCTCAATTTCTGCCTACATCATAAAATGTGTCGGTTTATTTATACGTAAATTCTACCCTCCGTTCCTTTTAAAGAAAATGATCTGTGACCCTGTCGTACCAACAAGGCATCTTTTCCAGGGACTTGACTAGTGTCCTCTCAATGGCCAGCAGAGCTAGGCTGCTTAAATGGCCTTGGCCCATGTGAAGTGTGTCCGCCTGTGCTCCCACGGATCTTTACACCAAAGGATCGCTGTCAATCAAAAAGGGATTCAGCCTCAGACAGATCATCCAATCTTCATGCAGAAGCTGAGCGTCCGGGCCAGCCGAGGCCAGCCCACTGCCCCATAGACCCCCAGAGATGCTGAGCGTCTGATGGGCGGGACAAAGCCCAGCATTTATCCAATGACTCGTCTCGTTTCGCTGCACTTCGCTGCTTCGCTATTGAACTCTGTGGATGCTCAGTGTCCTCACTGTTTAAAGCACTGTGAAGCTGAGGGAATGATTGAGAGGAAAGCCCCGTGATAAGAAGCTGATTCTGAACAAAAGTTGAGCGCGTTGTAGAACATATTTATTTAATGACATGTACACACAACAGCATATATTTGATCAATTATTTTTGTACATTTTAGGGGAAGCTGAGCTTCCCTTGCAGTCTTACAGCAATCGCCACTGATGCAGATGTACAAAGAGCCAATGAGAACGCAACTGGCAAAATCCTGACAGACTCTCCGTCAAGTTGTGGGTGGAGAGTCTGTGGCCAAGACTAGGGTTAAGTAGAAACAACTACAACAGCCCCCAAAAGTGGCAAAAACTTTTGGAAAGCCAATGGTTTAAAAATCTGCAATTCATTTATTGATTCATTTCAAGTAAACAATCTGAGGAAATGAGAAAATGTGCTGTAGCCAAACATCACACTTGAACAAAAAAAATGCCTAAATGGCAGAGTGTATATTTCAGGTTCGTAGACTACAATATAATGCTTCAGAACATCACAGAATCAGCTACAGTTCACAGTAAAACAGACAAAGAACAAATTAAATAGGGTAGAAAACTAGAAATCATAACAAAACACCTCCCCTCCTATACACTGTTACCTGACTTCCCCTCCTGCCTCGGCCAAACGGCAACCATATGCTGTCATCCATTTTAATTCGGTGCTAAATCATCGATAAGTGCTAGGGTAATGTATTCAGGGCTCTCCAAGGAATCGTGGCCTTTAAACCTCAGTTCCACCCACAAGCAGCCTCATCCGCTGACCCCAGGAGCAAGCCCTGACCTCCAGGCATCAGCTAGCATCCGGCGTCCTGCTGGCTCAGGGGCTCATCACGGCAACCGCGGGCAGAGAAAAGGTCAGAGTGAAAACAGAAAGCCGCCCCATCCCGATCCCTTACCCAGCAGTCCACAGGAGAGCCCTGCAATATTCATTAGGCACGCCAGCCCACCCACAGGCCAGCCGCCCGCTGAGAAATATAAACACGACAAATAGTCAATATTTGTCAGTCGTGTTTGTCAATTTGTTTCCGTTCATGACGACTAAAGTAAAACAGATCACTGGGAATGTTGGACAGGATTTGACAGAAAGGCAAATTGAGAGGAAATTAGGTAAAACAAACGCTTAATAAACAGCCATGATTGGATGAGGGAGAGGACCAGCTGAGGCCTGTGTACAGCTGCTATGCTCTGAGCTGTTATTCCATGCCATGTACAAACCCTCATCCAAGCTTCAGAGGGTAAATGAAACGCAAACAGTTACAGGAATCAGCGATGTGAAAAGTCCACAGTGGCCTGTATTTACACAAAAATAGCTCAATGTTTTACCTCATCTGCTTCGAGGATTTTATAAAAATGTACCCTCTTTTCAGTCTGAAAGTGATGCCTGCCACACATTGCAGGGGATGAGAGACACTGGCAACTTTACAAACAGCAGCACGGTGACACGTTCCAAACATCTTCATCAGGTGATGGGATTATGCTTGGGTCCCTTCCAGGGAAGGCGTCCTTATGGTTTTCCAAGCCCAAGCCTAACTTTTAACGAATTTCCAGTACGTCTCCCTCATACTTCTCCTCGCTAGTTCCTCTACTCTGTCTCCAAACAGCATGCAAGACTTTCAGGTGTCAAATGAGGTCAGATTATTTTTTAAATCTAAAATGGCCCTGGCCCTACACCGGAACGTTGGCACAGTGCTGGAAGACTTCAAAACAAATTGGAAGAATAGCAAAATATTCAGCTTTTAAACCTGGATCAACTGCTGTCTTCAGTCCTCACACGATTCGTGTTGCTGAAAGAAAAGGTGATGGACCACAACCATGAACACCCACCTGCCACAACCAGCACGGACAGTTTCACAAGCATCTGATTCAGAAGCCTACAACAAAAAAAACACCTAAATCTATCTTAGGTAAATGACACTTTCTAAATCCATGCTTTTATCAGCATTACTAGCATTTCACAAACTGTTCCACCGGCTCCGGGATTGTTTTAAGATTTCATTGTGTAATAGTTGATATTCGTTTCAACAGTATGTGACTCCAATGTTAAAATACCACAGAAAACTATGCATTCTCTCTCTCTCTCTTACACACACACACACACAGATCCAGACTTTACTGAAATGCGACAGAAAAGGCAGCAGAGAGGAAGAGGGAGGAGAGCTGTGTGAGAAAATAAGGGAGATAAAGTCATCATGAGCTAATTTGTGATGGTTACGGAGGTGTAGAGGAGCCAGGGGGTTTAACACTGCAGCAGAGAGAGAGAGAGAGAAAGCACAAGAGAGACAGAAATTAGGCAAGTAATAAAAAGGAGAGAAGGATAGAATTGATGAGGAGAAGACAGGAGACCAGAAAAAGAGAGAAGTAGAAAAGAGATGAGAAAAGAGAAAAGGGGAAAAAGATGAGAAAGGACAAAAAGGGAAAAGAGGAGACAAAATTTAGTAAAGAAAAAGAAAGAACAGTGAATGAAGAAGAGACAGAAAAAAAAACAAAAATAGGGGAAAGCATGAAGGAAGGATACATGGAAAAAGAAAAACCTAAAAGAGAAGAGAGACCGTGCAGAAAGAAAATGAGAGGATGAAGCAAAACAAAAAGACAGGAGAGCGGTGGAAGGAACAAGGGATAAAGGAAGAGAGGATGAAATAGAGGTGGAAAGAGTAAAGGAGAGAAGTGGTTGTATGGAAGAATTCAGTCAGTCATTCTCTCAGATTCTTCTTCCTGTTCTGAAAGAGCTGTTATACCATTCCGTCTCCACGTGGGGGACCCGCTCTGAGGAAAATCACATGGAATCAAATGAAAGGAATAATTATGACTGCTGTAAACACTGCAGACTGCATTTCTGAGGTAAAACTGACTCAAGTCACCTGCTCTTCCTCTGAGTCCCCTGTAGTCCTACAGCTAATGAAGAGCAGTGGACTGTGACAGGGCTTTTATAGTGAAGCGCTCCTTACCCTCTGTGAAGTAACATCTGGACTCATGTGGAACATGATGTATGCACAGGTCTCGCAATCACATGCCCGATTCTCTTTGTTCCACTAGGCTGTTCTCTCAGAGCTACTGCTCTTGAGCAGTACATGACAACAGCAGATAATGGAAACAGCCTGAGCTGCTTGTTGGAGGAGATGGAACAACTATTCTCCCCAGAAAACAAACAGAGCACCAGGAAGGCCCCCTGAAGGGGTTTAGATATTATTTTTTATTTTTATTTTTTGGAGGTGGTGGTGGTGACTCAGCTCTGAGACCTGGGTAAGATTCCAGGCACCCGTACACACACCTGTAACGTTGCCATGCCATCTTGTCTTTTCTCATTAGTCGCATGTGAAGTGTGTGTCATGCATGTCTAGATTTAGTTCCAATGGACAGTATGTATGCCATGGGGGAACTCCCCAAAATTCCATCTCCCCAGATGGCCATCTCAAAAGGGACTCCTCTAGCGAAGCAAACATCAAACTCTGGGAACGGGGAAGCTTTGCCCTTAAGCGATTGAGACTCTCACCCTGACCTCAAGGGACAACCAAGTTGCCGTGTGTACCAGGTTTGCTCAGCTGGTGGAGCATCAGTCTGAAATGCTGGGCACGTTCAGTTTACATACCATCTTTGGTAAGTTGACAGTGGTCCCTGAAGGTTGCACATTCAGTGTCCACAGAGTACAAGGCATCTTCGTTTTACTGGTCGACATGTACCTCCAGTATCCAGTTCAACAGGGTTCCAGGCACTCCCTCCCTTAAGGGCAAGGCCACCCTGTTCCTCCAGAGTGGAGTTTCCCTCACCGGAGGCACTCCCTCAAACTCAAGGTTCAGAGTTTGAGTTTCTCAGGGTACATGGGGTGGAACTGTGCTTATGCCAGCTGACCAGGGCTTAACAGTCTGACACAACTGACCATCCTTTCATCCTGGTTCCCTACCCTCCTCCAAAAATTCTGCAGAACTGTACCCAGAGTAGCAATGACAGAGGCTCTACTCTCCTTATTACAGGTCAATGAACCACCATGATTATTTTGAAGCTGTAATTTTAGAAACATTTTTGTAAAAATACCACCTATTATTACTTTAACTCACTAAAATCACTCTAGCTAATGCTGAGAAAGACTGTTTAAGCACAGAAGATGCTCTAAAGCCTTAGGGACACCCCATGATCAGATTATAAAAAGCCTTGGCATCTCATTTCGCAGACTGTTACAACTTCCAACTTGTGGCTGAGTCCAAACAAAACACACCCCAAATCATTTGCCTTGTATTTACGTAGGAGACAGATGGAAGTGGCATGTTGCTGTCATCCTGCCACTCTTTTAATTGAACCAAAACAAAAAAAAAAAAAAAGATGGACAGTGTCTGAGTGTGTAGCCATGGTCAGCACAGTATGTACAGATCACAAGGGAGTGCAGAAGGACAGCGCTTTGTTGAGGTTTACACTGGCCACTTAGTCTGCATTCCACTTTAAATTGTGTGGTAGCCTTCTATCCAACACATTAAATCACACCTATTCATTCAACAACACATACTCAGATAAAGGCAATACACCACAATTAAATAAAAGTACAGTACTGAGGTTACTGATAGGTGAAAATGATGGGTCATTACCACAGAGCTGTGGACAATGACTGATAGACCATTAGAAGTAGATCATCATTTGATCTGCAGGTCAGCTATCATTTAGCCTTCTGTAATCAGTATCAGAATCGAGCGACGTTTATAATAAATATCATTCAAAAGAAATGAGACACACAAGAAAAAGCTGTTTCACTCTCATGCTCATCAGCACGTTCTGCAGTGTAATCGACTATGTAATCAAAGCTGAAGCTGGCTCCAGCAGGTCATAAATACTGTGAATAAATAAGGCCCATGCACTCCTGAGAAGTCTGAAATGCGTGGTTAGGCACACTGTGCCTGCGGCTACAGTAAACCTTGAAAATGTTTCACAGTCTAGATCGTAAATCTGCTTTTTATCCCCATCATGCCATAGAGTGCACCGTGGCATGTTAGCAGGGCTGCTCCCAAGAGAACTGTGATCTCAACTATTTCACTGCAGAAAGCATAACCCAAAAGCACCTGGAGTTAGCCAAGATTTGTGCATCTATAACTTTAATTAAACTTGCCACATTGTAGGATGATGAATTTATAAAGATTACAAATCAGACAGTGAAATAATGGTTTCATTTGATATTACATTTTCTTGAATGTAGCTCAATAACAGAAAGGGAAATACTGTGAAGATGCAATTTGGAAACCTTCATTTCACACCAATGATTATTATGATTTTGATCTGTGGATGTAAACAGTTTGACTGAGAATGTGGGATAAGGTTCAGTGCAGCACCTTTTGGAAACTGGTTCTCAGTGGCACCAAAACGTGGTCTTATTTTTGAGTGTTGTCCATGTCTGCAGTATGATTTCCAGGTTGTTCCAAAGGGGTAGTGTGCTTTTGTTTCTGTTCAGGACTAGTTTTTAAAAAAAAAGACTCTGCTGCATAGAACCCTATACACCACAGCCTCAATCAATATGAAGACCCACTTCACTATGCCAAGGGCCACTTCATTAGTAAAGGCAATGGTTCAAGCATCACAAGTTTGCATTTGCCTAAAGAACCACTGAAGAACCATCTTTATACATTGTGACTGTACAGTACCAGGTGTAAAAGAGTCTGGATGTGAAGCCAGGAGCTGTGTGTTACGTTTTAGTGATGCTCTTGACTGGTTTAGATCACAGGCTGTTATCTGGGAAGGCTGCGGCTTTAGATCTCAGCAGGAGATGGAACCAGTCACAGTGAACCAAAACAAGGCGGCACTTGACAGACAGCAGGAAAATATGCAGACTTCCCACTTACCTGAAGAGTGCACTTAACCGGTCGTTCACCTGGCGTGCTTTTTATTAGACTTAACTTTCCCCCTCTCTCTCTCTTTTTTTTTAAAGGGTCTTTAAAGTTCCTCTGCACTGCTATACGCTCTGAATCAAAGTATATTTCCATGGAATGGACGTGTGCAAGAGTTGTAGAAGCACAACCTCGTCTAGAAATAACAGGGTGAGCATTCCCAATGTGTCTGAACACTATTCTAAACCTTCCATCAATGGTAGAAACCCTCACCTCCCAAGGGAGGAACACAGCGAACAGACCCTTAAGCACTGGAAAGATTTCTAGAAATAGGCACTTACTCAAACACAGACAAATGATGGTGTAAAGTGAAAGGAAGGAGAGGGGGTAGAGAGAGGGATGGCTGTGGAGGGAATGGAACCAGCACACTTCAACCTAAGGGCAATTTTCCATTTCAATGCGTATCTGGAATGTGTATTGGAAATCTAGTGAGATTATGGTAATGTCGAAGGAGGCACAATAATAATTCCGTGTGGAACAAGGAGGAGATGATTTATACTCCTCTCCTCTTCCATTTGCAGTTCATTAAGTCACTGTCTGCCTGTAATGGCTGGACAGAAATTAAGGTAGTGAAGATAAGAACTTTGGGTTAAGCATCATTAGAGGAAGAAAGATGGCAGCTTTGAAGAAGATGACAGCAAAGGAATCTTTGGTGCATGCCTTCATCTGATCCGGTATTGATCTTTTGGCACGGGAAAACAGGGGCCCTCTTTGGTGTCCCCCACAAGCCGGAGAGCTTAAGAGCGCCATTGCATCATCAAGGGCTTGGCTTATGTGCCCCGGCTTTGTCTAAGGGCTTGGTGGTGTCTGCCTCAAACAAGAGGAACGTGCCTCGTCTCACTCTGGCTCTCCTCTCCGGACTCGTCTCCAGCTTCTCTTTATTTTCCACTTCACGTGTTCGAAAAAGTTCTTCTCTTTTGCAGAAAGAAGTAATGGAACTTTATGGTGGCGCCAGGAACGGATCTTGCATGCCAACAGCCTATTTGATCTGTGAAGAGCTTTTTCTAGAACAGGAAACTACAAATCTGAGACTACAGTGATTTCTTATGGGTAATAGCTTGCGTGTTTAAAGACCCGTCGCGAGTTATTTTTACAACTTTAAACTCCTCTTTAGACGCCGGGGTGAAACACATCAGTGGAGAAAACAACAAAAGGAGGACGGTAAGGTAGACATTACTGTCTGAGACACTGATATATCAGTTGGCAGAGAGTCTTTAGAGAGCACAATGACAGATAGAAGAACTACACAGAGGCAGGGAGTGCTTCAGCATTGAGCGAGAAGGTTACGTAGAGGGTTGATTTGACGAATATTTCGACTGGGGGATATTTTATTAAGGATAAAAGCAGCTTTCAGTTCGCCTCCTCCTGGAAACCCTTCCTTCAGCGGGCATTAAGTCAAAAAATAGAGAGAGATGGACATCTGAAATAGGATTTTGAGAGCTCGGGTAAAACATTTTCAATCTGTTTCCAGACGACACCTTGCAAATGGAAGCAGGAAAAATAAATAAATAAATAAATTATAGGTACATATAATATACACACACAAACTTATAGAAAGCTAGCACATATTTACCAAGATTATATAAAATTGAGGAGCTGAATAGCTTGTGTACTGCTCTAAAAACATAGGAGTGCATGCAATCTTAGGGGTGCACCTTTGAATACTCTTAACAGGTCTCTTTATTAAACTGAAAACACCACAAATGTGGCCACTTTTCCCTTTGGAAAATGCAGTGAAGACCACATGTTGCCTCAGATTTCCCACTCTCGCAGCAAATGGACGTTTTTCAGCAGCCATTATCTATCATTTGTAAGGTGCTAAGGAACGACCCAACCACAGGAAACAAAGTAATGCAGGTGGTTAGTTCCTGCTTGCCGTTTTATAAGCTTCAAACAATGGTGCTATTATGTGCTGTGTTTTCAAAGAAATGTGGAATGGGCTTACTTCACAAGGAGGGTCAATAGAGTTGCTTCCATACATGAACAGGGAGGAATATACAGAGAACATATTTTACTGCTTCAACAAATCAGAGCATAAATAAAGCCTCTCTCGTGTCGTGGTGGTGGTGGTAATGGAGCAGCTCTACTGATGGAATTCAAAGCTCTTTTGAAATCTTGTGGCACTAACACTTCCACAACATAAACAATAAAGCCCCCATCCACCTTCAGCTTAATGATGGCAGTAATTGCCTGAAATCCTCAGTCGAACCTGGTGACAGAACAAAGAAATACCTTTGTGAGGCTGACTGTCATTAAATCAACTGCAAGGCTGTCTTTCGTAATCACTTTTAAATGTCTATGTGACAACGCACTGCCATTCACTGATACTCTCATGGGTTAACAGCAGCAACTCTTTTTTTTTTTTTGTAATGGAAAATATGTTCTTAAATAAAAAAAGAAGGCAAATTCATGTATAATTACTTACACTTATTAAAAAAAACAAGTCCGTTTTCACACAAATTAGAAAAGGTCTTAAGATTAAAAAAACTCATTTTGACATTGCTCTTGATATTATTTACATGTTAAACCTACTTGGAATCATTACGCTCCCGGCCTCCAAAAATAAAAACATAATAAAGCAAAAACAAGCAAAATTATTATTGAGGGATCTGACTCAACTTGCTGGTGGTTTTACTGCAAATAAATGAAACACAATTAAAAATGGGCTCCACCTTTCACCCATCCAGAGCAATGAACACAAACAAACATTCTGCAGAGATTAAAAACATTAAACACACATCCAAACCCAGAGAGACATGCACATCTTTAGTGTTAAGGTGTTTGGTGCCTTGCTCAAGGGCGTTTCAGCCAGGGATGTTGAACAAGGAGAGAACTGTGTTTCACTTCTTCTGACTCCATACTTTTCTTTCCTGTCTAGACCGAACAGTTGACCTTTCTGTTCCAAGACCACTGTTCTGTTCACTAAACTTTAGGCCAAAGCTAGCTCAAGGACATAGATGATGGCACAGAGCAAAGGTGCCCTTTTGTAATATTCCTGAATTAACCAACAAAATCTGGTCATTTGTCTCTTAATTTGAGCTGTTTGTATTAAAACTCTAAAATAATTAAATCATGAAATACCAGAGGTGAAGCTCATTTTCCAAATATAAATCCAAGATGGCTGCCTGTATTATCACAAGTGTGCCAAAGAAGAAGTACTTTACACTTTATTAGTTCTTATTATTTGTTTGGCATTAAGTCATTCGAACGCACTGGTGTCTAACTGCTGTATGTGGACATGATTCTATGGCATTTGGATGCAGAAAACATTGCATAATACACTGAACTGGTATCGCTAACAATGCTAATTGGTAACAAGTAACAACAAAAACCTGGGGCATAGGTTTTTCTGAATGTTTATCTAGAATGTGGTCAGCTCCGGTGTGATATCATTCACAGCTACAGCGTCTGACTTACAAGGTAAGTGGAATGCAGCCTAAGCCACGGCTCCATCATGGAGAGGCTGCTGCTTTGATGCTGGTGATATCCCAGCTGTCCAAGGCCTGGAGTCCAAAAGAGCACCACTTACGTCACTGTAGGTGCTAGCCTCCCTTTTCCCCCACCTCTTCAGTGTGTGCAGTACCAGCCAGCATGGTTTTTTTTTCACTTTCCCAGGTTGGTGGCACTGTATGTCTCCTGGATGGAGTTAACAGGGTAGGATAGGTAGACATAAATGATCGGGGAGGAGATTTTGCAAAACTTTAGATTAAAAAATAATAAAAAGGTAGTATAAATATATTTAGAGAAATCATGCTCCAGGATTTTTGCCTCATGTTGTAATCATACTGTCAGGGTCTTACTGATATTCACTGAATGTCATAATCAATAATAGTCAATGCAGTGACACAAGGACTTGCCTATCTAAGGTCATCCTACCAATTACATTTTTTTGTGCAGCTTTACATGCTACAGCCATAATACAGATTAATAATAATTGTACCTCAAGACTTTCATGAATCTCACATTAAAGTATGTAAATTAAAATATTCAGCCTAAGATCTCCTCAGTATAAATTTTGATAAGTTTTTTTTTTCTCTCTGGTACGTAAAGAGGAAGCACTGAAAATGCAATCTGTGGTGAAACACATTATGATGTACGCAGGAAGTTTCTGCTGCTCTTTACATTTTCATGAAGGCTCCTCCATTTATCCCAGATCAATCAGTCTTCCTGACAGCTGGCCACAGGGCTCCTGCTCATGTATCCGTCAAGAGAGAAGAGATGCACTGCTATCATATCCTTTCACTCACACCCAGACACTCAGCCGACATGTCCTGTGCTTTTCTGTAACTTATATTACCTTCCGCAATAGGTGGTGCTTCGAAAAAAGCAATAACACTGTACAGAGCCAAGTATTTTTACTGGATTGTTCTACTTGGATTAAGTGTGATGATTAGAAAAGTTGCCATGACCACAACTAGACTGCAACAGGATCGCTAATGCTTTTGTAGCTAACAGGCTGCAGGCAAAAAAAATGTGCATTAGAGAGATCAATACTACTTAGCTCTCAGCACAGATCATAAGCGGTATGTGCAATCTGCGCTGTAATGTTGCCTGGATGGAGTGCATAATATATTTGTGTTGCTATAGTGTTTTTCGCCATAAGGCCAGAGCTCAATAGCTTACCAATTAAAATGTCATTGGCAATGTAATGGTGCAAAGCAATGATCATTATATTCAGCATGTGCAATGAAGCCTCGCCCCAAAAACACTGTCCCCCAAGTCCACTCAACTAAGTGTTAGAAATATTGTATTTAGGTTCCAGGCATTTACACAATATGGACAAATGGCTCAACCAACGTTCCTCTGAAATTAAGAGCGCTAATTGTTGGTTTGTCCCACTTTGCTGCAGTAAGAGTTTTAACTCTTCCGAGAAAGCTTTAAAGTAGACACGGGGACATTGCTGTAAGGGTCTGAGAGCATGTAAGTCATGAGAGCATTTGTAAGAAGTATTGTATTATCACAAGTGTGCCAAAGGAGAAGTGCTTTACACTTAATTAGTTCTTATTATTTGTTTGGCATTAAGTTATTCAAACACACTGCTGTCTAACTGCTGTATGTGGACATGATTCTATGGCATTTGGATGCAGAAAACATTGCATAATGCACTGAACTGGTATCGCTAACAATGCTAATTGGTAACAAGTTAACAAAAACCTGGGGCATTGGTTTTTCTGAATGTTTATCTAGAATGTGGTCAGTTCTGGTGTGATATCATTCACAGCTACAACATCTGACTTAGAAGGTAAGTGGAATGCAGCCTAAGCCATGGCTCCATCATGGAGAGACTGCTGCTTTGATGCTGGTGATATCCCAGCTGTCCAAGGCCTGGAGTCCAAAAGAGCACCACTTACGTCACTGTAGGTGTTAGCCTCCTTTTTTCCTCACATCTTCAGTGTGTGCAGTACCAGCCAGCATGGGTGTTTTTCACTTTCCCAGGTTGGTGGCACTGTATGTGTCCTGGATGGTGTTAACAGGGTAGGATAGGTAGGCATAAATGATCGGGGAGGAGATGCAAAACCTCAAGTATTCATCAAGTATTGAGGATAGATTGTTAGTATGACACGAGTCATACTAATGCATATGTATACAGGGTCTCTGTGGGTCTGAAGCCTAACTGGATATCACTGGGCACACAGGAACACACCATGGACAGCGTGCAGGTTCATCACAAGGAGTCACACTTCCCACCCCCATCTATGGACATCGAGACCCAATGTGGGGACTGAACCCACAACCACAACCAGGCTGCAGAACATCCATGGCAGCTTTGGGGCAATGACACATCTGTAGCACCACCATCCAAGTAATTTTGTAGTGAGCGTTCCCACTGCTCCATACCCCTTGAAATAAACCACATTACAACAGGCCATGTTCAAAATCTGTAAATAAATACATACAAAGTTTTCTTCGTACAGCGATGAAATACAATAGTCAAGATTAAATGTCCATTACTCATGTTCACCATTTTAATATGAACGCCCTGCTCGTGGTGTACTCAGCAAAGTCTATGAAATTATAAATCACTTTCAACCTCTAATTAACACTTGCAAATCATGTTGTGTTTCTTTACATAGCAATGAAGATAATTATTGCGAGCCCTGCGGGTATACATCAGTTCTAGCACGCACGTTTTCATTTAGGGAACAGAACGCTCGGTTGCCAAATGAGCTCTACATTACAAAACTACAATCCCAAACAGACACTGAACACTAACAGCTTACTCTTATTTCACACCACTGTTTACAATGACTGACTCTCAACTGCTTATGTAACCAAGCTTTATTATATATTCTACTTATAGCAACTTGATTTACATAATTAAATGCATGTCTATAAATTGCTTACATAAGTATATGTTTCTGTGTATACATGCCATTCTAGTTAGAGGCAAAGTATGCATGACTCAGGAATAAGAAAGCTAGGGATAAAGACTCTACCCCCCCAGGTTGTATTGGTCATGCTGGTGGGCCGATACACATATGACATGTCAAAGCTGAATGTTTCTGCTTACTTGTTGAAGAGTCTATGATTTAAATATCTGGAAAACAAAAACAAATGGTTTGGGATGAGCGAATGAGTCGGCAACCATGCTACAGGGGCTAACAGTGTATCTCTTCATCTCATCCTTCAAAGATATGGGTGGACTGATATGGGTGGATTTATTTAATAAATAAATAAATAAAAATGTTAAAAGGGTTGTTTCACCCGCCCTCACCTTTTTTTTCTTCATTAATTTGCATTTCCATCTTAAAGGCTAAGCACCACTTAATGGACCTCCATGAATATTTCACATTATTTTAGTTACTGACATATATAATTATGAATTAAATTTAGATTATCTAGCTAGCTAAATAACCAACATTATTCATGACAATAGCCTAGCAATAAGCTAAACTCAAATTTAGAGGTACCGTTATTCTTGTAAATGTGATCGAAGTCGAACTTGAATTCATCCGACACTATAAACCTCCGTAATGCAGCTACGTAGCCGAGTATAATCTGAGCCACCGAGTTTAGCGAGTCAAGCTAACGTTAACTAACACCAACTAAAACAGGTGAAGTGAGTGTCCTTACCCTGTTTACCTCCATGTTACAGAGGCTCTTGAACACCTTTCGTTGGTGTCCTTACATGCCCATATTGTTGGAAAAGCGCCAGTGAAATGAGCTACAGATAACGGAGTGAGCGGAGGGTCTTTTCCAAAGTGCCCGTTTAAAGTTGACAAATTTAGTCCATTTTCTGGATATTTTGGGATCTTTGGGCCATTTGTGCACAGATGTCCCACTGTACATTGAATGATTGCAGCCAAAAACAACACACCTTTTCGTCATTTTGCTTTAAATTAAGTGCAACTTCTAGAGTGTTGTCCACCATCTACGTCACAGGCAAGACGCCTATTAGAGTTTCCGAACACCGTTGGGGGGGTGGGGGATCAACGGTCTTTTAAACCTTATTCCTTGAATTAGTAAGAAATAACATGTTTTCTGACTATCAATAAACACAAAGTAGGAACTCAAATTCCACTGTATTTATTTGTTTGACACTTTCATAGAGCTGGTGCTTAGCCTTTAATATCTGGATTCTGTCACTATACCTTCAGTTCCGAGTGGCAGAGTATGCAGAGCATCTGCTGGAAAAAAATGTAGTGTTGTTCCTGAGAGAACGTATGGTAAGGGTAAAAACAAGGTTGCGGTTATATTATTACAGCTAATGCTTCACTGTAGTCAAATGAATACTGTGTTTGTGAGAAGAGCAGCAGTAATGAAGAGACCTCGGAGCAGAGTTTGTCACTCATCAGTCGGACTTCAATATTAATACCTAATGTCAGCGCTGCAAAGAGAAGACCCTCTGAGCAGACCCCCCTCCACCCACACCAGCTAGCCCTTTGTCACCAAGGCTTATGCTTTTCATTCTCTGTGCCTGTCAGTGTGTTGACAAACAGACGGTGCTAGCATATGCTACATTTCACTCTCCATCACATCTGAGTGACTATCTATGACTGCCATGTCTGTCTCGGACTACCAGAAGCGTGTCCTGAAAAAGAAAGTCATGCTGGAATCTTTAATTCCTTTTGTTACTCTGATATCAACACCACCTTCTGACAACACGAGCCGCACCAGTGCTGCAGAGACACGCTCTCATCTCCATTTCTGAGTGGTTTATGCCATTTCTCCATGTTAACTAATAGCCGACACACTCAGTCTTCTCTGAGGTTGCTCAAGCACTTCAGCATTCTGGGAGAGAAGAATCAACTCTGAAGACCTCAAAATATACTGAAAATTGGGCCAAAACAATAAAAACACCAGATGTTGTTCTCATCTCTTGGAAAGTTGCCGTTTTGAAGGCAGGAGGTTGAATAACGACAGCAGTGAGGTTTATTTAGATGAAGGCCCACCTGGCCGGCTTCAAAGAACCAGCCAATCCAAGACAAGAAAGCACTTCAGGAGGCAACAAAAGCATGTAAACAAAGACCCAATTAATGTGATAATACCTCAGTGTGAAAGATACGTTACAGTTTTACAGGCTGAACCGTGATCTGGAGAAGGCACAGACAAAGCACATAAACACGCTGGATAAGATTGTCCAATTTACAGTTACCACTGACTTAGCTCTGGAACCCCAGATCAAGGAAGAGGTTTTAACAAGCTTATCCTTGTGACAGAGGATTAGAAAACTGCGCACGAGGATTCATAGCGCACTTCTATCACGCTACACGCTAATGCAGGTCTTACAAGCAGCAACAAAAAATAATGCTTTTAGAAAAACATGCTCTCTCCCATGTTGACGTTGTTACACTGGGATGGCTTACAATAATTATAGTATGAGAACCCCCCACCCCCCACGCCCACTTCCCACTTTATTTACATCCAGTCAGAACCGCAACTATTTACACATTCCTGGGTCAGAGATATGAAAATCATGTTTAACTTGAATTTATTCCGAATATTTCATATTTACAGGGTGTATAACCATTTTGTAACTTCCCCTGATATTACAGCTTCTGTTCTTTACAGAAAACCTGCTTTCAGTTTATTACAGTCATCTGCAGCAGGATTTTTTTATTTTAAATAATATATAGAGTTTGGTAGCTCTTTCTGCTTCTCATAGCCTGTTTATACCTGACAGTGACATTGGTTTAATATAAATACAGGGATTGTTCCTGGATTTATTAAAATGCTCCAGACTGATCATATGAGATCAGATTTTACTTCCAGACAGAAAAAGACTAACCTCATACATCATTAAGCCTGTCACAACAGCAATTAGCTATATCAGCTTTTTTTTTTTGTTTCAAGTGTATATACTTTTAATAAATAAGAATTTTCCGACTCTGAAATTCAAATATATAAACTAAACTAAATAAATAAAACAATTGAAATAAAACCAGTTTTTAAACAAATTCATATAAATGACCCCAGAACAGCGAGACCAGAGAAAACCAGAACCATTCATTCATTATCTGTAAGCGCTTATCCAGTTCAGGGTCGTGGTGGGTCCAGAGCCTACCTGGAATCATTGGGCGCAAGGCGGGAATACACCCTGTAGGGGGCGCCAGTCCTTGACAGGGCAACACACCCACATTCACTTACTGACACTTTTGAGACACCAATCCACCTGGAGGAAACCCACGCAGACACAGGGAGAACACACCAACTCCTCACAGACAGTCACCCGGAGCGGGAATCGAACCCACAACCTCTAGGCCCCTGGAGCTGTGCGACTGTGACACTACCTGCTGCACCACCGTGCCGCCCAAACCAGAACCAGAACCAGAACACAGCAATTAGCTAAAATACATATGACGTTCATTCAACATGCCTGTAAACACAACGAGCAATACAGAGGTCAGCCAAAAATATTAGGGAATAATTATTAATTACTAAGTTAATCTGTGAAAAATTCAACAACTGATCTCCAGAAACACACCTGTGCTGTCCCTCCACTCAATCAACTCATTGTTTACATTTGTGTTAAATGTGGATGAGATCCGTCTCTGATCACGTTGGAATGTGGTTTGAGGGTTCCTGTTGTAATCTGATCACAATGCATCTTTTGGGTGGTTACACCTGGCTTTCACGTGAATAAGTGAAATCTAAACATCTGAACGTGCTCCGATCACTGAAAACACATTAATACCCGGTGTAAACAGTCTTTAACGTCCCAGTCATCCTCTTTCACTGCATGTTTTCTGCTTCTCTATTTCATTTCCTCAGTGAGGATTTAAGGGAACATTATATTCTTTTCTCCTCAAGTGAACACAGTTCTGGGGTCTTAACGAAACGTGACCTGCTTTGGTCAAAACACCACAATGATCAAACCACCAGAACTCCCTGTCGAAACAGCCCTTTCCAGAATGACTGGTCTCCTGCACCAGATCCGGTAAATGAGCATGACCCAAACACAGCTCAGTCGGGGCTCACAGACAGTGCAAAGCAGCTGCATCAACAAGGCGCAAAGCAGTTCACTTTTAGCTCGTCTTCTTTCTCTGCTCATTTTAATAGGTTCTCTTCCATCTCTGTTCCTGTTCTTGCTTGAATTTGTCATGTCTCTGCTCTGGTCAGGTCTGTTTCCTAAAATACCATAGCAACCAGCTGTATCAAACCACCTGGAATATCATGAACACCTTAACAGCAGCATTACACTCACTTAGTAACCACCCGAAATACCATAAGCACCTGGTAAACACCTCAGCACCCAATTAAAATACCATAGTAACTGCCATAGAAGTCACCTGAAACACAGTAACAACACCTGGAACACCTTAACTATCTGAAATGCTGTAACTTCCATAGCAGCCCACTTATGTCCTGTGCAGAATATAAATCCTCAAAAAACTTAACTGGGGAGGTGCTGCCAAGGGCATATAGTTAGTGTCTCTTCAGTGTCTTTAGTTAGTGACCACAGTTCTACTGTTTTATTCTGCAGGTACATTCACTTCATTCATTCATTCTCTGTAACCCCTTATCCAGTTCAGGGTCGCGGTGGGTCCAGAGCCTACCTGGAATCATTGGTTGCAAGGCGGGAATACACCCTGGAGGGGGCGCCAGTCCTTCACAGGGCAACACACACACACACACACACATTTACTCACACACTCACACCTACGGACACTTTTTGAGTTACCAATCCACCTGCAACGTGTGTTTTTGGACTGTGGGAGGAAACCGGAGCACCCGGAGGAAACCCACGCGGACACAGGGAGAACACACCAACTCCTCACAGACAGTCACCCGGAGCGGGAATCAAACCCACAACCTCCAGGCCCCTGGAGCCGAGTGACTGCGACACTACCTGCTGCGCACATTCACTTCAGGTCCTTAATAATTTCACATTTCTTTGTTGCAAATAACACCCAACACCAGGCACTCGATTGCACTTTAAGATCACTGCTGGACATTCATGTTTGAATAATACTGTGCTTTTACAGTCCACTTCTTCCTGACAGTGACAGTACCACACTGAACAAACCATGATACAAATCCTTCTGATGCAGCTGCTTGGCTGCCCACTCCTGCATCTCGCTCTCACTCTCTCTAAAGTGAACAAGGGCAGGAGGATGCCTCTCTCTCTCTCCATCTCCTTTCATCATGACCCATTTTCCCCCCAATTCCCGCAACAGGAAAAGTGCCTTGCAACCCCCTGCTCCCCCAGTGCCCCACGCAGACACAAATGATCCAATTTAATTATTTCCTCAGCCCTTCTCTCGTAGTTTGTAATTCAGATTTACAAACACGCGCGCACACACACACACACACACAGATGGACATGCCACAAACACTGGCTTAGGCCTCTGTTATGTATCCAGCTCTTCATTCTACAGACAGAAAGGGAAGCAGAGCTTAGAACTCTCACAATCCAGCCGTAATTAAATCCTGCGCCTTGACAAGCGAGGGGGCCTGCGCGAGACAGCCGTAATTGCAGTTTTCCCAGATATTCAGTCTCAAAACACTCTGTATATAGTGGCAGCTTAGCACATCCAGCCAACACATACTCCTGTCTAATTCATTTGGAATCTGCAATTTGCATAACTAAATCAATTCTCATAATCACGAGGCGTTTCACCCTTTGCAATAAACATCTGTGTCCTATGTTAGGTACCACGCTCGCCACAGAAGACCTTGCTGACCCTTGACAATATTAATTGCCTCTTGGAGAGTAGAAATTATTTAGAACTGTATCAAATAATCTATAATTTATCACTGGAAAGTGATCAAGTGAAAAGCATACACCTGCGCAGACTGGGCTCACACAAATGAGGTAAATGGTTTTCGTCCAGTTCTGTTTTTCCCCTCCTTTCTTCCATTTTACCCCTTCCTTTTTCATATTATTTTTTCTCCATCCCCTGTCCCTTACTGTCTTTTGATTTTTTTTATTACAATTATATATTATTTTATTTTCATACTATCATCCAATTTTCCTTCCATTCCATACTGTTCCCCCCCCCACCTTTTATTCCTCCATTTTGTATTCTTCCTTACGTTTTTTTCTTTTTCCTTACGTTTCCCCCTTCTGTAATTCAATTTCTTTCTTTCATGTATTGGCTCTGTAACCATTTCACTTTTGTCAGGGCCATGGTGGGTGTGGAACCCACCTGGAATAATGGGGCACAAGGCAGGACCACACCACCTGCTACACAGTTCTAGGGTTCTGGGATCCTGGGTTCAAAACCAAGCTCATCCCACTCTCTAGGTGGAGTTTGGGGAGTTTCTCTGTGTCTAAAACACATGCTGGTACATGGATTGGCTGTAGGAAATTGTTCACTGGGGTGTGTGTGCACGCATAGTGCCCCGTGTCCAGTGATTCCCGACAGGCTCTGGACCTATGTTGAACATGAAGAGGATAAAGAGCTTACAGAAGACGAATGAATGAATAAATGAATGAACTTTCAATGTCATTTACAATATTATTCAGAGCCAACTCTGGACCATTCCTGCTGGTCTGTTCATCATGAAGTTTCAACACGGCTTAAAGAGCAGCTGACATTTTAAAGAGCAGTCATGAATTTGTAGAATAGCGACAGACATTTTTATTCCATCAGTCTGTATACACCCATTAAGCCCATCCCATATCGTCAGCAGCTGTACATCATTCCTTTACATCAGTGCATTTATTGGAATTTACCAAGACAAGGTAATGGAGCAGTCACAGCTCCTGGCGCAATGTTTTGGTGGAGATCCCGGAGTCTCTCTCACATTTCTCCCGAGGACAATTCCTGTGTGGGAGGCTCCTGGCGCTACGTCTGGCCTTCAAGTGGTCACACAATACAAGCACTCAGAACAAGACACAGATAGAAATACAAACCACGGGCACAAAAGAATAAGCAGAGAGACACAAAGACAGCGAGGTGAGCCTCAGCACATCATTACAACAGGAACATGAGAGAAAGGAGAGCTCGGCAGACAGTGGATTCCCTTGCAGATGAGTACAGATGTCGCCCCACAGCCTGATGCTCTCCGCTCCTCCTTGTTCTCCTGGTAATTAAACTGATCCTCCACCACCGCTCCACAGCTCTGTCCCTGTGGCATAACAACTCCCCATCTGGTCATACATGTGTGCTGCATCTTAAAAGGCTTCACAGAGGTTTTCAGGATTCCGCTGGCAGAGACCCAGCAATATTTACACTTTTCTTTATACAGACGCAGGCAGAGGTCTGAAAAGCCGTGGTTATGTTTCATGATTTGGCTATTTTGAACATAAGGTAACCTTGAATATGGAATTTTAGTATGAATTCTATTACTAATCTATTGGCTAAAAAAATAAATGTAATGTTAAATAAAATTGAATGTTAATGTCACACAGCTCAAGGGACCTGGAGGTTGTGGGTTCGATTCCTGCTCCGGGTGACTGTCTGTGAGGACTTGGTGTGTTCTCCCTGTGTCTGCGTGGGTTTCCTCCGGGTGCTCCGGTTTCCACCCACAGTCCAAAAACACACGTTGGTAGGTGGATTGGCGACTCAAAAGTGTCCGTAGGTGTGAGTGTGTGAGTGTCTGTGTTGCCCTGTGAAGGACTGGCGCCCCCTCCAGGGTGTATTCCCGCCTTGTGCCCAATGATTCCAGGTAGGCTCTGGACCCACCGCAACCCTGAATTGGATAAGCGCTTACAGATAATGAATGAATAAATGAATTTTAATGTTTGAACGACTGATGGCATGGACCACATTTTATGACATTTTGGATCTGTGTCTTTTTGGCAATTTGTGTTGGGGAATGAATTGACTGCAAATGTACCTCCAAATATGACTTTGTTTGTGTGCGTTGTCCTGCAATAGAATGTTTTCCTGTCCTGAATGTGTTCCTGTCTAGTACCCCCTCACGACCCTGAACAGGATGAACCAGTAACAAAAAATTAATGCAAAGTGTGTGCAGAGGCACAGAAAATCAACACATACAAAGAAGGGCACACACACTTATAAGTGATATATAACTGATATAACACATTTGTACCAAAAACACGTCTCTTATATTAGGGCCGAGAGATTAATCATTCATTAATCACAGTCATAACACGAGTACAAGACGAACACATCATTAAAGGCTCCAATGTCAGAACAGATGAAATTACATTTCTCACACACTTTAAAGGGAATGTAGAATGAGCTATGTTTATATCACAGCTGACATGTCCTAATATAAATGCAGCTTGAATTCAAACTTACCATTTAAATATCATCTTCAACACAGTAACACTTTAACTGTAAACATTTAACACTTAAACTAACACTTTAACATTTAACTGTAAACACTATTCTTTATATAAATATACCCTCAGCCTCAAAACTGTAAAATATGTGCATTTGTAAATTTAAGACTACTGTCACAATGACATCTCCACAATGAACACTTTATTATTCATTCATTCATTCATTTATTTTCTGTAAACACTTCATATTTAGGGTCGCATTCAATCCAGAGCTTACCTGGAATCCTTGGGTCAGGTTTAGAGAACATCACACTCCTTACAGACATCGACTCAAGGAGGTGATTGAAGGAACATTCAAATAAAAAACTAATATTTTTTTTAAAGCGCTGTATGTTTTTATGCTGCTGCAAATGTGGATTATCCTGGACTTTTTAAACATAATATAGATTCAAACTCAGGAATACTTATTGTGCTTGTTTGAGGGTGTTACTTAGAAACTATTTGACCCTTTGTAGTGCTCAAAGCTTCATGAAATGTTCTCACAGTCTAAAAGTGTAAAAAATAATGAGACAATCAAAAACAAAAACTTACATGCACGAGTCTGTATTACACATTCTGAACCCGTTTCCTTTACCTTCTCCAAAAACAGCTGCATGTTCATCCCCTGAACAATTCCTAATGAGATGATTTCAAAAGAACCCTCCAACCAGGCTCCTGTACACTGTACATTAGAGCAGTCGATGTTATCGTGATTATTTGTAGAAACTCTCAGCAACACAAGTCAATAAGTACCAGGATCAGCGCTGATTCAAAGATGGAGAAGCAGCAGAATCTGATAATATATGCATGAGTAAATGAGATGGTGGAGATTGCAGCCAAGCATTTGAATGGCTAGACCAAGAAGAATGGCTTGCATACATAACGAAGCCCTGATTAAGACTGATTCAGAGGCAGTAAACACCTTGCGAGGAGAATATGATGTTATATCCCTGAGCTAAAGCAGTGGCACTAAACGTCTTAGGGCCCACCTAGGACTCATTACGATGAAGTGGCATATCGCACAATGGCCAGTTCCCTGGAACTAATGACATGCTCTTATTTGGGCCGCAAACCCTCCACTTTGCCACTGAAAGGTGATGTGAACCTGCTGGCTTTCTCCCCAGCTGCAGTGATTAAATTCATTAGGAGCTCTTCAAGTAATTGCAGATCATCTACAGCAGAGCAAATATTCAATTAATACCGACAATTTAATAACTGTGATTCCTTCAAGCCACTGCACATAACCTTGATGAATGTCTGCTCTTGATTAATTCATATTTCTATACAGAGGTCACTTTAATTTTGCTTTAACTATTAATTAAACCAAGCACTGTTCAGTTAAATGAAACCACTGGGGATTTTTCTAATGCTTTTGTGTGTTCAGAATTCTGCTAAAACACCTGGGCCATGGAAATCCTCATGACAGACAGTCGAGAACACGTTTTGAAGAGAGGCAGTCAAGCACCACGCATCTTGACACTGATAAATTAGTGTGTGAACATGACCGGGGTGACTCCCACACACAAAACACAAGATGGAGGGGTAACAATGTGGAGTGCACTCATAAAAAACGTGCATGTCTGTTTCTGGCCAAGGACAATGTCTGGAAATATTTCATCCCCATTCACACTGCTATTATCCTGTTTCTCTCGCCTGTTGACAAGCAAAGCCTTAAGGGAGCATCACACATTTCTTTACAACATAGTGTTAGAGCACACAAAAGACACTGCCCAGCAGATTTGGATGCTAATCACCAAGTTTGCACTTAAAATGGCTCATGAATTGTGTTATTATAATGTTGCAAAAATAAAACTGTTACTCCCTGACATCAAAAACCAACTGCTGACAGTGAGGTTTCATCATCTAGAGAACAGTGCAAGTTCATGTTTCAGATGTTGCACACAAGGCCACAAGCACCAGAAAGGAGGACATCAAAGGAAAATTGATTAATAAACCTTTCAGAGTTTTCAAAAAATATATAAAATCTATTATGAGCCCTCTATTATATATTTTACTGTTACACCCTCTACTTCCAAAGGTCAGGCCCCCATGAGACCACTGACAATTGTGGTGTTTGTTGTGCTGTGCTGGTATGAAGGGATCAGACACAGCAGTGTTGCTGGAGTTAAAAAAAAAAAAACCCTCAGTAGAAAAGTCCTCCAACTCTAAATATTCACTATCCAAAAACTACCTGCCCTTTGGTGGTCCTGTGAAAGCTGACAATTGAAAACCAAGGGCAAAAAAAATCCTCAGTAGAAAACCAAGGGGTGGAGCAACAGAGGAACTACAGTCTAACTGCAGAACTGCAAAGCCCACATATACAATCAGTGGACAAGGAGGTGGTAGTAATGCTATGGCTGATCGAGGCATGTGACCTACTCCTCATAGTCCTAGGGATCCTAAACTCATCCTGTATTATTAATATCCCAAGACAACTATCACCAAAACTGTACACATGATATTATAATGTATGTCTTGGAAATACAAGGACTGTGAGAAGCAGAAAAGGCAAGTGACCTTTGAGACTGGACTGCGTAGCTTTGGAAAAATAAGTCCCTGCGGATGTGAACAGTGAGATGTGTTTTGCTGAGTACTGCACATCTAGATGATGTGATGTGTAATATCAGGGCCTTTGTTAGAACTGTGTGGCTTGTATTTAGTAGGAATATTCTTGATTAATATGCACTTCTTTTTTTGGCTAAATGTCCATGTGGTCAAACATTGGCTTCCCTCTCTTGTGCCGTGGTATTTGGCAGTGCTGAATTAGCCTGGCTTCTTTCTACTGCTGCCACTTGCATGACCCTCTCTCTCTCTCTCTCTCTCTCTCTCTCTCTTTCCCCTAATTACAGCCATCTCCAAGCACTGCCTTCTCTGTTGAGGTAAAAGCAAACTCAAAACTAATCTGCTGTAAGAACAGTGAGGGCAATTAATCAACTGGAATTATTAGGCCAAGAGCTGTAAATACGTAGTTCAGACACACTGCAGATCATCTGGAGGGTAGCACTTTGTAATTTTATTCCTGAAGCTGGAAAAGTTTGGGATTAAACTAGGTTGAAGCTCAATGTGAGGCAGCTTTCACATAAAACGTAAACAATTTACTGCTGGGTGTTGAAACAATATTTTCAATCAGATGCACGACGCAGGATTCTAACTGAACTGAGCTCAGTGACAAGTGCAGTGGAAAATGCCTGCTGTGGAAGACTCACTGGGTCAAATAAAGTTCAAATATTTTCTTTTGCATGTTAACATTGCAGGCAAAACTAGCCCATGAAGCTAGCAGCTTGTTTAGCAGCTCCTTCAAACATGTCTGAAAGACTCACGTTATTGGTTTCTGCAGGCCCTCCTTCATGCCACAGGCAGCTCCACCCACCTTTAAATCTGACTGGTGTGTGGAGGGGACACTGAGAGTGCACACCGTTGTGTGAAAGCAGTTTGCGCAGAGGTATGTGAGAGTTAGCGCATCCTGCATTCAATGTGAAAGTAGCTTCAGGAGATTTATTTGGCTGTAGGGGAAGCTCAGCTTGATCTAGGATGATTTATTTGCTTATTCATTCAAATATTATATCTAAAAATATACAACATTATGGCGAGTCACTATAAAACTGCAGTGGTTTGAAGAGTTCCTCACTTGTTTGTCTTTAAAGGGATCTGCCTTGTGTTTTTGTCAGTTATCAAATGAAGTCTAACTGTCTGAACATGTGTGATCCTAAATACTCCTCTATGTGACAGAACTGTTAGTCTGTAGCGCAAATGCTAACAAAATGTTGACCTGAGTTTCTGCACTAGAGCAACAAACTGAGGAAGATGTAACTGCATGTGAACATCTGAAAGTCTGAATGAACCTGAATAGACTATAAGGTAGCAATGTGATCAAAAAATCTCAAAGATGAAACCCAGTTCATAGTCTCTCACACTTCTAGCACTTTGAGCTCAGTTACAGCACTGGAAAACCTTGTGGACTTGATGTGGCCAACCATCATGAGGTAGGTTTGACTTGGGTTACAACACGTGTGGTTTGGACCCGACAGGCACCCCCCCCCCCCACCCCAAATCACCCGATACCTGGCCCATAAACAGTGGATCTCACGCAGAGTAGAGCGGGCTTCACTCACCCTGAGTGAACGTCCTCATGCATGGGGATCCACATTCATGTCATGTGCCACATCTAGGCCGAAACATTCATTGTTCTCTGTTATAAGTCTCTATTTAAGGTAATTGCTGTAAAATCTAACACCTCATAGCATTGCTGCAATATTTTCTCAGTTCAAAGAGTTTGCCTTAACATCATGCAGCGATTTTTTTTTTTTTAATAAATGTAAGCATACACACATGGCCTTATAAAGTTGAGTTCAGAGAATAATAATAATAAAAAAGAAAGTGCATACAGCATTAAAACAAATTAGAGCAGAAGAGTAGTGACAATCACTGTCAAGAATTTAAAAAGACACCAAAATAGCAGTGGAAATAATAAAGAAACAAAAATTCAAGAGCGCATTAAAACCCATTTTAAAGGAAACATAAAGTGCCGAATTTAATGGAGATTTCAGTGTGAATTGAAAGAAAGAGAGAGAGAGTGATGTGTCTTAGAGCTCCTCCTGTAAAACGCAGCACAATAATGAAGCAGAAAGCATTTCCTCCTGCTGAGAATCCACTGAAGTAGGGACCGACGGCAAGCTCAAACCTTCACATCAGAGCAGGCAGGTTGGGCAATAACAGCCCACATCATTTAAGCGTCATTTAAGTACTGAAGTGCTCCACTATTAAGAAGCTTTGTATATTTGGATTTTATGGCCAGTGCAGAAGTGGCTGAATTTGAGCAGTGTTCTGAAGGGTTTCAGTTCAGCATTGAGTACATTGTCACGTACGCTCTAAAACATTTGAGACTGGTATAAGTGTACAGCAAGGCATCCAGCCAACAGGACATTTTCATACTGAAGTCTCCACTTTACAAAAGCACAGAGAGCTGAATTGAAAACATGTTCCCTTTGGTTAAGCAAAGAGCAGCAGAGTTCTCTTACCTTCCTGCCGCCAGTGTTGAGCCTCAGTGGAGTCAGGAAGGGGTCAAATATCATATGGCTGGTCTCAATATTCACCGGAGACTGCCTCTTCCCCACTGAACACAGGTTCCAAGCTGAATTCACCAGCCCCCAGAAAGACGGAACTGCAACAAGAACAAAATGACATTCAGCGTCAGAGACACAGGCATGTTTTAAAATCAACACGTAACAATGTAACGCAGCTCCCCAGCTCCAGGGGTTAGGGGTTGGGGTTTGAAACCTGGCTTCAGCTCAGTTTGTAGTGTTCTCCCTGTGTCTGTGTGGGTCTCCTCTCGTTGCCCCAATTTCTTCACATGTTGGTTTCAGTAACGTCCACAGGTGTGTGAGAGACTGAGTGAGTGTGTGATGCCAATGTGTGTGATAGTAGCCAATGATTACAGCTAGACACACTGCAACCCTAAACATAATGAAGTGCTCACAGAAGATGAATAAATTAAATCTTTCTTCAATTATTTTGCCAAAACCTTTTACATTTTCCAGATTTTTTAACACTTTAAAAGGAGCATTAGGTAGCATTTCACTTCAGTAACGTCTATATAGACGTCTGTACTTTCATGCTAAATATATGTGTATTTTTATTTCTTTTTAAACATACAAATAAAGAACTGAACAAGCTGATGAAAGCTACCAAATTTCACCAATTATGGCTCACAACAAACCCATTACATCACACCCTGATAGACAGCACATTGCACGTTTAGCCTAAGACCTCTTTGAGGCGTTTTTTTTTAAGCTTCCAAGTCTTTAAACTAAACTGAGTTGGAGATTGTACCCGGAGATACCAAGAAGTACGCAAGAGATAACGCGTGTTTACACATTGGAAACAAGTTGATTTATATGGCCCTACTTTTCTCTCTTGTCTAGCAAGTTAACAATCATCTAACACAGCACCTGATGAATGACTAAACATTTGCAGAGAAAAAAATGACTCCTAATGGTCATGTGTGAATAAACACAGCCTCATGGTTCTGCACAAATCCAACAAAATCCTATTAGTTTATTGACAAAACAACATATTGTAGATAATGAGATTGCTTATTAACGAGTTTGCAGGCGCCTATTCCAGTCTGACTCTGCCTTCCAAGGCTGCACCTCGCAGAAAAGTGAATTCCACCAGAGAGAAATTCAATCTGATCAGTGGAAGCCAATGGCAGTGGAGGAGGGTGAAGATTAATTATACAATTCACTAATGTTTAGTCCACTACGATGGTATCAGCACTTTGGTCCTCCAGGGATGGGAAGCAGCTCCCCAAATAAGTCTGGAGAATTCATAAATCACTGCAGAGAGCATCCTGGAGTCTGGAGAAGCAGGTGGTACCCACACCGTCCTTTCATGTTGAGAATAGACTTAATTTGGGGGCCCACATTTTCCAATACAGGCACCACCTGCTATTTCCTGGCGTGTGAGCGTTCGACAACTCTCCTTGAAAATGAGAGCAGAGCTAGACAAAGTACCCGCATGTACGTGCATGGACACACACACACAGTTTGTGTAACTAAACCTGTTCAGATCCTAAAGTGGCCTGAACGCTTTGAAGTGGAAGTACACTTGATGAATATGAGTGTAGTGGAATTGAGGCCCAGACAGCTAAGTTGATTCTGATTAATAAAAGCACGCCCGGACAGCAAAGGCTGCCATCACTGCGGCTCTCTTCATCCTCCCTCCGCCGCCAGCTGCTGCACCACTCCACCTTACTGTCAAAAAACAAATTACTGTATTGGACGAAAGTGCTGTGAGGGAGGGGAAAGAAAAAAAAAAAAGAATGAAAATACATTAGGGAGCCGCTGAGTGATCTCTTGTTTAAGGTGCTATTGAATCAGGCAGTAATCTTCTACTGCAGGACACTGATGGGAAAATGGCAAATAGTTCAGATGCATCTATGTCATTCAGCGAAACGGCAGAAAATCCATAGCCCGATTGGGAATTTGCAGTGTATGGGATTGATCCATTACACAGGGGCCTTTTGTCAAAATGTACACATACTTATTACCGGTTTATAGCCACTGTACTGCGACCACCAATGCCTGTGTCGTTTTTCACAGCTACAGCAACCACCACTGTCAATAACAGGAGAGAAAGGATCTTTATAGTGAAGGCCAGAACAACCACCACTTCCAGAACAAGCCACCTTTCACATACAGCAAAATAACACTACCGTACTGCCTACATCTCCACCTCCCGTGCTTTCACTCTTGACCGAGTAGGTGTGGCAGAGCGGGCTGTCAAGTAATCTCCAGGCCTTCTGTGACAAGACGGAGGAGCATGCTCTGTTTAATGGTCTGTTTAATGTGAACAAACTTATAAAGCCTGCAGAACCCTTTAAATGTGAGTTTCATAAGCGTCAAGTATTCAGGAGCCTACTGAGAAAAGCCACAATGTGCTAGGCTTAGCATTTAGGTCCATGAGCCCAAAGTTTTATTACACGCTTATGTAACCTAAGAACAGCCCCACTGGAGTTACTGAAGTATAAGACGTTGTATGTAATAAGCCTGGCATTTTGAGAAGTTAAAATAATATAATATATTCTTTAGGGGGCGGCACGGTGGTGCAGCAGGTAGTGTCGCAGTCACACAGCTCCAGGGGCCTGGAGGTTGTGGGTTCGATTCCCGCTCCGGGTGACTGTCTGTGAGGAGTGTGGTGTGTTCTCCCTGTGTCCATGTGGGTTTCCTCCGGGTGCTCCGGTTTCTGCCCATAGTCCAAAAACACACGTTGGTAGGTGGATTGGCGACTCAAAAGTGTGAGTGGGTGTGTGTGTGTGTGTGTCATCCTGTGAAGGACTGGCGCCCCCTCCAGGTTGTATTCCCGCCTTGCGCCCAATGATTCCAGGTAGGCTCTGGACCCACCGCGACCCTGAACTGGATAAGCGCTTACAGATAATGAATGACTGAATATTCTTTAGAATTGACAATAGTAATATTAAAATGAGGAAAGCACTATTTTGTGGCCAAAACGAATTTATCCTACAATTTTCAAACATAGCCCTCTGTATACTGTGTACTACAATGTTAAAATGATCCTTCTAGTTACATATTCTTATTCATGGCAAAACGTACTAAGCTTTTTGCTGCAGGTTCATGCACAAACACTTTCTGCCCCAGGGTTGTGTACAAAACTCTGTGCATGAACCTAAACATGTGGCACGAAATACATATGAAGGAGGGCTTCAAAATATGGAGGATCACACAAATTACTGTTGGAGATACAACAGTATCTGTGCTTTATTATATTCTGCTCTGTTTAGTTAAGATTGAGCTGCTAATGTCCACAGGTTTCCTTTGTAACATTAATAACTCTAGAAATGTACATTATAAACCAGAAATAACATTTGCTTTATGGTTTTAAGAGTCATTGTACAGAGATGTTAACAGCAGAAGCAGAAACAATGGAACAGAGACTAACACTTCAGAGTGAATGTAACCAGATGGACGTATGTGTGAAGAGGTAATATGAGATGTGTCATCATAAGACTAAAATATGTTCACACAGTCCATGTACATTTAACACTCGAGTGTTTTGTTTGGGGAAGAATAATTTTTTTTTAAACATGGTCTATTCATTACTGAACTTTCCATTTTTACTGCATTTTTTTTATTCTAATAATTAAATTTTAGTGAAGAAGACTACTCTTATAAAGGTTTATACATGGTTTAAAACCTGTTCATTATATTAGATATATTGTAAATTCATTGTCATTAATAATCAAATAAAACACAGACAGAAAGGGCATCAGTCTTTTTTTTTTTTTGCCAGTTAATGAACCCACATTCATCTACATTGTTAAACCCCAGATCTTGGCAGATACTGAAATTACTTTGTCTACTCCATCAGTTGACATTAGGCATTAAACTTGATCACATTTGTTAATAGGTTTAACCATGTATCCACCAAGTTTAATTAATGATCAACCAACAGATTGTCTTTTTAGACTTTAATGATCATGTGGTGCCCCCTGACATATGACATTAATAAATTCACCTTCTCGGATCTGTTTATTTGCCCTTCCAATATATGTAATGCAAATGATTATTAATGACCTTTAATGTGTTTACAACCTAATTAATACCCATTTAATGAACACATTTTAAACCAATTCTAAATATTAAGTGTAATTTAAATTGGTACCCAATTTCCTTACCTAATCAGTCACTGCCATTTTAAATCAATTGCTAGAATCCCTCTAGTCATGTGATGTCACAAAGCTGGGAGGTTTACAGCCAGTAATTTCCTTAGATCTATGAAGCTAGAGGAATCTTTCAAACGACTGACTAACACCACTCAACACACTTGGATGAGAACACTAATAACCCAGTTCTGTTTTGTTAGGCAGCATTTGGAGTACTGGTCAGTATCACTGTACACAGTCTAAGCTGTAGTTTAGCAAAGGCTTAATCAGATATGATTAGTTTCACTTCTGAAAATGAAGTTTTATACAATTATTGGAATATCCCAGAAATTTTAATCACGTCCAAATCGACAATTTAAATAATTTTACCAGGGAGCATGCTCCCAATTAAGTAAAGATTACAGAGCCTTTAATTACTGTCAAATGAACATTTAAAAACAAAAAAAAAAAAAACTGGGTAAATTCCTCCTGTTTGAATCGAGTTGGGAGAATATTTTGTTTTATCCCATATTTATTTTCCCTGGTGGGTGGAGTGGGGGGGGCAGTATTGGGGTAAAATAACATTATCCCCACTAAAACCAACCCTGTCCAAATAGGGCTGTAGTAACACGAATGCTCAGTCCAGGTGCATTGTGTAATTCTGAATCCTAAAGAAAGCTTAAGTCCCTGTGACATTGTGTTTTTATCATTCACTGAATTGTTTGGTAAAGAATCGTCAAATTCATTGTAAGCTGTTCCCCCTGGACACACGCCCCGAGAACACAAACCATTAGCAACTACAATCACTATCGGCACTCATTACAGTAACGTCCTCTTAATGTTTGTTCAGTTCAGCCACAAAAACACAACTAATGCACTCCACAGAACAGACCACACAGAGATGCACTCTACAAGAACCTGAATAAATTCTTCTTACTGAAGGTGTCCTTCAGGAGTATTCTGTAGAGACTGATTAGGCCCCAAAGAGATGGAATGTAGCCAGAAATCATTATTTTAAGAGGCACATTCTGCTTGGGTTAAAGCAACAATTACTGATTGGTTTGAGCAGGCCAATATCTCGCCAAGTTCAAAGTACCCATGTGGCTAACGGACACCAGCAAAAACAAGAGCTGCTAGAGTAATCGGCTGATACAATACAGAATTTGATATTAATCAGTGGCTGTGAAGTTAAACTCCAGAATATCAGCTTTAGTTGGAGAGTATTTCTATCTGCACTGTGATAGACATAATGAATCTCATGTAATTAGATTACTGACTGCTGATCTTTGTGTTGTTACATCACTCGTTCGTGTACAACAGAGATAACAAAAGGTTTGGGAGTTGAGTCTAAATCCGGCTCTTACATCTGGAGTGTGCTGTTTCTGAGAACCGAAATAAAAATGCAATGATTAAATGATTAGGCCAGCGTGAGACTGCAAAACCTTAAAACCCATCATGGTCATGCTGCCGGAGTCCTGGAGTCTGACTCCTCTCAAACTGTGGACTAAATATCAGTGTCAGGGGAGAATTACCACTTGGAAATTCTCTTTACTGAGGATTAGACTTCATCTGGCTCGGGAAGCCAGCCCTTAGAGACACAGTCAAAAGGGGGCTGGATTAAACTTAGTCCTGAACTCAGAATGCTGATCAGAAATTCTCAGTTGAAAAGAAGCTATAGTCCACAACTAGGACATGGGGTTAATTAATAAGAATGTAGTATGAGCTTGAAAGTAGAACAGAATATAACATCACAAGGCCATAGTAAATACTTACTAGAGCTTGTATTCTATCCAAAATTCTTCCATTCTTCTATTCTCCATTCTTGTTTCATACTTCATATTAAGTCAGTAATCCTTTGTGTCAGCGTTCGAAACAGCAGACGAAGAAACAACAATGTGTGTCAGAGACACCAAAGAATAATGGGATGGTGCTCACAAAAATAAACAAATAAATAAATAAATAAATAAATAAATACATTTGAGCCAGAGTTCAGTTTCTTTAGATTCATTGGTTAGAGATTTAACGCTGTGTGACGGATTTCCCTTCACCTGTATCTCAGACTTGTATTCATGGTACAGATGTCGGAATACGTAGAGCTGAAAGTCTTTCCCAAGAAATCTTGTTATAGTATGGCGTTCCTGCCCACGCTGGGAACTGACCTAGTCTGCAGTGTGGGGCCCAAACCTCTCTTCACATATCCCTTATAACACAAGCAAACACAGACAGCATGGCCCTACAGCGTAATGAAACTGAGGTGGTGAGAGTCTGGATGTATCTCCGAATCACTTACTCTCTCATGAAGAGCTTTTTTTTTCCCACTTTTTTATAGTAGTGCTTTGTGTGCTCCGAAACTCAGTGGAAATAACTAGTGAAGGCAGA
Source organism: Hoplias malabaricus (assembly GCF_029633855.1). Classification (NCBI taxonomy): domain Eukaryota; kingdom Metazoa; phylum Chordata; class Actinopteri; order Characiformes; family Erythrinidae; genus Hoplias; species Hoplias malabaricus. The sequence goes on from NC_089802.1 coordinate 8,006,363, forward strand.
GCCTCGGGAACTCAGAAGTGAGCAGGAGCATCTTCCCTGCTCAGACCCAAGCAAACACATTAAAACTGTGGCTTCACCTTTCAGCAAGACGATGACCCGAAACATACTACTACAGCAAACCAAAGTGCAGTCTTCCTCAGCCAAAATATTATTGAATGGCCAAGTCAGCCACCTGTTCTGAACCCCACAGAGCACACATTTCATGCATTTATAAAAACCCTGAATGCAAAGAGCTCCTGAAATAGACCAGAACTAAAAATGGCTGCTTCTTTGAAAAAAATGTGCTCAATGTGGTGATGTCTATAGGGTCCAGGTATAATAGGGCCTTGTGCTGTGTAAAACGTGAATGTGGGTTTAAAGTCTTCTCCAATGTTTAAGCATCACCGTGGTTGTATATATGCACACACAATCCCAACAAATGTGTTGCATGCTAGAAACTGTTCTGCTCTTTTGGTTACATTCCATCTAATGAAACACTGTAGCCTGCAACGTCTTAATATTAAATTTAGTAAAATACATACACACACACACACACACACACACAAACACCTCAGTAAATTAGATTTAATATAAATTCAATTGATGATTATGTCTTACAGCCAATGAATACCCAAAAGTCATTATCTCAGAAAACTAAAATAAGACCCATTTCAAAAATAATTTCTAATGCATAAAATGTTGGCCTACTGGAAAGTATGTACAGTATATGCACTCAATACTTGGTTGCAGCTCCTTTTACATTAATTACTGCATTAATGCAGTGTGTCATGGGGGCGATCAGCCTGCGGCACTTCTGAGGTGTTATGGAAGCCCAGGTTATGGTAGCAGCCTTCAGCTCATTTGCGTTGTTGGGTCTGGTGTCTTATCTTCCCTAAAAACAACACCCCATAGACTCTTTATGAGGTTTAGGTCAGGTGAGTTTGCTGCCCAGTCAAGCACAGCGATACTGTGGTTATTGAACCAGGTATTCTGACTTTTGGTAGTGTTGACAGGTGTCAAGTCCTGCTGGAACATGAAATCTGCATCTTCATAAAGCTTGTCAGCAGAGGGAAGCATGAAGTGCTCTAAAATGTCCTTGCAGATGGCTGCACTGACTTTGGACTTGATATAATACAATGGACCAACACCAGCCGATCACATGTCCCCCAAACCATCAATGATTGTGGAAACTTCACACTAGACTCAAGCAGCTTGGATTGTGTGCCTTTCCAATCTTCCTCCGTGAACTGACATGCAACATTTACTTTCATCTAGAAACAAGCCTTTGGACCACTGAGGAACCATCCTGTGCTTTTTCTCCTTGGCCCAAGTAAGACGTTTCTGGCGTTGTCTCTGGGTCATGAATGGGTTGACAAAAGGAAAGCAACAGTTGTAGCACATGTCCTGGATACACCTGTGTGTGGTGGCTCTTGAAGCACTTACTCCAGCAGCAGTCCACTCCTTGTGTATCTCCCTCAAATTTCTGAACGGCCTTTTCTTGACAATCCTTTCAAGGTTATGGTGCCCCTGTTGCTTGTGCACATTTTTCTACCACACTCTCCTTCCACTCAACTTTCCATTAATATGCTTGGATATATCACGAGGGTGTCACAATGACCTCCTCCTGGACATCTGTCCTCATGTTCCCCATGATTGTATAATTTATTATGAAAAATAAAAAGGCTTTATTATGTACAATCCGACATGTTTCATATAAAAACAGCAACATAATTACCCTATAAACCTGTATGTCATGCAGCAACAGTAAATAAAGAACGCTATTGTTTATTATTAAACACAATGGAGTAAGTGCTGTGTAAGGATCATCCAACTTAGCATCAGTTGATAAAGAACAGGTGATACTTTATTGCTGAGAGATTTGACAGTATATTCAAAGATGTCTCATTCCTGACTGATGCAGTGGATACACAACTGCTTTTAGTTCATCAGGGATAACACAGGTGTTCACAGTCCCGTGTTTGACCACAGAGAGTGTAATGGATTCCCTCTATTGAATTGTCCCCTCCATTCATTAGAATCAAAATGCTCATCAATTAAAACACAGCAGCAAGGGCAGGAACACATCCTTCTGGTTTTAAATTATCTTACATCTACTTTAGTGAGCTAACGAGAGGAGGGAGAGGTGTAAAAAACAGCACATGTGAAGGCTAATGATTTCTTTTCCATTCAACATTAAGAGGAGCCACTCCTCTGGCCTTCCCCATGGTTTATTACGAGTTCAGGGTTGAGCTGAAGGCATGCACCAGGTCTGAGAGGACACACTTGCACCAATTAAGCTCCCCATTAATTACTTCCTCTTGCACATCTCACCGCAAATCATAAAGCCTCTGCCCTGAGACGCAATTGACTGCAGCCGAGCTAGCCACTTAACATTTAAATGAGAAGCGCCCAAGTAATAACGGTCCTTTAGATGGTTCAAAAAATAAAAAATTCCCCAATAAATAAATGAATAAATAAGAGTAAGACACAGTAAGTGCGGCACAAGTGAGCCTTAAAAAGCACTAGGTGGAACCAATTAAATTTGCGGTCATGGATAAGCATCAAAAAAAAAGAAGAAAGCTGGCGTCTGTTTTGATATGCTGATGCAAAATGTTACGGCTTCTTTTTCGCCACCGCAGGAAATCAAACGGCTCGCCAATAAATGCTTACTAAAGCAACAACGGGAAATAACATCTTAATGATAATAAATGTTTGGGAGAGTTATTAAAATGTATGACTTGTCCAGCTAACTCTAACACTGAAATACTGCAGATGCACTTCCAGCCGTCTCTCTGCAGCGTAGGAAGATTTATTTTTCTGCCCAGCGTATGAGCCAAGTGCAGAGAGAAGCTCCAGGCATCATGCAGCAGATAGACATATAAAACATTAAAGAACAAAAGGAAAATTAGCTCAGTAAATAAAACCCTAGCCTTGTGATGTGGGTCTGTGTTTTACTGTAGTTTATTTCGGGGTTTTACAGTACACTCAAAACTGATTTGACTCAATGAACAATACTGAGATTACAAAAACAGCAGAGTACCAATCATTCATTCATTATCTGTAAGCGCTTATCCAATTCAGGGTCGCGGTGGGTCCAGAGCCTACCTGGAAACATTGGGTGCAAGGCGGGAAATACACACTGGAGGGGGCGCCAGTCCTTCACAGGGCAACACACACATTCACTCACACCTACGGACACTAACCAACGTGTGTTTTTGGACTGTGGGAGGAAACCAGAGCACCCGGAGGAAACCCATGCGGACACAGGGAGAACACACCACACTCCTCACAGACAGTCACCCAGAGCGGGAATCGAACCCACAACCTCCAGGTCCCTGGAGCTGTGTGACTGCGACACCTACCTGCTGCGCCACCGTGCCGCCCTTTTCACGCATTCATTATTTGTAATTGCTTCATCATATTCAGGGTTGAGGTGGGACCAGAGCCTACCTGGAATCACTGGGGACAAGGCAGGAACACACTGTGGACAATGTGCCAGTCCATCACAGAGCATTACACACACACACACACACACAGTCACTCACTTGTGACACTTTCTTTCTCACTTCTGAGGAGTTTACAGCCAATCCACCTACGAACATGCGTTTTAAACCGCACATGGGTTCCTCCCACACGGAAAACACACCAAACACTTCACAGATCCCCATCATTCTGATAATTACCCAGTGGAAACTGAAACTAGTCCACAGGACAGTCGCTCATTCCTCTCATTTGCATAGATTCCGTATTTATATTTTAGGTGTATGTACACAGCAAATTTGCAAGTGTTAAATTAACACGGTTAGTGCTAAAGTAACCGAATGTTAAAATGTAGCACTCAGTGATGATTTAACACTGGCAAATATGGGGTCCTATTTTTGTTTTGCTGATCTGATCTCATTTGAAATATCTTTAGTAATTTGCACTGAATCTTTTCTGAAAGCAAATTAAATGGGGTGTAGCTGTTTATGATGTGGATTACAGTAGCATCAGGCATTGTGTTGTATTGTTGCTGCAAAGTGAAGCTACTTCACTGCGTTTTCTAAATTGTTCCTTAACACAACAATCGCATGTGGCTTTCATTTGCCAGGCTCGAGTGTCTGGCTGAGGTAATTCAGGCCTCCTGCAACCTAATAGGAGCACTTAATCAAGGCGCACTTTATCAGTGGCAGCATTAGCGCCAACAGAAGTACCTGCCCCCTGCTGATCATTAGTGCTCAGGCCTGCAAATCATTCACAAGCTCTCATTACAAAAGGTAAATACTCATGCAGGTAAAGAGGGGTTAAGGGTTCTGTAAGTGGTCCAGAGGACTGGGGTAGGTGTCAGACTCCATGCAGAGAACTGGGGGAATGGGTTCAAAAAGGAAATAAAATAACCCTGTGAAGATGGGTTCTGTAAGTGGCACAGAACCGGGTTGGAAGTCGGGTTCTATGAGCTGTACAGATTTACAAATGAGGTTGGGGTTTCTATAAGTGATAAGTGATACAGAGAGGGGGTTCTATGAGTGGTACAGAAAACTGGGTAGTATAAAAAACCCAGCAAACTGGAGTGGGATGGGTGGGTTCTATACACAGCCCAGAGTACAGGGAAGGGAGGGTGTGCATTTCTTCTGTTCAAATGGCTGACGACAGCTGGACTTGTTACTGCGTGTGTCCTCTAATGCCAGTGTAATCTCAGCACCCCGGGCTGATGGGCCTCATTAGGCCACTCAAGTCTGAGCACAATAAACACGTCAGTCACACTAACTCCTCCTGTCATTTGCTAATGGTCAGGGATATCCGACCTGGCGGGGCTCAGGCTTCACAAAGCCCAGCTCTGACCAACGCAAAGGGGCCAACAGATCCATCATGGTGGGCTGAACACAAAGGAGCCGTCAGCAGCCGGTCACAGTCCACTAAGGTGGTCAATGCTGTTTCCACTTATTCCATGGACAGAAGTTACACAGCAGCAGGGTGGAGGCAGCAACAAAATACTCGTCCACTGGCGTGCCAGTTGTCTGCCTTTTTAGGCACCTTCTTCTTCCTCCAGGAAGTCCTACACAAACAGACCTGGATTGTGTTTCTAACCCCCAATATTGCTGCTGTGGAAGACTTCGAAGATCCAGAATCAAGTTTGTATTTGACCTTTTTTTTAATCACTCTAACCAGCTTAACCCCTCTGTCACTAAGTGGTCCTGTTCAGCAATGCGGTGGAACCAGAGCCTACCCAGTATCACTAGCAGGAACACACCCTGGACAGGACACCAGTCAATCACAGGGAATCAGTCTCACACACACACACACAGGAAAGTATCATCACAGCCAATCCACCTACCAACAGGCATATGACAAGGAAACCAGAGAACCTTGAGGACACCCATGCAGACACAGGTAGGGCGAACCCAGAACCCTAGGAGCTGTGTAGCAGCATGAGATGTGCCACCCAGTGTGTCATCCCTTCTTATTTCAAGAACATGGTAGACCAAAGGTAAGAGAGAACTGACTGTTAAACACAATGAATGAGTTTTGAGGGGTTTTCTTTTTCTGCCTTTTGTCATTTTATGGTAACTTGTGTCATATTTAGAAAGATTTTATTAAACAAAAATGTATCTAAACACAACGTACTTTGTCCAGCAAGTAGCAGTCAAGCAAGAATAATTTATTGTCAGACCACCTACCGAGCCGGCCTAGAAGAGGCATTTTCACTTACTGACTGACTCCTGATGTTGAAAAATGCATGCGTGAGTAGGAACTGTTAGTTCAGCCATATTTTACATCGAGAACTTAAGGTGGCACTACTACACCATCTGTTGTTAGTTAAGCCATATTTAACATTCCAGTTCATGAACTAAATTTGGAACCGTTTGGCCTGTTTCCACCAACAAACTGGTTCACAAACCTAAAAAATTAGTTCCCAGCAGGAACCAAAGTCTTCACTGCAAACCATGGCTGAATAACAGCAAATAAGACAGGAACCTGTTCCATTTGTGTGTGTTTCTGGGGCTGGGTTTGGTGTGACACCATGTGTGTTAGCCAGAGCCTCAGCATTGGTTAGTTCACAAGTTCAGCATGATGGCTAGGAACTTGCCAATATTTTTACGAATTATATCTCACAGAGAGAGGGGGAATGCTGGATTTTTCTTATTTCACATGAGTGTGTCTTTGCCTGAAATAGCGTAAAGGGAAGGGGTGTGGAGACATTTTCTGGCACCTCTGTGACAATGGCTATATGGCTAATGGCGGTCCGGCTAAACTAGGCTTGCTTAGTTTATTATTGCATTCATTATTAGTTCCATCGAGGAAAAAAAGTGCTGCAAAAGCATAAGCATTGATTTATTCTCTTCTTGGGGATAATACTGTATCCAGGTGTGTGAGACTTTTTAAAATGGTGATTTTGATGTTAGAGATCATGAACATAGCATATTAAAACTTTTCTTTTTTTCAATAACATGAAAAATGCTATGCAATGAATTTTGCAAAGAATTTTGACATTTTAATTACAATTATACATTACACAAAACGCTTTAAAACTTCTGTAAGCCCAATATTATGTATTGGTTTAACTTTAGCACCACTCAACTGCAAATTAATCAGTTTGTGTTATTTTTGTCGTGAATTAGAAGCACACACTGGCCCAAATTAAATTAGAAAATCAATTGGATGTTTGAAGCAAACCTGGCCAAACGAACTCTGCTCTCTTATTCAGCAGATTATCTAATATTAATCTCCCGATATTAAATCTCTCCTGAAAATAATAATGTGCACTTACTGAAGTTTTAATGAACAAATAGTGGTCTCTGACATTTGCACAGCATTTGTATGTACCGCAATAACTTTCTCGCAGAGTCAACAAAGCTAAGCCACACTTCTGTGCACTCTTGATGGAAGGTTCAGATAAAGCGGGGGCTAAATTATGGTTGCAATATGCACGGGTCTGACCTGAATTGATTTGGCTCATCTCCAGGCTGCCAAGGAAAATCTCTCAAAAGAAATAACTCTTTCCACTTTCATTAAGTTAATTTCATTATGTTAATTCATGTATCAGTCGGGACAATAACAGGGCAAAAAAATGAAGCAGAACGGAATAATTAGAGAAGAACAAGCAATCAATCAGTATTCCACACCTAAACGTCACTAAACACCCATCAATCCTCGGGCCGCTTCTTTCAGGGGCTTAAAAAGTGAGTGAACATTATGTGAGGTCCTTCGCTGATGTTTGGACACCCACAAGTTCGTTCAATCATCTCGAGGAGAAATTGTCCAGTGATTTTTATTTATGATTTGTTATGACAAACTACACTGACATCTTTGTGGCCTGGCTGTGTCAGAGATTCTGTACTAAACCTGTTTTAAAGGCAATGCCTGTGACTGTGAAGAACTGTAGTCCTCTCTGGTTTGTTTACATTCAGAAGATCCACATCTTTTAAGGTGGAATGGTATGTTTGATAGACAAAACGCCTTGTTTGTAGGAGGCTGAAGTTTAACGTGTGTAAGTTTTTATTCATTGTTTGTATTAACACAGAAACTCATTTGTAACTCGAATTTAGTTTTGTAGCATTGTCAAAGTTTTTTTCTTTTATTATTATTTAAACTGTTAACATTGCCTTTAAATCATGGATGCCTCCATATTGGAGACCCACTCTATGGTTCATACAGAAGATGTGTGTTAGTTATTAATCCTCATATGTTAATATGATTAAAGATGATTAAATGTGATGAGAGTAGGACATGTTCTTTCTTCCACTGGATAACTCCCCAGACTTAATGTGACAGAAAATGGAATAAAAACGCTCAATAGTGCCGGCCTCTCCAGTGTCTTCCTGCATTTTATCTCACCAGATAAAAGCAGAAAATCAGACTTACTTCCTCTAACACTTTTAAATATAAAACCACTGGGATCATGCTCCACATTATTACACTCCAGAGGTCTGGATGGTGTCATTTCCTATGCAAGCGTCGCACAGCTGGCTTAGAATCTCCTTAGATAGAGTCTGGAAGGCCTTTCTTTCTTCTCTTTACAAGACTCCGCTAATGAAGCTGCACCGGGCATGTAAACATGTGCGGATGTTGTGGCACCCCTAGTGAAATTACAATTTTGTCTGAGATTTTAGTTGCACAGTTTAAGAATCCTCCAGCAGATTTTAATACACAGTTCACATTTGACAATTCAGATTGTGCATGGCCAAGAGCTCAGAAACCTGTTCACTGCCCACCTGAAGTCAAAGGTATTTACAGGCAGTGTCACGGGTATTTGCTTTTATTGTTGTAATAGCTTTAGACTAGGTACCTAAGTGAATGTTATATAACACTCATGTGCAGCGGCTCCAGAACATCCAAATACAAGAATTAGAGTTCACTTATAATTTACAAGAATATAACAAATGTACACTAAAATCAGCAAATTAAAGTATCTACATTTTATTTATTAATTGGTTTATGCCCAGATGTGTACACATGATTATTGATATGGCACCTGAGAGATTTTATACACACACACACACAATATACATATATACATTATATATTCAAGTCAGGTTTGAACATAGAAAACAAACAAACAAACAAAAAAGATACACGTGATTATATATGAATGAGTGTGGCTTAGACCTAGCAGCTGAGTTACAGAGACAGGCCCCTCTATTCTGGCAAACCCTATGCCTCCATTGTGGCTCAAATCCCAGCTGTCTCTGCTCCCCCTGTGCCCACATACTGGATGTTTTCTCCGGGTAATCCAGCACGACTTGGTTTTACAGCTCGGAACAACATTTCCACACGTCAGGACGTGGGCGGGTGGCTTTTTATGCTTCAAACGCTCATTGAAACATGGAGTGGAGAGAGAGGTTAGGCCCTACTCTGCCACAATGCCACAAAATTGGAGCCATCCACACACTTTTCTCCCAGTGAGAAACTGTTTTAAAAGGTCAGTATGATGCATATGGACAAAAGCACTAAATAGCTCTCTGAAGAGGGGCACGCAAGTCTTGGGCAAATTACCAGTCGGCAAATGAAGGCAGTTTGAGCAAGTATGACTAACCTGTACTGATCTCACACACAGGCTTGGTGCTTTTCGCAATGAGTCAGTTCTGAGAGATCCAGTGGTTTCACTTACTTCTTCCTAATTTCATCATCCTTCATCCTTCCTGGATTATTGACAGTGTTGAGGCTCTGCCAACATTGAGAACTTTAGCATTTAGTGCACTGAATTCACATGGATTTTATATGTTAATATTTGACCTAAAGGAAGGGTGTTTGAAAAAATGGGTGAACATGGCCAAGCGGAGACAAAGGTAGAAAAACAGAAAATAGTAACAAAAGTTTACACAACTGGTCAGTTGAAAATCTTCATTCATTTTATTTATTAATTCAGTCATTCATTTATTCATCCATCTTTTGTAACAAAATCATCTTGAGAGTTGCAATGGTTCAGGAACGGGCAAAATATACCTTGTGTCAGTACAGGTATAACGTCCATCACAGACTTGATTCTTAGTGATATCTGATTTTTTTTATGTCAGAACTCCTCATACCCTTAGAATTCTTTTCTACAGAGAGAGAGAGAGAGAGAAAAACAGAGGTAGAAAAAGCTTCAGTCTGGAAGCACAGGCCAGATTTGCTATTCAGCACTGTGGGAAGAGTAAAAGGGGGGAAAAACTAATCATGTCTAGAGGAGGAGCTGAAATCTGGGCTGGACGCTGGGCAGAGAAAGAGACAGATGTGCAGATTTGACTGCGAAGTGTATTTCAGAATGTGGTCAGCTTTAGTGACACCAGACACAACACACAGCGGGAACAAGTGCTTTTATTTTATCTAAATAGTCCACTGCAGAAAAGGAAAGTGGTGTAGTTCTAAGGTCAAATGCAACAAGCCATATGGCTAGCACAATAATATTTTACTCTTATTATTCATAATTCCAATGAATATGGAATTCATCCATTCATTCATTATCTGTAAGCGCTTATCCAGTTCAGGGTCGCGGTGAGTCCAGAGCCTACTTGGAATCATTGGGCGCAAGGTGGGAATACACCCTGGAGGGGGCGCCAGTCCTTTACAGGGCAACACACACACATTCACTCACACCTACGGACACTTTTGAGTCACCAATCCACCTACCAACGTGTGTTTTTGGACTGTAGGAGGAAACCGGAGCACCCAGAGGAAACCCACACAGACACCGGGAGAACACACCAACTGCTCACAGACAGTCACCCGGAGCGAGAATATGAAATAAAAAAAAAAAAAAGACTTCATTCATCCTGTAACCTCTCCAGGGATGTGTGGGTATTCCTGGAGCAACAAGATCTCCAAAAAACTCTGCATATTTACAAGAACATTGCAGATATTCTTACCATCTCTACATTATAATTTGTTATAAATCATAGCTATTTTACTATTATAAAGTGAGCTCTCATCCACTGGTGTCGATGTTTCACTAAGTACACTACATTGCACAAGAACAAAAAAAAACTGCCATTTGAAATATTTTGGTTAAGTCCTAGCAGGGACAAAATACCAGACTTGTGTTTGGTCTTTGTGTGTCAGTCACATTTCTTTTTCTGCAATAGTAGGCTGTTCTTGGTCACATTAAATGCAAAAGGTACTAAGATGCTGCACTGCACTAAGATGTCACTCAGGGTTTCTAGAAACTCACATAAACATCCACAAGTAAACATAGCACAAAAAGTAAGGAAATTTGTTTGGTAGATAATTTTTGTGGTTACAATGCTTCTTGGCAATAAATCTTGGATACCGTTGGAAGCCTGTTAATATCCCTTTTCAATGGTGCCACATTTGTAAGTAACATGCATTTGTGGGATGAGCAGTAGAGCTGAGTGTGTGGGTTGTGCCCATGAAAAGTTTTACCAAATCCCTTCTGTTCTATTCATAAGATGAAGAATCAAAATTCCCAAGGTTTTTAGTGCCTAAATATCCCAGGTTTTGCTCCATAAAATGGGTCCCCACAACGTCTCGACATGAGCATCGTTTCATAGGTAACAAATCATCACTTGACAAAAATTATAAATACATTTTTGCTTTATCCATGTGGATAAAAACAGAAAGCAACATTTCTGGAAGTGAGTCCAAGGCAGAATCAAGATACTCAAACACTGCAGTGAAGTTTGGGCCAAACATGCAATCGCTGAAGGGTATGGGGATAGAGGGAGAGGGGATAAAGAGCCTGTTCATCTAAGTGCTCCAAAACGCAAGACTTTGATGAAGCATGGCTAACGTGATCCTGAGAACCCAAATCTGAGCACATGACTGAACGCACTTGGCTTGTGACCCATTTCTGCCACTGTTGTCCTCAGGTGGTTGCTAACCGTCTGGACGGCGCCCGTGTACAAATTCATTTGTAGCGGCAGTGATGGAAGCGTGTTGGACATGTAGGAGAAGGGGGAATGATGATGAAAAGTGGATGAGTCATGGCTCAAGGTTGCTCAGTAGTGGGAGAACTCCTTTTGTGTGTGAACCCAGGGTGTAGCTTTTGGAGTCTCTTTACATTTGCGCTTGGCATTGAGAGCCAGAGGCGCGCCCCGGGCTGCTTTTGGATGCGGCTGTGTGTGAGGAATAAACACACACAAACACACACACATACACACAGACTCCTGTTCAAAGAGATCCAACGTCCGCAAATTTACATCTGTGCATTCAACCCCATTAATATTTGAGTGCTAGATTTCACCCAGCCGGGGCAAGGGAGCTAGAGCGAGAGTGTATGAAAAGAGATCTCTCCCAGCCTCTGATGTAGCTCCAGATCCTTAAGTTTATCATACGTTTTTTGTAAGAAGAAAGGAATGTCTCTTACTGAGTAAACATATTAATTAATTAATCATAATTAATCATTAATCACATTTCTGCATGGATTACGCAGCACCCAAACAGCCCATTGTGGATCACTTTGATCAACGTGGCCAAAACTGAGCGGTCTGGATCATTTTTGCTGTGGAGAATTCAGACAAATCTACTCAGTGGAATCATCGGTGTAAACGTCGATGATTTGGTTCTCGTAGAGCATGTCATGTGCTGTAGAAACACAACTTAAAACAGCACAGATCCCCTGGAATTCTACAGCATTAGGCTTCTGTGGTAAATACACTTCTAGCTGACACTTGGTATTGGGCATTTTATTATTACGACACTAACATTACCACACCTCCCTCTGAACCATAACTGGTGATGCTCCAAAATACTGTCTCTAATGGGAACCAGGGGGTTTGAAGACCACAGTGATGACATTAACATTAAGCATGGTTCACTCATTTTGTATTTGCTTCTTGCACGGTGGTGCAGCAAGTAGTGTCGCAGTCACACAGCTCCAGGGGCCTGGAAGTTGTGGGTTTGATTCCCGCTCCGGTTCTGTGAGGAGTTGGTGTGTTCTCCCCGTGTCTGTGTGGGTTTCCTCCCGGTCCTCCGGTTTCCTCCCACAGTCCAAAAACACACGTTGGTAGGTGGATTGGCAACTCAAAAGTGTCCGTAGGTGTGAGTGTGTGTGTGTGTGTGTGTCTGTGGGCGCCCCCTCCAGGGTGTATTCCCGCCTTGCGCCCAATGATTCCAGGTAGGCTCTGGACCAACCACGACCCTAATGTGGATAAGCGGTTACAGATAATGAATGAATGAATGCATGAATAGTGCATCAGTTCTGACAGATCTGCAACTCCCCCCAAAAGATTACTAAGGTAGTGTAAATATTTTACAAATTAGTTCTGGCCAATCGATGATCTGCAAGTTTTACAAGGCTTTAGTGTCTACTCAGTTCGCTTGGAACAATGAGTGAGCAGGTTTATTAAAAATACAAAACATTTCAAAGTAGAGTCAATCCAAGTAGGTACCATGCAGTGGAAAAGCCCTGTTAAACTCATCTTGTTCTAATGGTTAATGATTTTCTGTATCTGTAAAGAGGTGTCTAGCAGGGGTTGGTATTACAAAGTAGAAGCAGCACTCAGCAGCACAAACCCCTCCTATATTCTAAAGTAGCAATCACATCTGTTTTCATTAAACTTGCAACCTCTAGCACATACATCACAATTCTCACCCATACAACGTGATCGCCGATTTGTGAAGACACTGTACTGTTTTCTTATTTCCCCCCAGTGAAACAGCTGTGTGTCAGAGGAAATGGTGGGTTTTAGTGCCTTGATTGGTGCGCCGATTAGTGTAAAGGCACATGCTTTAGTCATCCTTTAAGCTTAGATGCTGTAAACAAGCATGTGGTCTTTGAACGGATTTGAGGAGAACATCAAATGAATTCCGAGAGCAACACTCCACAACAATCCACGTTGAGAGAAGCGGAACGAAATAGCGCAAAAACAGATGATCATATCTCCGACGCGCCTCATCAAGGGGCTAAAAATTGACATTAGTTGAACAAGAGACCACCCCCCAAAGAGTCCCCCCCACAACCCCCACTGTATAGGAGTGTGGAAACAAGATGAAATAAAGATCTATGGGCATAGAAATGAGATGATACATAAGCAGATAAATAGATGAATTAAATGCCTTGAGGAGTCATCCACAATTCATCATCTGCTCTTAAATCTCCAAACTCCATTAGCTGCAGCTACTTAATCAAATAAAGCCGCAGCCCCCGCTGCTTTGTTTTCCTTAGCTTTCATTAATTGCAGTGCGAAGAATGACACCATGGCAAATGAGCAGGGCGTGACTGAGGACACCGTAATGGAGAGAGACACACTCTCTCTCTCTGATACACACCAGGGTAATAACACTGTTTACCTCCGTCCACGAGAAAACGCCCGCCAAGGTGCGCAGGTTAATAATACACAGCTAATCAGCTAAACTCACTCCAAATTACATCATCCAGCGACCAACTGCTAGTAACTGCATAGATTATAGTGCAAATAAAGCCCAAGTGACCACAGAGAGTGAAATTGAGCTTTAAACATCTCTGATTATCTATAAAGCCCAGTATGAAATCTGGTCCCCAACCGCAATGTAATTACACTCAAGATAACATCAAAAAAGTCTTGTCTGTTTCTATACAGAGAAATGAACACTTTTCTACACACTACAAATCACAAAAGACAAGGTTTATCTATGTTCTGGCAATATACAGACAACCATGTGGATATCTGCTCATTAAACATTTCACTCAAGTATTTTCAGGGCATTGATATCAAAGTTCTTCCAGATTACACAAGCTCATGTAAACTTTTACTTGCTTTTACTATTCTGAAAAAAGCACTGTTTGGAGATAACAGGTTAGAATCTGGGTGGTATACAAATATATACCCTTGAGTGCACTACCACAGTGACAGCAAGAGGTATCACCAGTTTTTCTGACAGTGGAGGATGGGCAGTCTGGCTTTTCATGTCAGAGTCTGGTGCAATGCACGGACAGACGCTTGATAACTCTGATTTTTTGTTTGTTTGTTTGTTTGTTTATTTATGTGTTGCCCTGTGAAGGACTGGCGCCCCCTTCAGGGTGTATTCCTGCCTTGCGCCCAATTGTATTCAGTAGGAATACAATGTATTTCATTGGTTTAACAGCATTATTTTACACTGTTGCCCACCTATTGACTACTGCAGAATCTGCTTTTGCTTTGTGGTTTCAGTGAGGAGCATGGCATGAAGAGAAGATTGGAATTGGTTTGAGGATAGTGCATTAAACTTGCAGACAGGTGAGTAGAAATAAAATCACAAACACACCCTCAATGTCCACAGTGACAAACAAGTCCTTTACTACCCTTGCTTCTTGGAAAACATCCTCTTTGGGACATTGGAACTGGCCACCCTAGTCCTACAGATTACAGCCAGCCTTCCTCTTTTGGTGGGTAAGATGGCCCCACTTTGGTCCTAGTTTTCATAGGCGTCGGAAAGTTGATGGGACAAATCCGTCTAGTCCCTAATACAATATGCATGTCATGCAGGCGTTTGACAATGCAATTACTACACATCCAGTAAATTGTGTGAATTTAACATGCACCAATTTGAACAGATGACCAACTCCCCCTCAGTAACAGAAATATGGCCAATACAAAAAAGATACATCGTCCTCCCAATCTGATCCTCCGCATTTCAGCAGCAGACATCAGAGTGGAGCCTCTCCTTCAAAATGGCCGTCATGCTGCGGCGTCCTCTTTTTATACAAAAAAAAAACTCTTCTGAGCAAAGACAAATCAAACAGGGCTTCTCACGCTCCTGGTGAAATGAAGGCCATCCTTCAATTCCACAAGGAAAATAGACCTCTACTTAAGCCCATCATTCCTCATCAGACACCGCTTTCACACAAACATGCTTAAAAAGTGCCACTGTCTGCATATGTAACTCTGAGAATATAAAAAGAAACATCAGCATATCAAAGCCTGGAGTAAACTGAGTGGGAGGTGGAGATCTTGAGTACAATCGCAGAGCATCACTGGAGTGACAGCACTTGTAGATACATAACCACAGGCAAAAAGTATGAACACAGCCAGAAGAAAATGAGTAATGATTAATTGATGTGTACAAATGTGTTAGAGCTAACTTGAAATTACTCCTTTTAGAAACCCATTTAATCCAGAAATATATTATACTGAGGGAACCAAAATATTTTTACATACTCACAACGTGAGGACTTGTCTTTTTTGTGCAAAATCATTACATTTAAATCTGTAAAAAAAATTTAGTGTTGGGTTGAAGCTAGGGTTAAGCTACTAGTATGTATGGAAAAGTTAATACCAAGTATCAACAAAATGAAAGAAAGTCTATTTGTCCCCCACAACTGACAGACACCAGATTGTGTAAGAAAACATGACAGTCATGCAGGCATTTGACAATAAACAACGACTAACAGTGAACACACAGCTTGTATAATTGGAACACTATGACGGAATGGTCACTCTGTATAGTGCCACTTGGTGGCTTTAATTCCCCCAGCATTAGGCTGTAAATCATTGGATGTGTGTTCTTTGGAGCTGTGGAGTTCCACCAATTACCACTTGGATGAGTTGCAGTGGTGGTTGTTATCCAAAGCTAATTATCCTACATCACTACCTGACCTCACTGATGCTCACATAGCTGATGACCATCAGATCCTCTTAGCTGTGTTCCAACATCGAGTGTAAATCTATCCCTAAAAAATGTCTTGATCCTAAAGAGGTGAAAATGTAAAGTACACAGAATGCTCCAGCCAACACTGTTCTCGGTTTTCGATGTTGTGCATCTTACTTCTCTCTGAAAGCATTCGTGAAGGAGCCCAGAACAATCAGTGACTAATTATCACCATCGGCAGTGGATTTCATGATAAGGCAGTTAAAAGGAGATGCTGGGACTGAGACGATGAGAGAAGATACATGGCACATAAAGATACAGTTTAGTGCTGTGTTGAAATGGTAATGCCCTTGGAGTATTAATGTGCGGTAAAAACTTCACACCCATATACTATCAACTGACACCCCAGCCGTTTTCACACAGGCTGTTCTCGACACTGATGCTGTCTGCACTGAGAGTTCTGTACGCTGAGAGTACTTTTGTCAGGCTGTGAAAGCGGTTTTCATACCTGGGTTCGTTTTCTCTTCATGAAGCCACATGACAATTCCCCTTCTCTCATTTTTCCCCCTCCTCTTCTCTCCTTAAGTAACTTGCTCTTGAGTGCAGACTGGAGTGTCCAGACCCTTAAATACTGTAAGCAAATGTGAAAGTAAGTGGGCTCTTGTTTAGCAGAGGGCCATGACCTATATTTCTCAGGTGTGATGCTGCTATTTGATGGAGGAAGCTGATAGAATTGCGCACATATATGAATTTTTCCACAGCTGCAGATACATAAGGTACATACCTTACTTCAGAGGCTCTTAGTGGACGGGTCAAGGACTGACTTTCATGTTTGAGAGACGAGGCACTCAGCACTTGAATTAGCTGTGTGCCAGCTATTGTGCGTCCAGACTGGTGGCAGGGAGAAGTGATTGGTGTGAAACATAAGGAATCTGCAATGGCTACATTCTGAAAATCTAACTATATTACTCAAGCAAACAATCAGAAAGCAACAGCCCAACCCAGCAGGAGTCCCTAAGGCAAGACATTTAATAAGACTGCCCTCTTGACTGTAGGTTTAATAGTTTAATAGTTTAATAGTCAGGTACAATTGACAGAAGTGACACATATTAACCGGACTGTGTGCCCCTCTAGACAAAGGCTATATTTGGCTCTAGGATTAGGCAAAACCATATCAGTAGATATAGAGCTCAGTACACAGCTGCATTCTTTGATCCCAGAAGCAACTACGACCTGGAGAAGTACAAACAGATTGAGAATCCCGTCTCTTCAGTGTCTTCAGGCTTTCTCAGGTCCAGACACAGCTGCGGTGGGGGATGATTCAGATTTAGAGAGCTGCGGCACATTATACTTGGATCTACAAATCAGAACTGACTCATTAGTTTACATTTTAATCCCAGTATTAGGCTGCAATTAAAATTTTATTTTTGTCAAGCTGTGTTGAAGTCCCTTCACAGCTCACAAAGTTGTTGCTCATAAGTAATATCATTAAACCCATGCAGGGCCAGAGCATTTTTAAAAATGTTATGAGCATATTAAAAAATCTGAATACAAGTTATGCTCTGTACATATTTAATTTTCAAGAAGAGCTCTTATTGGTTTAGTGTTCTATTCCAACCCAAGCTGGAAATCAATCCCTACTCACCATGTGGACAAAATCATGTGACCAACCACACCTCAACACAGATCATTAGAAACATTAGCATGCACTAGAATGCTTAAAAATTTATACTGGACCAAAGAAAATTTAATATCAATATTCTTCCAGATTACTCAAGCTCACATGGGCTTTTTTGCTTTTACAATTAAAAAGAAAAAGGTACAGATAATTTTGGCTCAAAGGCCTTTATAATTTTAATCCAATACTCATTTTATAAAAATTTGGAGAATATTTCCTCACCATTTGCTAACTCTAGTCTGTTCGTGCACTGGAAAAAAGCTTGTGTCTGTACATAGCCCTGGCTCAGTAAAAAGGAAACAAACTAAAATGTCTGGATCTCTTTCCTCCAATCACCCAATCAGACACGGTTAAGAAGCAACAGCTGGAAGTATCTAGATGGTGGAGAGACCTCTGAACATTGAAAAGCATAAAGAGATTTTGTTGCTTTATTCCTGCTGCATAAGAGAGTCATTGCTCATTTTCCTGTTACAGTTACAATATTCAGTGTGGACTCAATTTGGGAAAACGTTAAATGCATGAAAGGAAACAGACCAAAAGTGCTACAAAACTAAACAGCTCGAGTTTGTGATAATTCGGTGAAAGTTTAAATTTCTAAGTTTTTAGACACATACAAGCTACAGTTGACTTCTTACTCAAACACACTTTTCTACCTTTAAAAGATGCTGAGCTTCTGAAGTAACACAAACAATTATGGAGAGCTAGTGTTTTCACTAAGAAAGCAGACTGCTCATATTTACAAACAGATGGGAGGATCGTGCTGATTTTAGTGGTCAACACAGCAAAGAAACGACACATTAAAGCCTACACTGATGTGAGAATACTACTCGCTGCTCTTCCAGCACAAGCCTGCTCACTTCTGCAGCACACTGCTATATCTCACCTACATCAAATATCAAACAAGTGCAGACCCCATTAAAAATGAACATTCTGCCACTTATATCCTAATGTATGCATTTGATCCATGCCAGGCAGCAGAGCCTACTCAGAGCTGGGGAACGCTGCATTGTACCGTCATCATTAAAGATGCAGTACAGATGAAGACATCATACTACACTGAATAACTCTGAATTCTTCTACTACTTTAAGCTTTTCAGCTGCAGAAAATGCTGGGTTTTGTTTTCTACATGAACATCATGTGTGTGTAATCTGAATTCTCTCTGAAACCCTAAGGAGTCTATAAGCAGACAACAGCAGTAATTTCAGGTCATGAGTGGGTTGAAATGAACACTGAATATCTGCAGAAAAAAATATTTACAAATGTCATACCCTTTACAAAGTCTAATAATGTATTTTTATAATTGATGATCCCCAACAGTGTCCTTATCAGCCAGATGTTTGGGGTCAAAGGATCATATTCAATCAGAGTATTACATTTCTGTGATAGTTCTGTGTGTGATGCCTAAAGGCTCATAAAACAGTGGCAGAACTATATCTTCATCAGACAACAGATCTGACACTGTGAACACGAGTTAAGGCTTTATTAGAAGAGAACACTGCACAGCTTTAGCAAAAGACTGTCAGCAATATTGTATTTTACATTTGTAAAATTGCCATCTGGGGCGGCACGGTCACAGTCACACAGGCTCCAAGGACCTGGAGGTTGTGGGTTCTAGTCCCGCTCTGGGTGACTGTCTGTGAGGAGTTTGGTGTGTTCTCCCTGTGTCTGTGTGGGTTTCCTCTGGGTGACTGTCTGTCCAAAAACACACGTTGGTAGGTGGATTGGCGACTCAAAAGTGTCACGGTGTGAGTGAATGTGTGAGTGTATGTTGCCCTGTGAAGGACTGGCGCCCCCTCCAGGGGGCCTTGCGCCCAATGATAAGCGCCCTTGATAAGCGGTTACAGATAATGGATGGATGGAAATTTCCATCTGTTTAATATTCAATTAAGTAGATATTAATTAGACAATGACAAGAACTAAATCACTGTGGGCACTGGGGTGAGCGATATGGCCCTTAAATAGTATTACAATATTTCAGGGTATTTTGACAATAATGATATTCTTGGTGATATGAACAAAAATATACTTGTATTAATTTCAAAAACAGACTATTGCAACAAAATAAAATGTTATAACAATATGAATTATATTAAATTAAATATATTTAATATATTAATAACATTGAAGGCTGACTTTCCACCGTACTTCACTGTGGCTAAATGACTCATGTAAAGAACGTATGCCGTATTATGGGCAACTGCATGACGTCCTTATGTAAACAAGTCTGAATATCACTCATTTTTACGATATTGAATTTTTATCACTTTAAAATTATGACGATGATATTGTGAACAATACTATATGGCACAGCCCTAGTGGGGAAAAGATTTTGTATGTTCAGTATAGAAACTTGGAGTATAGTAAAGAAATATATTTTTCTTAATGGATGTTAATGGAACAGGATCATTTCTATTGGCCATGTCTTTATGAAATTTTAACAATTAAAATAGTATCCAGTATGTTTTGAAATGTCACCATTCATGACCATTATTACATACTAGATTTGACTTGTATACTTTGTTCATGTAGGTGTTAAGTATGGATTTCCAGTTAAATAAATAAATAAATAAATAAATAAATGAAATGAAATGAAATGCTGTTTTAGGCCAACCTCTAAAAGAGTACAAATCACATAAGAAAAACACTCAATTATTTGGCTCTGCTCTACGTCTAGTCAGGAGGAGGGTGGATGTCTGTCCCTTCTGTGTTTGTCACAAAAAGCAGAGTTATGCAGTTTGATGCCTTTTCTCCTTTCTCCTTTTCTGATCAAAACTACAACCATGTAAGGTGTTGACATGTCTTCACTAGCCCACTTCTTTCCTGTCTGTTTCGACTGAATGAGATGCATTTCTGCAGGATGCTGGCGTTGGCGCTCCTCTGCGGAGGTGAAACAGGGATCTCTTCAGACAATGACTCAAAATGAAAGAGTAAAAGGAACAAAATGTCTTGTATGGATTACTTTTATTTGTCAAGCCTTTGTTCCTCCCCAGTGCGTTTGTTTGTGTCACCAGCACAGATCACTCTTCACATTCGCACTCTGCAATCTTCAGCACTTGTTACAGTTATGTATGATTCAACTGTATATTCAGCTTGTGTGAATGATTCTACCAGCGCGGCTTAAGGGACAAACCAGTGCATACCGTAAAGGCATTGGACCTCATTTGTTAAACCTTCATAAAAACACAAGCAAACTGCCTGTAATTTGCAAAAATGTTCCACCAGATTAAGAACGTGTTCGTTAATTCCAAATACTTGCAACTTGAGAGGGCGTGCACATATCTTTACAACTTGCATAGTATTGCCTTAAATCACACCCACAAATTTTCATCATATAAGTAAGGCTTTGGACTGCAGAATCACAAAAAAAAAGTTGACAGGCAGACAGAAATGACACTTTCATCAGACATGAAGTGTCTGCCATGTTAAAACTGTAGCTCTGATTCCTTTACATACACATCAACATCCTTAGATATCGAAGAGCTGTGTGGAAAAGCACACTACACACAAAACCAAACAAATGCTCCCCCACCGAACCGACCAGTTATGTTGCACAACCACACACATCCCAAACTCAGCCACCAGCCACCTACACACCCAACTCAGGCCCCTCCCACCCCACATTGCCTATCCATCCATACAAATAATCATCCACACACAGTCACAATTAAGCCTACTGAGCACAGTACCTATATTCCACTGAATAATGAATACAATGTTCAACGCTACTGCACACACAGCTTGTGATATGTTGACACACGTTTTATGTTGAACCTTTTATGAATTAAGGAGATTAGGGGAACATGGTAATTAGGTTCACCCAGTATTCATAAAAAAGGGGAGGACTTTTTTTTCTGACACTCTTAAGCATACCCTGGTATTCCTAGCAATGCTCAACAAAATGAATATACAAATTTGACACACTGTATCCTGAACTGCATTAAACTCTTACTCTAACCTCCTCCACTACAAAGCCTCAAGAAGCATTTTCAAGTTTCACTTTTAAAAAAAGGTGCATATTATAAGCTCCCTGGCCACATAATATGACACTGGAACAGAAGGTCTTCCCTTTTCTGCTGCAGAAATCAAAAGCTTTTTATTCTTTTTATGAGCCAGAGCACAGATCACATGCAAACCTTCAGATCTACTGTCTCTCTGAAGGCTTTCTGCTGCTTAGAAAAAAAATAATAATAAAGACCACCATTAAACTCATTAAACCTTGGTGGCTGGGGGTTGGGGGGGGTGTCATGAACACTAGGCCCACAATGAATCTAAGGGTGGAGTGTTTTGACTCTCACTAACAAATCAACTACAGAACACAGGAGTGTCAGATTTTCTGTGAATGCTCCTGTAGATATAAAATGAAATAATAGCTGTCAGTGTTCAAAGGTTGAGGGTCTTTATAACAGCTTTATCTCACATACACAGGGTGTGATGTGGGCTGTTATTGGTATTCCATCCTGGGACGGGGCCTGATGTATATTCCTACCAAACCTAGATCTGTTTCTGTGGTGTGCCTTTAAACCACTTTCAAAAGGGCCTTAAAATACAATTTCTCCTTTTTTCTAGACTTTCTGTCCATTACAGTTGTTCATATTTTGAAGGCCCTGTGGTCTTTGGTGTCAGATAAAATGTCAATAATTAGACATAGCATTTGCAAAAAAATAAAATAAAAAAAAAAACACACAAGTTATATTTAAAAGGTAACGTTCATGATAGAAAAACGTACGATTGCAAACATTTCTCCATTTTTAGAGATTTTGATTTACTTATTTATTTTAACATGTGGGCATAATCTACCTGTTCATAGCAGCTAATATCAAAAGGACCAATGAAAATCTGAAAAAAAAAGAAAAATAGTTTATCTAGCAATATCTCCATTGGCTGCTAGATCTGTCCATCAAAACCACATATCTCACCCCTCCCCTGTTCTCTCGGGAGTGTCAGTGATAAAGTTAACGATTGTTTACATTTACTCACGTGAAGTATTACACCAGTATGGCTTTAATTAATCACAGTAAGGATTAAATATGCTGATTTCGATCAATTATAGCAATGATAGGCTCTGCTTTTGCTAAAACATGGATTCATAACAGCAGTGTTTAAGGAGAATACGCTGCAGGCTGTGGTCATACGGAGGTGGTAGTGATTCATTGGAATCCACCAAAAGAAATCTGTTTGCCAATAAAGATATTTTTTACATTTCTGAGCCGTATTAAGTATAAATTGTCTTTTCCTGTTCCTGAAACGTTAGCTTTTTGGAGATATGCATTTTTAACCAGGTAGCAACAATTTGGTAGCGCTCCAATCTGTTTGCGCATTGTAAACCGGTCTAATGTATTTACGAAGCCACAATGTCTGTAAATGAGGGAAAAAATAAAACAATAAGAAATTCTGATATGCTAGCCTTTCACTCTCTGCTCATGGCATCTGGAGTATTTTTAGGAAACTGAGGGAACGCCAAATGCTTAAAAGCATGAACTGAAATGAGGTTATTGCTCATGACTACATAGGTGTGTAAGACTGACTTATTTTTGCTGTTTCGGATTACTTAAGGTGGAAATGTCTCCAAATTTGGGAGACGGCTAACTGCATTACCAACACACCTAAACAACTCCTGTGACAAATGAGTTTCTGTAGTAATTCAATCAGTGAATAAAAACGTAGGGTAGTTAAACTTTAGCCAAGTACAAATAGCAGTTCGTTCTTTGACCAAAACACATCATTCCACCTTAAAAGACGCTTTGCTTCTGAATTTAAACCACCAGAGAGAACTGCGTTTACCCACAATCAGAGACGTTCCCTTTAAGAGACACTTAAGGCTAAGATGCAAACAATGATTTTGTAAGACATCAGAAAAATGCATAATTTGCAGCGGATTCTCTACTGCAGCTACACAAGGCTAACGTCATCATAGAAGGGTATACAGCTCCCAGGACTGAACTGTGGAGCCAGAGTGGGGTCTGTGTTCCAGAACTAACAGAACTGACCTAAATATTACAGATGTATTATAGACTGGTTATAGACTGAATGGTTAATAATAACTATGGTTATTATTATTAATATACTGAGGGGGGTTCTGATTTAGAGATTTACAATAATTGTATATGATTATAGAGGACTACTGTTCTCACAGCAGAACAATCACCCCATGTGTGTTCATTCTGAAGCTCAGCCTCTTTCGATGTGGAATGCTATGATTGAGTAAGAAGTCTTCTGTAGACTGTACTCGTTTTTATTCACTGTTTGAATTACACAGAAACTCACTTGGAACTTTTCCTGTTAAGTTTTTTTTTGCACTTTCAGTATGTGCTTAATTTTATGCTGTTGGTGGTCTTCAGAATTGGGAGGCACTTCTACATTAAATAACCAACAGCAAAAATAAGCCAAATAATACCCAACTGTGGAGCAGACAGAGCAAAGTCCTAATTTTTTTTCATGCTTTTCGATGTACTAATGCCTCTCCATCGTCCAAATTCCTCCAGATTCTGTTTCGTGGCCACGGCTGAGCGTGCAACCGAGGGGGGAGATCTCATTTTTAGAGAGTCATTTTGGATTGAGACACTGTTTCTCCATTTACCGAGCCACAGCTGCATACAAACACTGGACTGGAGAGCTAGCAAAAAGGTGAAGAAAACATTCTTTGAAAAAAAAATTGGATTAAAATTATGAACATCCTCTTTATCATCCGCATGTTCCATTTGGTCAAATACATTAACATTTCAGACATGTGCAGAGAGGAGGATATTCCCAGCAGATAATGTGCTTGTCTTCCACAAAGACTAGAACCTAACACTAAAATCCCAGTCTTCATCATTATAAAGGGATCTGGGAGAGTGCTGGGAGATCAGCAGTAAAGACCGGCTTCCAGCACCACATTTCAGCACATTAGCCTGCAGTCTGAAGGCCGGCCTGGGTGCAGTAGAAATAATGCTTCATCTATAGCGGATAATTTACAGCACGGGAACTGTGGGGGTTCACCAGAAGCTCTGAATCCAGCTGACTACACATCTAGGTGTTCCCACACTGGGGCTTTAACCTCATACTTCACCACTGAACCTGGCCCCTTCTAGTTCACAAGATTTTAGTTGCCTGAAGTGATTCACTATTCTCTTGTTCTCACAAACTCTATAAGTGAACACACATGCACTCAGTATCTCACTCATATGGGTTAATTTTTAATATATATTCCAGTGTTATTCATTTGCCTTCCCTCGACTCTCACAGTAAAACGTATTATGTTTTTACGCTAAACCTGTGTTATAACAATAATGAACTATTTTTATTGTTCCCTTAATAAATGTGCAATCCCATTTCAGTGATAAACTGCAGGGCGTAAGCAAACTTTTTTCCCCATAACAAGAGAACTGAATGAATACATTATTTCACCTCACTGCTTAGCGTCCTAGCTTAGCATGCTAATGTTGAGGGCTTTTTTCCTTCTCTCCAAGCAGACATTGAGGTCTCCTTTGTGAACACTATTCTAAACGCTATTCTAAAACTACAAATTCTGATAACAATCACACCCATTACAGAATAAATACATGCACACCAAATATCTGAATTAGAACTAATTTAACAGTGTTAGCGCTTTTTAGCTGTACACTAGATCAACTGGTGGGAAACAAATGATGACTACAGCTTCCAGAGTCTGTGCTAATGTGTGTGGTAATGAGTCAGTAGCACATGCTAATCAGACCGAAAGCAGGTTTTCAGAAAGGAAGCTTACTGTAATGTAGGTTTTATATTCATAAATTTTGGACTGTTCTTTCAGAACAGCTTGATGCATCCAAAAATAATCCAATACAGTTAATGTTTTGGTTTTGTTAGCCTTAATTTATTCTAAGCAGTCCATATCAGTTATACTAAAAAATGTGTGCTATATTTGGATTGTCTCTGGATCATCAGCTGTGAGAAGGGAACCTATTGATTCATATTGAACTCCATTCCTTAAAGCCGTTTTCATGGCCCGCTTTTTTCTTTGCACAAAGAAAATCTGATGAAACCATTTTAGTGTATATCATTGCTTTACAAGAAAAACATGCATCTCAATTGTTCTTAGTTTACTACTTCATTTGAACACAGCAGCTGTCCTTCACATTGTGTGAAAATTTCATGAAGAATGGACCAATAGAAATGCTCCATAATTACTTGGAATTAAATATTTTTACATTGACTTCCTTTGAAAGTTAAGGTTTAAGGATGTTGTTTTCCTCCTACTACTATAAAAGGTAACTATTTTGGAGATACATGGTTTTATTTGGACAATAGTTTTACTCAACTAACAGCTGTTGGTCTCTGGTATCTGAAACTATGTCAACAGATGCAGCAAACATTTTAGTGTGTGCTACAGCTGTGTGTTGTACGACTCAAATCAATCTGAGTAACGTTTCATTTTTGTGCTCGTCCCTGTGGCCTCTCGTTTCCTCTTGCCATCATTCAGAAAGTTCCCTTCCTAAATTCGACTACTCAAAGCTCAAATGATGACACAGACACAATGCTTACAGGATATCCACACTGCAAATATAACTAAATTGAACTAGGTGAATTGAGTTAGCACTACTTCAACTACACAGCAGATCATTCGGTGGGAGACAAACGATATGAGTAGGGTTTGCAGCGTCTGTCCTAATGCGTGTGGTAATGAGTCAGTAAAACACAGGAATGTGCTGTAATGTGGGGGACGGAGCAGGGCCAAAACAAGAGAATAGCAGATTTCTCATTACGTGCTTCTCATTGGTGGCAGGGCTATTACTGTACATGTAGGAGGTAGAGGCTTGACAGATGCCCGCAGGGTGCTATGCACAGTGTGTCAGAATGAAGTGCAGTAATTGTGAAGGGGACGCTTGAGCTCTCTGTGCTTCTCCATGGCTAACGACACACTGGAAGGATCATGGAGTCAGCCTCCAAGAACCCAAAAATGGAACAGCTAAGGATTATATTACAAGACAAACCAGAAGATGCAGCAATCACTGTCCTGAAAGGAGTGCTGTAACTCCTGTGAGACCACAGATGCTTTGATAAAGCACATCTTCTGCTTTCCCTCCAGTGAACCTTTAACCTTAACAGCTCACTGTGCACTTCAAGGGAGGGAAGAACTACAATGAAAAAGTACAATAAGTACTGTGTTTATTCAAACCATGGGGGAAATGTGTGCTTTATAGGCCAAGGCAAACAAAAAAACTGATATGTCCTCCTGCTCAGAAACAATGACAGTGCTTTGAATAATAAAATCGGCATCATTCACCATTTACGCAGTGAAAAAATAAATATTAGACACAGATTGCAGAAGGGGAAGCGGGGGTTAATCAGTTAACGGGACACTGACGAATCCAAAAGTTAAGTGGGTTTAACCTAAGCTTATAGGCTACTGGGGATATAAATGCTAATACCTTTATCAATTTTAAGAAATATACGAAAATAACATGGTGGAAATACAGGTTACTGTAAATATAATAACCTCTCTCTATAAGCCTCCCATAATCTTTTAAAGCTTCCAGCGTACAAAGGTTATGTCCAGAATCCCTCCAACATATTGTGCCAACAGTGAAAAGGGTTAAAAACTCAGTAAACTAGAAAGTTGGGTGGCGAATAACTCTACTGCACATTAAGAGCAGTGATACAGCATAGTACCATAATCATCACACATTAAATCTCAATTCCCATAACTCAAACGTTAATGCAGCTACCTGCCCTGTAAAGAGCCGGAAACACCAGCTCTTAAAGGTTAATGATATGTTTGTTTTCTATGATTCTGAAGGCCTTCTGACACAGTTGAATCCCAAAGGAGCCTATGACTGGATAGCGATGGTAATTTCAGGTCATTTGAGTGGGCCGATTGGGACATCAATAATCATCTTCAGCCAAATTCCCACTCTTTCCTGGATGAAATTATACATTTCCATTCTTAATGTAGCACAACAGTGTCCTTATCAGCCAGATGGCTAGGGTGCAGAGATTACATTCATTACAGTGTGAAAGTTCAGCATGTTAACTCCTACATTCTGTAGCCAACATATTGGAGCAGCTGACATATTGGAGGCTGCACACAGGACACTGACACACACAGGTATGCATAAAAGCTTTCATCTGTGAAAAATGGGGAAAAATAATAATAATAGATGAATAACTAAATAAAATTAATAATAATACGTTTTATTTATATAATATTAGTTAGTGTTAATTTCAATCTTCTCTGCAAAGTGAAATTAAAACTAAAATTAGCACAGTGATAAGTGTATTACATAAACTAAAAGCTCCATCAGGTTGAGAAAACTGCACTTAACATTATTATTAAGCACCATAAATGCAAATGTACAGCACTGCCACAGTTATATTCATGATGTTATACACGTTCATTTATTATAACCTGCTCGTTTCATTATCTGATGAAAAGAGATAGCAAATTTAATACTGAATCCATTACTTGTAAAGCCGTACACTTTAGTTACACTTCATAATCATGTGTTTAAACAAAAAAACCCTGTCCATTTGTTAAAATACATTTTCATGCAGTTCAGTACATTCAGAGTTTAAAATCAAAACAAACAAAAATATCCAATAAACTGTGTCATATTTAAAAAAATGTGAATTACTGTGTTTTGTTTCAGGCATTTAATGGCAAAATTACTGGTTAACTGTGTCCATAAGACTACATACCCCCCCCCCCCCCCCCCCCCCCAATCCCACCCCCTATAAATCTAATACAGACCTACACAAACATTTGTAAACAGTCAACACTGTGGATGTTATTTGTCATAAAGGTTGTAGTTGCCAACTCTGATGTCAGGTTGACATGATATCTTTGTTAGCGGACATTGATATTCCACCCACCTCCTCCTGACATTATGTTGCCATGACAATTTCAGAGATGATGACAGGTATTGAAACCTGATGTATGTCACAATGACATAATGCTGATAATATGACATAGCTTACCAAATCTCACTGGTGGAACAGAAGGGAAATTTTTCAGTGACCTTTGGGAAAAATTAGTGTCATTCTATCACTTATAAGATTCCATAAGAAGCTTGATGTCACTGTGATGGACACTAAGCGACAAAGTCAATAGGTGTTATGTCAGCATGCCATCAAAGTTGGCGAAAGCTTTAATCAAGTGACACCTACTGAAACAGAAATGTATTAACCTTTATCTACTGTAGGTGTCATGTGGCACTGTGACCACTGCTCTACATTAGAGTGTGTTACTGACTTAATGGCTGACAAATGTGTGCAGATATATAATTCGCTATAAAACTCCAGCTAACAATCTCTTCCACCTGCAAAGATTTCAAGCATATTACAGTTTCACAGATATGGAGCTGAACATCTCCAGTGTGAAACATTAGAACAGTTAACGCCCTCGTTCTATTTGACGGTCTGGATCATTTCTGGAAAATATTAGACGTTTATGGCTCCTTGGAGCATTAATATCTGGACTGACACACAAAGCTTATCAGAAGGTGGACTATGAGTCACTATCCAGAGCTAGAGGCAGAGATATATACTGCAGCTGGGCCTCTCGAGGCCTATGGTTGTTTGGCAGCAGTTTAAAGGGAAGATAAAGCTCACAGAGCATCAAAAGCACTGCTGATATGCGGCGGGACACAGCGTTGTGATAGTATTCCATGTCCCTCTCATGTGTCACTACACAGAGGGAAATCCACTCCAATCTGATTTCCTGAGAGCACCTTCAACCCACAGCATTTTCCTGTTTGATATGTCAACAGAGATTTGAACAGACCTGAGATGGTGGGAGATATAGTCCTTTTAAAAAGCAATTATGAGCCCTGGTTCAGTGACAAAGCCCTTATAAAACCTAGTCAAAAAAGATAGCTGTCTTTATCTGTGGCAGAGGCACAGGAGAAGAGTTCATTGAAGCATTCCATTAATGAAAACAGTGCTGCAAAGGAAAACAAAAGCGGAGTTGTACATGCTAATCAGCTGTTGACACTGACAGAACTGATGAGCTTGTGCTTTCGGCTTGTAACCACGCATGTAAACAACAGATGCAGAAGCGCTTTCAACTGGAGGACTAAGCAGCCATCCCTATCACCACCCTCAACCCCACCCCCCAGCCCACAAAGCCTCCAAGATATTAAAATCAACCCAGTCAACATTCAATAAGCAAGACTGTTCAAATGGACCCAAGGTGACTAAATGCAGTTCAATCCAGGTGCCAATAAGCCATAATAAGCCACCACCACAACAGGGAATTGTGCCATAAGCAGGCCTTCATGTTCAAAAACATTCTCCTCAAACGGGGGGAGAGAAAAGAAAAAAAAAAAAAACAGGAGAATTAGCTTCCGTTAATTACACGCATCCACTGGTAATTTGCGGCCTCCAGGGACTGTAAGAATTATAAACATGCAAATGTTGAGTGCTGAACCACATTCTGCCTCAAAGCAGTGGGAACACGTGCTATATTTCTGTGCCAGTTAGTTATTTCTTCTGTTTGTGATAAATGTGAAGGTCAAACTTTGTGTTGACGTGTCCTTTGATTTATGCATTAAAGCCTATTTTCAAAGAGCAAGACCTTACTTAACTGATGCAATATTCCCATCATTGCATACCAGCTTCAATGCACAGTGGCATCTCTCGCCAAAGGTGTCGAGTGGTGCACACTGGTGTGTGTGCGCAAGAAAGTAAGCTTGAAGATTGGGTGATGTCACAGCTTTTATGATATTCTGCTGCCCTCTCTCTCCCTCTGTTGTTTAGGGGCTTGTTGTGTTTACAGTCATCTTTACAGTCTTAAAAAAGGCAATTTAATGCAATTTGCTATATGTTCCCTGAAGTTGTGGCTTTCCAGCGCTGAGCTGTATAGTTAGCCCAGTACCATCCAGTGCTGTAAGCGTAAATTAACAATTTGAAAAACAAGCACAGAGAGTTGGATAACTGCCATCTGCCTCTCTGTCATCTTTAAAAACAGTTATCCCATAAAAATGCCCATCCACACGATTCGTTCCCAGTGTGAGTCCTGACATTTAATATGTAAAATGGGCCTTCACAGCTCTAATGACTGGATATACAGTGAAGCCATACTGGCCGAGGTCAGCACTGCCACTAGCTTTTGCGCTCTTGTTCTCTCTCACTGGTAAAGCTACATCTCCACAGTCTGAACATAACTGCTCTCTGAATTTACTTTATTCTCAGCCATTAACGCTCCTCCAGGCCTCTCACTTGTCAAGAGAGAACAAATTAATGAATATAATGCGCAAAAGTGATTAGTACTCTGAAAAAACCTGCAAAGTGGAACAGGCTAAATTAATATTTGTTTTTATTCTCCCTTGGTGAAACCTGCTTCACTTTCCCTGATATACATAGACCTGTGTACTAGAAAACAATGTGGTTTGGTTTATGAACCTAAAGCTGCTTGGCATTCATAACTGTGCACGAACTAATGTTTCTAAATTTCTGCTTAATTCAATCACTGAGGGGAAAACATCCTGCAGAGAGGTCTGATGGAAACAATACACTGCAAAACAATATAATTATTTATTTTATTAGTTTTTTTTATTATTAAAAACAGCCATGCTGATGTAATATCTGTAGAACAAATCCATTTAAATTACCATTTAAAATAATCAGTGACCCTACACATCATCTAATAGGCATTTTTCCCCACACCTCTATTGTTCTGAAGTATTCTGAAAACACTTTTTTTTTTCATGTTTCAAGCATTCTACAGGGTGGGCCATTTATATGGATACACCTTAATAAAATGGGAATGGTTGGTGATATTAACTTCCTGTTTGTGGCACATTAGTGTATGGGAGAGGGAAACTTTTCAAGATGGGCGGTGACCATGATGGCCATTTTGAAGTCGGACATTTTGGATATAACTTTTGTTTGTTTTTTTTTGTTGTTTTTTTTTAATGGGAAGAGGGTCATGTGACATCAAACTTATTGGGAATTTCACAAGAAAAACAACTTTATTCTTTCATGAGTTAGTTTCTGACCACTTATAAAATGTGTTCAAAGTGCTGCCCATTGTGTTGGATGGTCAATGCAACCCTCTTCTCCCACTCTTCACACACTGATAGCAACACTGCATGAGAAATGCAAGCACAGGCTTCCAGTATCCGTAGTTTCAGGTGCTGCACATTTCGTATCTTCACAGCATAGACAATTGCCTTCAGATGACCCCAAAGATAAAAGTCTAAGAGAGTCAGATCAAGAGACTTTGTGGGCCATTCAACTGCCCCATGACAACCAATCCATTTTCCAGGAAACTGTTCATCTAGGAATGCTCGGACCTGACACCCATAATGTGGTGGTGCACCATCTGGCTGGAAAATTCAGGGAACGTGTCAGCTTCAGTAAATAAAGAGGAAAACATGTCATCATGTAGCAATTTCACATATCCAGTGGCCTTGAGGTTTCCATTGATTAAGAATGACCCCACAATCTTTGTACCCCATATACCACACCATACCATCAAGACGTGCAGCACGTGAAACTATGGATACTGGAAGCCTCTGTTAGCATTTCTCCTGTGGTGTTGTTATCAGTGTGTGAAGAGTGGGAGAAGAGGGTTGCATTGACAATCCAACACAATGGGCAGGACTTTGAACACATTTTATAAGTGGTCAGAAACTTGTAAATAACTCATGAAAGAATAAAGTTACGTTAAAACCAAGCACACCATTGTTTTTCCTTGTGAAATTCCCAATAAGTTTGATGTGTCACATGACCTTCTTCCCACTGAAAAAGCAAAAGGTGAATCCAAAATAGCTGACTTCAAAATGGCCACCATGGTCACCCCCCATCTTGAAAAGTTTCCCCCCTCCCATATACTAATGTGCCACAAACAGGAAGTTAATATCACCAACCATTCCCATTTTATTAAGGTGTATCCATATAAATGGCCAACTCTGTATATTATAAATGTAGACCCATTATGGCGTTCTACTCTTCAAAACAATGTTCACCCAGGTTTTTACTTATTTATGATACAGAGTTGCATGTCAGGTAAAGGACAATCAATCAAAGATAGCCCTCACTAGGTTTGTTGATGAAGAAGTCATTCTCCACAATGATAATGAATCTCGTCAGGAAGCAAAGAGAGTTTTGTGTTTTTGGCACATCAAGTCATACTGACCCAAAATACATGGCCAGGAAAACACTGAAATGTTCTGGCTAAAATTTAAAGCAATTTAAAGAATATTAATCCATTGGTGCTCCAGCCTGCAAACGTGGACAATTTAAGATCTATTTGAGGTTGGAATCAGCTTGATAGGATATCATTTCTCCATTAATGAAGTCCAAGCCTCAAACACTCAGAAAGTTCAGCTATTGAACAAAAATGATTGTGTACCATATCTGTGATTTGATTATTTGATACAAAGCAAACATTCTGCAAGAGCACCCTCCAAGTGTGGTGATTTCATTTGTTTTGTCAGGGCTAGTAGATCAAAAATAGTTCATTTATTATTTAAGTATTTATCAATAATGGCTTGTTGACAACTACATCTTCAGACATGTGGAGGCATGGACTCTGTGTAAACAGCCCATTGATTTTCTTTTTGCCAAAGATGAAAGCTTTAAGAACTGTTTATCAGATGGTGATAGTCTGCACAGTGGTTAGGAGCCCCTTATTCGGCAAAATTAATCTTCTTCATGAAAGTATATTATCAAAATCTCATCTCCTCAGAATTATCTCCTGAAGAACCTGTATATTACAGCTATTTTGAAAGGAAATTTAATAACTTTCCAGAGTATTAACAATTTGCCTGGGTCTTTCTCCAGTGGTCCTAGGAGTCCTGTGTGGTAGTCTCACATGGTGGAGGTGGTAATAAAATAAAAATTAAAATAACTTGTTTAAATTATAATTAGACTATAGTTATAGCACCTGAACACAGGACCAGCTTTGCGCCTGGCTAGCACTTGAATGGGAGTCAACAAATGGTGTTGGGGGGGGGGGGGTGATTTATTCTTCTGGTCTGTGTGGATTCCAATGCCTGAATGCAGTGACAGGGACACTGTACTGAATGGCATGGTCCTTTAAATGAGATTTAAAATAACAAGGTCCAGTTTCTCTGATGTGACCAAAAGATGCCATGGTATTTCCTGAAGAGAAAGAGTAAAAAAAGAAAAAAATATATAGTGGTATTATTGGATGTCCTGTTAACCTGCCAACGTGACCCCTTCAATCCTCACAACAATCCGCATCCTCAAGTAAATTGGCTCAAACTTTGTCTCCCCTCCAACTAATAGCTGATGTGTGGCGAGGTGAGGATTGGCTGTTGTTGCATCATCCACGAGGATGCTGTACATTGGTGGTGGCTAAAGTGATCCCCTTAAGTGCCAAACAATGTGAAGTGTTCTGGGGGTCTCAGGAGGCACCCTAGCAGTGTAACTATAATTCGTCTGTTTGCACTGATAACTGTGAAGCACTTGTTAAGCGAACGAGCAGAGTTTACCACATCAGCAAGGTGCATTACCCTCTAGTCATCATGAACTCGTATAACTCTGCATAACTCGGAATCCCAGAATCTTTTCCCTGAAACTGCAGAGGTCTTTGTGATTGATTAAATTAGTCAATCACCATTCCCACACAGTGAGGTAATCTTATAATATCACACAGCCAGGAGTGATATTGATTTTACAGCAGATTTTATTCACACTTGAATAATGATTTTTTTTTTCTTTTTTTTTTTGAATTATTACATTTGCAGAAACTTGGTTTCAGCAGGATAAATTTCTGAAATTAAACCATACCTCTGGTTTTTTGAGGGAGAAATGAAGACGAGTTCTCGAGGCAAGGTCTGTGAAAGGTGTGGAGCGATTCTGCTGGGAACTGGGTTGTAAAGACGTCTGTTGTTTGACCTTTACAATACCTGCTTATCAAAAGTAAATTGCTCATATTCAAATGAATGGGAGAATTATTGGAAGGACGTCAGTTCGCGAGGCAAGGTGAGCAGACTTCTTTCAGCTTCTCATTTTCTACAGAGAGGTGGACACTCTTCTTTAAAAATCCCATTGAAATATTATATCTGCTTGATCTCCCAAAGAAAGGAAAAGGTCAGCGTAGAAAGTAGAGGTGGTAAATGCTGTTTTTGTAGCAATATAGACATTTCAGTCCCCTCACTTTTCTCCTCTCAACACTGGCGCTCTCCTTTGAAGTCGCCAGATTTCTAAGACACACTACTTATACACACCTTTCCGTCTTATCTGCACACATTACCCTGCTAGGCATGACCGTCACAGTGGAGTGCAGGGAAAACTGAATACAATTGCCATTATCAACACTGCTAGTCAAAGCCAATAACTTTATTCATGCGCAGCCATCATCTTGTCCTTCTCAGATGTGACAGGAAGATTTCCTGAGCAGTGGGGGTCATTTTTCATCACCAGGCAAGGCAATCATTAGCATTCATGTCTAGGAGGAGCCGCACTAAACAGCAAAACAGTCTCACACGCAGACAGAGCGGTGTACAGGGTATTGTTGGCTTTAATGGAACTCCCCATTGACTCCCCCAACAAATATAATAATCCGGACCCATTTACACTGGGCTGGGCGTCTGTGTTACACACAAGGGCACTGCGGACTCCACGAAAACGTCAAGCTGCAGAGGCGCAGAGGCAGTGTAATAAGACTGTTGTGGTTTTTAAATCTCACAGTGGTCTGCAGCCATCAAGCTACAATGTCTGCCCTACATCAGCAACACATTGTGCTTCAATCACCAATATTAACATATCAGTGCCTGGGATACAATATGAGAGGTACTGACAGAACCAGCAGCAACACAACAAACATCCATTCATTCATCGTCCTCCTGTTCAGTGATCCATAGGGTGCAGTGCAGGAATGTTCAGTGGACAGGGTGACCGTCCATCAAAGGGCATCACATAGTCACTCATAGCATTCGGTAGTTTCTGTGGCCAATATCACACAACCAAGGTGTGTTTGCCAGCGGGAAGACACCCATGCAGACACAGGGAGAACATTGTCTGAGTTGGATTGCTGGAACCTCAGACGCGACACTCATACCAACACTGCTCGCATCTAGGCCTCATGCAGTGTGATCCCTTTAGGCCCCACCCACATCACAGCCTCATTGAGTGCAATCTCAACCTGGCTACACCCACACACCTGCATGTTTAAATTTCTCAGTGCATGTTTAAACAGAATAGTGATAAATCTCTCCAACAACTTCATACAACAAAAGAGACACCTCCATATCAGCAGACAGCTATTTACACTTTAGTAAGGTGTCCACCTCCCTACGGACAGCGAGTTCACGGACGAGTGAGTTACGAGCAGATGCTGCTGATCTCGCCTGTAAATGGGCAATCCTTCACCGTAAAAGAGCAGTTCCCATTCCCTGTAAAGTGTGCTCCCGTGTGGAGTTAACATGTCTGTGAATGTGGCATCTAATAAAACCATGTCAAGGTTTTTATTTATGTTATTTTTTATTTATTTCCCCCACCCCACCCCACCCCGCTCAGTCCCAGAGAGCGTGCCGCTACAGCCACTGCACCTCTGTGAAATGATCAATTCTGTTTTGTGTACTGGAAATGAAAAGTGTCAGATACTAACTAATCGCATTACACCAGGACAGGACACACGTCTCTGACACTTCATCCACAACGTCCTTCTAACACAGAGCTTTCAATATCTTAGTGACAGTGCTGATAATCCCTGTGCCCAGACCTCATCGCGCTGACTGATGGCTGATAACTGAACCTTGGGGCCCTCACACACAGACATCACTGCTCTGTCCTGCTTTCTCTCATTCTTCAGAGCATTTACCTCCCTCTTTCCATTCCTCACTTCTTTCTTTACCTATACTCTCCCCCTCTACTTTTGTTTCCATCCCTGCTATTTTCCCCCATTCTCTATCTTTCATTTTTTCTTTGTCATTGTCTCCTTCTCTCCATCCCTCTCAGCATGCTCTCATATGTACAGGGCTCTGATTTTTCTTTGCTTTCTATCTATATGCAACCCCCCCTCCCATTTCCTCCTCCTCTATTCTAACATTTTCTGTCTCCATCCCATCACTTTTTCTCAATTTCTCACTGCTCCTTTGTAGCCTTTCCTCTGTACCCCTCTTCTTTCCCATTTTAGAGAGAAAAAGAGAACATAGCCATGGAAAGACAGGAGGGCATTCTCTTTCCACACCTTCACTTTTTTGTGCATCCCTCTCCCTCTCTCCGCCCCAATTCTCTTTCATTCTCCCCTCCTCTATCACACAATGTCGTTCTCACTCCACCTCCTCGTTCTCACCCCCCCAACCTCTCTCCCACCTCCCTCTCTCCTCTCTGTCAGTCAAGTGGTGGTAAATAAAGGGGAGGTTATGAGAGGCTTCCTCCTGCAACCCCATCCATCACACAGTCTCTTAATACCTACAGCTGTCAGCCCTTCAGAGCAGATCTGCTGCGTGATGTATTTCACCACCAAAGAGAAAATTAGCCACTCTGGATGTGTTTTGCTGCCTAAACTTAGCATTCCTGTGGGCCTCCAGGGGGACGCTTGGATGACTGTCAATGAGATGAATTACCATTCAGACATGCTGCTGATTTTTGTTGTAGGGGCTCTTCAAAATCCAGAGATTAAAGCAGGGGCTCAATGCATTGCTCCGGCATCTATTGACAAATAAAGGCCGCATCACTCAATCACTCATATCAGTGCATGTGCAAATCTCTCTGCTGATGAATTTGATGGCTGCAATATTGGGCGGATATTTGGAGACACTTATTTTTTTAAAAAAGACTCCGCCCCAGAAGTATACTGCAACTATGGTCTGTAGGTCTGAAACAGAACGTTCATTTAACGCTCAAACATAACATTACAAATTAATAATATTCATTTAAATAAATAAATAAAGGGCCTCGTGGTGCAGCAGGTAGTGTCACAGTCACACAGCTCCAGGGACCTGGAGGTTGTGGGTTCGATTCCTGCTCCGGGTGACTGTCTGTGAGGAGTTGGTGTGTTCTCCCCGTGTCTGCGTGGGTTTCCTCCGGGTGCTCCGGTTTCCTCCCACAGTCCAAAAACACACGTTGGTAGGTGGATTGGCGACTCAAAAAAGTGTCCGTAGGTGTGAGTGTGTGAGTGAATGTGTGTGTCTGTGTTGCCCTGTGAAGGACTGGCGCCCCCTTCAGGGTGTATTCCCGCCTTGCGCCCAGTGATTCCAGGTAGGCTCTGGACCCACCGCGACCCTGAATTGGATAAGCAGTTACAGATAATGAATGAATGAATAAATGAATAAATAAAGCAAATAGATGCTTAAATCTCATTCTTTAAAAATAATAAGACTTTAAAAACGAACACAATAACGGTACTGAGGTAACGGTGTTGTATTATTGTGCGCTGTGCTAGTCAGTGTACTTTATAGCTAATCTTTTTAAAGAAATGTTACTATGTGCACAATTTGCTATGATGAATCCTGATAAATTACATTTATGTAAACTATGATGGATTTTTAAGTAAAAGAATCAACAAAATCAAGACCATGACATATATATTAGTGATGTAAATCAAATCACATGTTAATCGCACGTTAATTTCAACAATATTCTGATTAAAAAGCTACAGCTTCCTTGTAGTATTGGGATGACTAACATGTAGTGTGCATGAGAAACTGGTTTTGGGGTTGGGGCAACAAAAATTCAGACAGATTGGCAGGGAAGTTACATCAATGCTATAAGCAACAGGTGACATAGGATTCAGGATCATGTCCATTTTAGGAATTGCAGGTGATTTGAGGAGTTCTCAAATCACTTCCGTCACCTCCTACTGTAGACATCTTTGTCCTACTGACTTATTTCACTAGGATATCCCTGGATCCTATGAATAATGAGCTTGTATAGTAATCAAAACAGAATTAATGACAATAATAACAAGCTCACATTCCTGTGCATCAAACAACTTGATACATTAAGTCTACAAGTATTAAATAACAGCTTCCCAAAGCAGCTTCCACCCTCACTAGAGCAACTTACACTAGATTCGGCAAGGTTGGCAGTCTAACGATGTTATTGAAGGGAAAAATTAGTGAACCTGCTGATTTTAAAACTTTCCATAAACTTCACCCATTCAGAAATCAAGTTCAGACTTAGGATTCCTAATACAGCCAGGACACATCTACCGAATGACAACAGCTTCAATAATACAAGGCAGACTAATTAAATAGCAAAGCAGTGAGCTCAGAAACACTTATTGCCTTACAATAGAATCACCCAAACATACCCCATTACTAAACACTAGCACTGTCTAAGAACTAAGCACAGTAAACAACAGGCTCGATCAATATTACAATATGAATTAGCCTTGAACAAACAATGCTGTCTTTGCTTTGAGACCATGATTGGCCAATTTTGCTGCTTAATTGCACACATATGGTTAAGAGGGTGAAAGATGTCCCACTCTGTGCACGACTAGGCCTACGTAAACAGACTTTCACTCAAATAATTAGTGCTGCAATTAACCTAACTACTTTAAAGGCAAAGGTGACTGATTCAGTGGCACAGAAGACAACTACTGCTGTTGTTCAGCAGTTTTTAGACACAAACACTCCAAGAATCCTCATTTACTCACTTAATGGCTTTTACATTTATCTGGTTTATGCATAGTGTCACCAGCTCTTCAAAACTAAGAAGTGGCTAATCATCGTCTACAAAATAAAATGTTTGCTATGCTATTAACATTGTAATCCTCATTAAGGACATATTGTTCCCCATTCTCTATTAAAGCCCCCCCCCGCACTGTATCTCTGTGTGTATGGTTTCATTAGGAGCTGACGCTGAGTCAGGAGCATCATCAACACACTCATTAGCCTTAATGTGCACAAACAGCATCATCTTTTGATTAAAGTTTCTTCTAATGCTCTCCTCATATGCTAGCTTGCTTTTCTGGATTGGCACTAGTTATCACAAACATGCTAATCAGCGCAATCTCATTAACTGACGTGTAGTGCCACTTTCAAAAGAGCCCATAACATGGAACAGCGTTTGTTTACAAAGCTAAAGGAAAGCTCATATAAATATAAAAAGACAAAAATCAATACATAGCCACACATTCAGCCTATAACCAATTAGCTCCACCCACTTGCAATGAAGCTGAGTGTTAACACTCTGAGATTTATATAAAATAAGCTCAAGAAAGATCTATGGAGCAGTATTCAAGCCTTGTAAACGGTGCCTGAAAACACACACTAAGCATCAATCAGAAATTAAAGAGTCATAATGATGAGCAAGATAGTTGTGAAATGCTGATGGCTCGTCCTGATGAGAGGAAATGGGCAATTGAGCACCAAATGGTGTTGAAGAATTTTTCTCTGGAGATTTCTTAATTGGCATATGCTGTTTGATTTCCCCATATTCATACCTTCACAACACTTTTTCACAGAACAAATACGACTGCTAGTGCTTGGCAGTCGACCAGAATACTTACTGGGAGTTCCACAAATTCATTGCATTGACTGATTTATTTATTAGAAACACAAGGGTGGAAGGAGAGAGGGGAGGGGAAAAAAACCCATGCACAAACAACGTTCATTGATTTTTTGTTCCCCTCTCTTCTCTTCAATGGACAAATGGCTACTCTAAATGCATGCCTCTGTACTTAAGCTGATTATTTGCTGTTGAACTGGCCTCAGGTATGGAGAACAGTGTGGTTTAATTATGATAATCACCATTACTCTGTTTGTAGTATTTTGTTGTAATCAAACTAGGATCTTTTGTGCCTTGAGTCAAATGGATCCTAGTCACACTACAATAAAGATTTATTTTCAAAACTATACAGCACCTACATCTGAGTCAAAATCTAATATTAATAACTGCTGGACACTTCTGATGAAACACTGCAGGTTTTTGGGGAAGGGGTGGAGGAAGGCAAATAATAATAATAATAATAATAATAATAATAATAAATAAATAAATAAATAAAACAGCCAAACGTCCACATGGGAGGGACATGTTTAATTTTAATACAACACATGCTTTTAGGCATTTAAAACCTTGTAGTTCCTGGTTGTGAACATTATTTTCCCCAGCACAACACTTGGAACTGCAGGCTGGCATCCATAGCAAACAGGGCTTGGTGCCTTGCTCTATGGCACATAAGCAGTTGATGTTGATGGATGAGAAAGCACAATTCCTGCTTTCTCCATAACGTTAAGGCCACAGCTGCCCAACTTCCTATAATCACAATTCTACTGCAGTAAGCAATGATAAAAGTTAGAACAAACTTGGAAAAAATGATCATTACACCCAACCTATGAGACTATAAGAGCTAACATACCATAGAGAAATAAAACAAAGAATGCAAAAACAATACGTTAAATGTTACGACCAATCCTGTGAGTTAACAGTATTCTCCCAAGTCTCCGGGGCTAAAGGCAATGATTATGAAAGTGATGTCCATAATAAAAACACCAAAACTACTTTAACATGTTTAGCTTACATCCAACTTACTTCTCAATTCAGTAAATGCCACATCTACCCACTTTCTAGACACCCGCATCACACGACCAAGTTGGGAAGATAAAGGCTAACAAATGCTTACTTCAAGTGTGTTATGGGGGAGTCTGAAGGCAATCCTAACCACCCGAACGAAGCGAGGACAATTATGCTCTGTTGGACTCCCAGCCACGCATCGCTGAGGATCAATCTCACCGTCTGATGACATGGCCAACATTCAGACAGTTGAGCCACTCTGTAGCCCCACAAAAACCCACTGCTTTGAAGAGATCTACACAACCCTTTCACAAGAGTTACAGCATGTTCATTAAATCAGACTGCTTCATTCCAATCAGTCATCGATGCA
Organism: Hoplias malabaricus; assembly: GCF_029633855.1. Taxonomy (NCBI): domain Eukaryota; kingdom Metazoa; phylum Chordata; class Actinopteri; order Characiformes; family Erythrinidae; genus Hoplias; species Hoplias malabaricus. The sequence goes on from NC_089802.1 coordinate 8,047,748, forward strand.
TTTGACACACAGCACAGAATTCGGCATCAGATTACACATTCAGCGACAATCTGGAAGCAGACTCAGATTTACTGTATGCAATGATATGCTGCATTTTTCATTTGGTAATTCATGAAGGAAAAGAAGCTTAACACCATTTCCTCCATCTGCAATCCCTCTTGGCAGTGCCCTCAATTTGTTTTGGCTGCCTTGGGAAGTTGTGACAATTGCACACTACATACCAGGGACGCAGATGACACGCGATAGAAAGTGGAGGCTTAGAAAATTGATTGGCACAGGAATCGTTCTGGCTATGGAAAGAGATCTGTGTGAAACAAAGCAAAAACAAGCAGAATTGAAATGTGGTTTGTTCCACTTTTATCATGGTGCAGAGTCGCTTGGATTCCGAGTCAGTATACCACCAAACAGTCATTTGTACAAGCTCTCAGAACCACTACAGAAGAAAAAACAATACCCACACGGCATGCTGGGTTTACGCCTTGAGCATCAGTGGAAAGAAAGAAACTCTCACAGTATTAAAAGCTCTAATGTCTGTCTGATTACCTAAACTCATCAACAATAAATCTGTGGTTTACGACTTCCCAGAAGACAAGTATGTACACAGCAACTCAGACAAGTCTCTAAGGGTCATCCATTCTGTTCCAATAATCTTTTAGACACAAATCACCGTGCCCCTATAGTCATTTCTCTGTTTCCTTAATTAAGTTTCGATCAATGACTGTCAGTATGTAAACGGCTCGTACTTGCTCGACATGCAGGAAGTACTCGCCCATTAGCATCCTCCATTGATTTTAAAGAGCTTAACCTAAAACTGATTGGAACCTTTGAGCTGGTTCAGAGCTCTTTTCCCACCAATAGGGTATACGAGGACAAGTACCAGGAGCCAGTGGAAGAATAACTTTTTAAAAACTACAGAACTCAAATATATCATCTCCATCATATCAGGCGATGGCTTTAACCCCCCCTTAATGTGCTGTACTTTATAGGCTGTGAGCATTCTATGGTGTCAGGAACGTCTATATTTTGAGAAGTAATGTCACAATTCGTGACCAAAAGCATCCTTAGTCCTGTTTAATTTGGCGTAATTTGTAAAATATTTCATTTTAAAAAATGTTTTTGGAAACTTCTGACTTTGACTAGCCCTGTCACAATAGCCATTGGGTGTGCTTGACATACTACAGGAATATCTGTTTTAGACATGGGCAGCACAGTGGCGCAGCAGGTAGTGTCGCAGTCACACAGCTTCAGGGACCTGGAGGTTGTGGGTTCAAGTCCTGCTCTGGGTGACTCTGTAACCATGTCTGCAAGAGTTTCCTCCGGGTGCTCCGGTTTCCTCCCACTGGCCAAAAACACACATTGGTAGGTGGACTGGTGACTCAAAAAAGTGTCCATAGGTGTGAGTGAATGTGGGAGTCACCCTGTGAAGGACGGGAACACGCCATGGAGGATTCCGCCCAATGATTCCGAGTAGGTTCTGGACGCACCGCGACCCTGGATTGGAAAAGCGGTTACAGATAATGATTTTTTTTTTAGAGAGAGAGAGAGAGCGTTGATTGTTTATATATATACACACACACACATATATATATATATATTATTCATTATCTGTAACCGCTCTTCCAATTCAGGGTCATGGTGGGTCAGATATGACATATATACACACACACACAAACACACATCTCAATTTTTGCCAGATATAGTGATTTATAGCATAATCATGTGATTACATGCATTACACTTATATAAAAAAAGTAAACTGATTTTAAAGAAATCCCATGGCCCCAAGAGACCAGAACAATACATTTATTCTCATGTTTTAAAAAAATAAAATAAAAACCACCACACTAAAAAAGGTCAATACGGTATGATAAGTCTATTATATTGACCAGCCTTACTCCCGTATAGTGGAGCCTTATAGTGAAGCCTGACTCCACTACATTTAATAGACCAGCTTCACTACTATCTGCATATTGAGAAAACGTATTCAAGGTGTGCGATGTTGTATTTATTAAAATAAATAATGACTTCTACTTCATCAGTCAAAGCGCTGCAGCTTTTGAACAGTTGAAATTGGAAAGATGGCTGCTACTACCGTAGATAAAAATCAGAGGTTCTTTACCACAGTCGTGGCTCTATCTGAGATTTTCGATGTTGGGAATGAAGAATATGTACTGAAGTATTATTTAAAACAAAGTACTGCAGTATTTTAACGAGAGTAGAAAACTTGACTGAACTATTCAGGCTGTCAACTGATAAGACCTTACTCTTAGTGCAAGCTTTACCTCTCAGGGGATGAACACCATTCTGTTGCTTTGCTGCTCCACAAAAATCCGCTTATTAACAGAGCTGCACACAATTGCTGCTAGCAAGTGAAGAGCACAGCAGAAAGCTCCACATCTGAAGAATCATCAGACAGCACCAGCTGGGATCTCCATGCGTGTGACTTGGCCCCTGGAGCAGGGTCTAGTGCAGGGTCTATAACCCCCTCCAACCAGACCCTGACGCAAGAGACAGCATCGCTTTTCAAAAAAAAGAGGATCAGTGGGGCTTGGAAATAACAGCCGCTTGGGTTTGCTGGGCACAAAGCACTAGACAATCAGAGGAATACAGCTCTGCTCTCCTCACCATGGGCTCATTGCCACACCACTGGTGAATAAGCGGGAGCCAGATTGTCAATCTCCCACACCCTCCTTAGCCGCTCAAGATGGTTTGTGTCTATGCCCAGCATGAGTTCCCACAGGATGTGACTCTGATTCACAAACGCTGCTTTAAGATTTCCTTGTTTCTTTCCTTTCCATTTTCCATTGTAGATTGTTAATATTTTTTTTTTTTATAAACAGGCTGTATCACTTTAAACCTCTACTCACCTGCCTTACTTCAGACAATGTAATCCCCTGGAAAATAAATAAATAATAAATAAAATAAATAAAGTATAATAAACCATAAGCCCATCATCCCGCTGCATTCATAAAAGTTAATGCCCTGTCACTGACCTGTGCTGACCCCGATCACACGGATGGCCCATAAAGAGCTTATACGCTCCAGAGAAAGAAACCATGGTATATATCTCACATCGCTCCTAGACAGCAGGAAATAAAAATATATAATCTCCATGACCTGACCCGAGCCGGACTTTCACTTGAAAATAAATTCCATCTTAACACCATGACTCAGCATCAGTGGTTCCACTATCCTCCACTGCTGCATTAATAATGCAGTTTGTTTATCATACACACCAATATTGACATGAAATTGTAATTTGACGATTTACTTTGCAGCATTCCACCAAAACCAGAAAGTATGTAATTTTCCTGATGCATCATTATCACCCAGTGAAAAAGCCAAAGAATTGCAAGGTTACATTTTAGTCATATCTCCCACCAACCTATAGAATATATGTTAAGCAATCGTGCTGTCTTGGTTGGTGCCCCATGGAAGTCTATGAGAAGTATTGCCTACTTTAGGGGCAAACATTTAAATAGTTTTGCCATGACAAATAGGTAGCTTTTGTCGCTCTATATGCAGCACTGAGCATGTTCAATCACCACGGCTCAACAGCTGCATTTACAGAACAATCTCGTGGTTTTAGGCTCCTGACCTTTGCCCTGCTCATTGCCTAATAAATGACTCTCTTTGATAGGCTGTGTGTCCCCATTAGTACAGACTCCGGCGCTGAAACACCTCATGTGATTCAGTCCAAAATATTTTTTGTCCAAAGAAAAACATGCATCTCAAGTTTTACAATTGAGAACATTCCCCTTTAATAACAACAAATCTTTTATTTGATGATGTACACACATTTTAAATCAGATTCAAAGTAAAAGCGGAAATCAAACCATTGCCTATTTCATCATCAGGACATTTTACCTTTGCTCAGAATCCATGTAGTCCACATAAAATTCACCATTTTCTAAAGTCACTGCTATGGTTTATGGACCTGGTAACTGCCTGAGGGTCTTTAAAGCAAACTGTGATTTCAACAGTTACAAGTGTGATGCACAGAGCCCTTAGCTCAGCAGTTCTCACAAATAACAGCACAAGATAAACGAGGTATCTGTAAGATAACCTAGACAATTAACCCATTTCTAAAATCAGGGATTTAAAAGGTTTTTTTTTTTTTGTTGTTGAGTTGAGTTTTTATCTGGGGAACAGTAAAACTCCAGCCTTTATACAACAATAAAGCATACTGATACTGGCTGTTAAGGCTGTACCATATTGTTCACAATAATAGTCTTTTTAGACAATAAAAAAAAAAAAAAAATTATCAGTATTGTGACAGTGATATTCTGACTTTTTTACCCATAATATGGAATATGTTGCTTACATGAGTCATGATAGCAACACCACAGGAGAAATGCTAGCACAGGCTTCCAGTATCCGTAGTTTCAGGTGCTGCACATCTTGATGGTATGGTGTGGTATATGGGGTACATTTCTCCTGCGGTGTCACTATCAGTGTGTGGAGAGTGGGAGAAGAGGGTTGCATTGACAATCCAACACAATGGGCAGCACTTTGAACACATTTTATAAGTGGTCAGAAACTTGTAAATAACTCATGAACGAATAAAGTTACATTCAAACCATTGTTTTTCTTGTGAAATTCCCAATAAGTTTGATGTGTCACATGACACATTTCCCCCTGAAAAAATCAAAAGGTGGATCCAAAATGGCTGACTTCAAAATGGCCACCATGGTCACCCCCATCTTGAAAAGTTTCCCCCCTCCCATACACTAATGTGCCACAAACAGGAAGTTAATATCACCAACCATTCCCATTTTATTAAGGTGTATCCATATTAATGGCCCACCCTGTATGTGTACATATATATATATATATATATATATATATATATATATATATATATATATTTATTATTATTTTTTTTTAATCTATCCCACTTCAGGCAAGTTTATGATTGTCTCAAGAGTGTTCGTTTGGGTCTCACAGGTTGTGAAGTGCACCCTTGCGTAACATTAAGACCACTTTGTTCTTCCAGGTTGAACTTTCCCTTGCCAGAGGGAATATATTTTTCCCCCTCTCCTCCAACTCATTAAACCTTAGAAAAAGTTTCACTACCTTCTGCGTATTGAGAAATGTATTCAATGTGTGTGATGTTATATTTATTTAACATTTTGAAGATGCTCTTATTTAGATTTTCACATTTAATCAGTTAGAGTGGTAGGTTAACTCGGCCTTATAGATCTTTCCCAAGGACTGTATTGAATACAGCAATGTCTCCCACCATGCTATACCGACTGTTTTTATAAGACGACCTATCAAGTCTAATTCCGTGTGGAAATTTCACTTCAGCAGAAGAACGCAAACATGGGAGAGGACTTACCTGGAACAAAGCTCCCTTGTACCACCTCTTTGTATGCCCACCATCCCTCATGAATCTTGGGTGGACTTGGCTGAGCTGGAAGGCAAGGGAAAAGAAAATAGTTATCAGTTGGCCTTTATTTCAGACAGACCACACCATTTCCAAGTTCAGAGCCTTTATCTGAATTGACCATTCAACATTGGCTACTCTATCATTATAACCTCCTCAAAGTGAAGTCTGGACAAACACAGGAGTGTGGAGAGGGACAGGGAAAACACACACACACAGAACAAACAAAGCTGGAATTGAAAATCCGCCACCTTTTCCCTCAGCCATTAGTATGGAAATGAATTCTAAAGCACTGGGTGGGACTTGACTAGGAATGGCCGATTAGAATAGGGATGTCGTTTATAATTGAGGTGACTGGGTAAAGATCCCATGACTAAAGAGGGTCGTGACCTGGAATTACGAGGTGAGGTTTTGGGATATTGCAATTTTTTTTCCCCCCACACCTGAACTTCCTGAACTGTGCCACTGAAAAACATGGCTTAATGGCAGGGCCAGAGGTGGCAAGGAAGCCTTTTAATGGAAGTGGAGGTGGGTTAATCCTTCCAGCGAGGACAAGGACTAATGCAGGGGAGCAGTTCAATTTCATAAGGACAGAGGGGGTGGACACAGGAGCAGAAATGCTACCGCCACAGAGATGTATTGGAAAATCAGCCAGCGGAAACAATACTTAACTGTGAGGAGCACAAAGGATTTTACCACCACCTTCACTTTCAGTGTTATCAGGTATAAACAGCTATTATAGAGGAATGGAGTCCAGTGGCACTATAACTCATCTTTACCTCACGGCACATATTTTAACGCAGGTATCATCGGGGTACACCAGCATGACAAAACATTACCAATAAAAGAAATAATCATACAATAACTGGGCAAATGTATTTGGACGTCTCTTCTAATTACACACCCATCTACAGCTACGTTAATATTTTCAGACTGGATAATGGAATAAAAATGTGAATACCACTCATTCTTACACTACTTCAAAGTGACTTGCAATACAAAGTAAAAGCAGTGTTCAGTCGTAGACCCAGGGGGGCACAGCAAGGCAAATGAATGCCTTAAATAGTTCATGTCACATGTAACATTTCCACTGTAAAGTGATTTGAGAGTCACGGTTTTGTTTGAATTTCAATGGTTACAATATTACAGTGGAGTGTGTGTTACAGCGTGTGTGTGCACGTACAGGGGTGGTGCTCAGATACTCTCATTTACAAAAGGGAGACGCTGCAAAATGTGCTCGAGAACCAATGTACTGTGGTACCAGCTCATGGTGGCAGTGGGTCAGAAGCCTACCTAGAATCACTGGGCGCAGGGTGGGAACAAAGCCCTGAAGGGGCTTGCCAGTCCTTTGCAGGGTGACATTCACTCACACCTATGGACACCAAGTAGCCAATCCACCTACATGTGTTTTTCCACAGTGTGTGAAAACCATATCAAATGGTTCCCATTAATACAATTAGGGTTCTGTTTTCATCGCAGTCGATGTCACAACTTGTAGTATATGCTTAAAATACTAATTTTATTGCACTAAATTATATCACAATTATGACTTGTGTGCTTTATATTAATGTAGTGCCAATGTGCATAGTGAATTCAGAGTGTTACTTTCCCATACCACACAACCATCCAGTAAAACTCAGAATAGTAGAGTTCTACCAAAACTGGCCTTTCTATTAAATTGCACAGCTTTTTTCTATATACACACACAGCACAGAAGAGTGGCTTTTGGAAAAATCTCATCCGCCATATATCCCCCTCACCGTTCCATTTATGTAAAAAGCCTGAAGCAAAGTAAAAGCCCAGCACAGGATAAAACCTGCAATTGAAACTGCATTGATTTCAGAAGCAGGAGATAGACAATGACGAACAACCTCCCTCGCTGTATTACAAGTAAAAACATTTTTTATTAAAGAGAATGATATTTGTCTTCTCCATCTCTCAGGTATTCTGTCAGGAAGCATCTCAGAGCAGAGCCCATGGTGCGAGAGGCAATAACAATTCATCAGCCATGTTCTCCTGAGGGGTTTGGGGCTAATAATGCAGGGGAGCTTTAGAGAAGCTCTGGGACAAGACAAAGACATCAAGCCATCTCTCACTCTGGGGAAAACAAAGCCTCGATACCTGCGGTTTAAAGTCACAATCATTAGAAGGGCTGACACGGAGGCGAGATAGGAACACACCAACAATTGATCATTTCTGAGACAGCCTGCCTCGCTCTGTCAAGATAATATATATATTTTGCTTAACAATATCAGCACACGCAGTTCTGAGGGTTTTGCGGGAGCTCATGGCAGATATTTTGAGGAAACATCAGAGGATTTTGGCAGAGTGCGCATGTGTGTACATGGGCATGTGCTTTAAAAATGAGAAGTGTTATCATGCATGTGTGGTCCTAGATATAAAAATCACTGCCGGATTAAAGACTTGCATCTCCATATTTGAGGGTTCCTTCTGTATGTACCTTTACGGGATTAGAAACTGACTGTTGCCCTACATTCAGATCAGTTCTCACAAAACTTTGACTCAAAGTACATACACTATATGCCCCATATACAGAAACATTACCCAAGTTTGAAGACACTAATGAGTGACTTCCACTAACTTATGGTGCATCTGTTCACACACACAGACACTTTTACTCAAGGGCACTACAGCCCTGAAAGCTGAATTAGGAGAAAGCTCTTTTCCATCACTCCCTTTGCCCATATTTATTACTGCAGGTCTGGTGGATCGAACCGGAATCCTTCTTGTCTCTGACCTTTAGGCCACTCCTACCCTCAGCACTGAAATATTGAATTATGTAATGAAGCATCTCCATCCAGTACCTGTGGGACTGAGTTTGAGTGGTGTTTGTGATCCACAACTCATTATCCCACATCAGTACCTGATCTCACTAATTCTCCTGTGGTTGAAGGCTATTGAATCCTCACAGCAGTGATTTGACATCTGGTGCACAGCCATCTCTGAAGAGTTGAGGCTTTGGGGTTGGGAGGTGCAGAATAGTTGTTATAACTTACATGCTTTTGCTTGTGTAAAAGTTACTATTTGATGTTTGGCCCTGACAGCAGTGGTATGCAGTAAACCTTCAGTGGTGAGGCAAGGCTTTTGAACCAATGAGATCAATATAAAGAACTGCATGCAAATAGGATGTTGCATATTTTAGGATGTTAATTGAAGCAGGCCGTGTAATCCCCGGTCCATTTCCCCACACAGTCTGGCTGCAGCCCAACAGGAATTATACCAGCATCAGCAAAACGGAATAGCTCAAATCCATAAAGTGAAAACTAAGTCAGGCTCAGGGGCAGATGGGGCACTGTTAACAGACACAACACTGTTTCATTTCACAGGTCAGAAGAACCTCGACAGGGACAATTAGCATAACATCAGTAAAAGAAGTAAAAAAGAAGACTACAGAGTGGGCCATTTATATGGATACACCTTAATAAAATGGGAATGGTTGGTGATATTAACTTCCTGTTTGTGCACATTAGTATATGGGAAGGGGGAAACTTTTCAAGATGGGTGGTGACCATGGTGGCCATTTTGAAGTCTGCCATTTTGGATCCAACTTTTGTTTTTTCCATGGGAAGAGGGTCATGTGACACATAAAACCTATTGGGAATTTCACAAGAAAAACAATGGTGTGCTTGGTTATAATGTAACTTTATTCTTTAATGACTTATTTACAAGTTTCTGACCACTTATAAAATGTGTTCAAAGTCCTGTCCATTGTGTTGGATTGTCAATGCAACCCTCTTCTCCCACTCTTCAAACCCTGATAGCAACACCGCAGGAGAAAGGCTAGCACAGGCTTCCAGTATCCATAGTTTCAGGTACTGCACACCGTTGTTTTTCTTGTGAAATTACCAATAAGTTTTATGTGTCACATGACCCTCTTCCCATGGAAAAAACAAAAGTTGGATCCAAAATGGCAGACTTCAAAATGGCTGCCATGGTCACCACCCAACTTGAAAAGTTTCCCCCCTCCCATATAGTAATGTGCCACAAACAGGAAGTAAATATCACCAACCATTCCCATTTTATTAAGGTGTATCCATATAAATGGCCCACCCTGTAGTTAAGGGTTTGTTTTTTGGCCCCTGGGCTCTTCCTACAGTTAAAATGTAATTAACGTTTACAGCACTGTCCTGAAATCATGGTGGAGTGGAGAGGGGTGGTTTCCTACCCACCTCCAACAGTTATAAAGTGTAGTTTCTGCAGTGCTGATCCCAGAATAGCAGAGACAGGGGCTTGATTTTCCCCTTTTACAGGTCAGTAAATGATTCTGAAGCTGTAATGTTAAGGTAAGAATACTACCTATTGTTCCTGTAAAGCATTAACATCACGTCCACAGTCAGTATGCTACAGTGAAAGCCTCAGAAGCCTTGCTCTGAATGACCTCTCACAACTACACTATAATCTCCAAATGTTTATGGTCACCTCTAATGAGAGACCAACAACTGTCTATTTTATTTACCCATTGTTTGTGTAATCTAAGCAGCAGGAATAAGAACACTCTTTGGCAGCGTTACAAATCTAGGGTCAGCATGCTCAGTGTCAAGTGTTGGCTAGAGGGGTATAAATCCTCTCAGCATTCAGCTGTGGAGTTCAGTAAATCTACTCTCTGGAGGGATGAAACTCCAGCCAAAAATAAGCTTAAGTGAACTGTGTGATTTAGAGATGATCCTCCAACATCAGTACCTTACATATACACCTTAACTATAAAAGGTGGACAAATGTTTTTAAGCATTATGTAATTCAGACATCTCACTAATTTGTTATTTTAAGGCAACTGTTGATTAGTGCTAAAAAATTGTTTATTTTTTAATTAAATGACAAACTAACAACTTGAAAGCACCATTTTCATAATCGGCAACATCAGAATCCATCCATCCATCCATCCATTATCCACCGCTTATCCGGGTCCGGGTCGCGGGGGAAGCAGTCGGAGCAAAGAAACCCAGACCTCCCTCTCCCCAGCCACCGACTCTAGCTCCTCCGGGGGTATACTGAGGCGTTCCCAGGCCAGTCGAGACATATAGTCTCTCCAGCGTGTTCTTGGTCTGCCCCGGGGCCTCCTCCCCGTTGGACATGCCCAGAACTCCTCTCCAAAAGCCAGTTTCAGTAACCGAGGATCAGAACGCCAGGGCCCCCAACCCCGACCGCCACCCGATCCACAATGCACCAGACCCGGATTACTACCTCTCCCACAGGTGGTGGGCCCATGGGAGAGTGGACCCATGTATCTCCTTTGGGCTAAGCCCGGTCGGACCCCATAGGTGAAAGTCCGGCCACCAGGCGCTCGCCAAGGGGCCCCTCCCCCGGGCCTGGCTCCAGGGTGAGGCCCCGGTAACCCTGCTCCGGGCAAGGGAGGCTGTGTCCATGTTTTCCTCTTTTTCATCTGTGTCTTTATGGATCACTCTTTGTCTGGCCCATCACCTAGGACCAATTTGCCTTGGGAGACCCTACCAGGGGCTATTGCCCCCGACAACATAGCTCCTAGGCTCACGCAGGCACGCAAACCCCTCCACCTCGATAAGGTGGTGATCCAAGGAGGAGCAACATCAGAATCAACATGTTTAAATCTTCTAAACCAAAACATTCACATAATTGTGGGTAAAATATTATTCCAAAGAACAGAAAAAAACTGTACATAGATCAATTGTGGATTTTTAGTTTATGACATCATTTGAACCCAGCAGCTGTCCTTCAAAGTTACATGGGTTGACCAATATAAATGTTCCAAAATCACTTGGGATAAAATCTTTTTGCCCTTGTATACACCCTTGATTTCAGAAGGAATGTTGAACAAATGTGTCACAAATTTTCAGTCAGTGTCTAATGCAGATCCATCAAGGCCAGGTTTAAAAGGCCGAAATGACTTAGGCAGAGGCCAGAATGGAACAATGGATGAATTAAGCAGCTTTATAAGATGATTAAAGTGATTGATGATAAGATGTTTACAATTATTGAATGCTCTGTTGCCACCTCACTGTTTTCACAATAGAGCGGCTTCCTGGCAGCTGGCTTAGCCGTGCATTATTCAGCGGCACGTAATCAAATGAATAAATGTGAGTGGTTCACAGCACTGAGGTAACAAACCTATTGAATGGCTGCAGGGTGAGGGTCAATAGATCAAAAACTAATTAACACACATTTTCAGATAAACATTCCCAATGGAAACGAGCCCCCTGCTTATTCTTCACATGCTTTAATGAAGAATTTGCATAAAACCCAGGAACAATCATTTCTAAATATGAAACTACATACAATCAGAAATCCGCTGTGGCTGACAGATGCACACTGCAGGTAGTAAACACAGTATTAATATTTAAACAATTTAATTAATACAGCTGACACCAAACAGGCCAGATCTGCAAAGTAAGAGAGCAGAAGGTCTGATAATCATCATATTATCTCCTCCCTACATCACACTGATAAATAAACAAGTATTGGACAACACTGGACTTCAAGGACTTCAAACTATAATGGACTTTAAATGGAGCTCTAAATCGAAGGTTTTATTTTGCTATAATCTGTGTTTTATTGAGAATGTTTTTATTGCATTTTTGAGCCTGGCTGGCTATAGTTCAACCGCACAACTTTTAAAGTGATCATCCACATCATGTTCAGAGTTTGTAGAGTAGGTAAAATCCTGTTTACAGTGTGCGCCTTAAATGACATTCATTCAAATGGGACCTGGACTCCTTCACCACTGTGTTAAGTAGGGATGCACAGATATGGAATTCTGGAACGATGAAGATATTATACATGTGCATATATTCATTCGTTCATTATCTGTAACCCTTATCCAATTCAGGGTCACGGTGGGTCCAGAGCCTACATGGAATCATTGGGCACAAGGGTACACCCTTCACAGGGCAACACAGACATACACACACATTCACTCACACCTACGGACACTTTTGAGTCGCCAATCCACCAACCAACGTGTTTTTGGACTGTGGGAGGAAACCCACGCGGACACGGGGAGAACACAGCAACTCCTCACAGACAGCCACGCGGAGCGAGAATCGAACCCACAACCTCCAGACCCCTGGAGCTGTGTGACTGCGACACTACCTGCTGCACCACCGTGCCGCCCATGTGCATATATGCCTATACCAATACACTCATACAATACCCCAGAAAAACAACATTGGCGTTACAATTTAGCTTTCACCCAACTGTAATACCAACAATGCAATTAAATGAAAAAAAAAATCATATATAAAGGAATTATAAAGGATTAAACCAGGTTACTTTAACCAGTTTAACCATACAGTAATAGAGGGTAAATTTTATCCAGTCGTCTTCTGGCATAAAGTAAATGCATCAGATATCAGCTAAAATCAAAGCATCAACCAGATGATTTGATAAAGGAATTATATGACAGCAAAATGTAAAAATTAATTAAATTATTTAAAGTTTTGGGGGTAGACTTACACAAATAATGCTTAAACCCAATGTTATCCTTTAAATGCTGGGATTGCTTGAGATTTTTCCACAAATGAAAGATTTCAGAAGAGCCATGACCTTCTGTTTATATACGTCTGTTCATGTACAACACCACTGGATGTGTCTGACACCTCTGTCGTTGTATTATGAACGGCATCTCTTTACTCTTGTTTCTGCCCAGGGCTGTAGAACACAGTGCAGTCTTCATAATTCAAAGTGTTTGGTGAAAGATACACCTAACTGCATCAAACTACATTTAGAGTCATGGAGCTCCTTCCAATACTTCATTAGTTTATGTTACATTTGAGATCAGAATCACTCATTAACAGCTACCCTCAGTAATGGTTGTAGCTGAACGCAGTGTAATCCTCACAACAATGTTCCAAAATGTAACTATGCCCCATCACGGGTGCAAACAGGCCGGTCAAAGGCATAACCAATTAAAATCCTGATTTCAGGTTTGTGGGCGGGACATTGAAGACCCATTTCTAAAACCGCACAGTTCTCACTAGTCCCCATTCTGATAAATGTTGTAAATGTGAAGCACTATCTAATGGTGCTAACTAATATGTTAGGACACATATTTGCTAAACATCTGGTCTTGACCAAATCTTATGCTGTTAGGAGACAGTGTACATGTTGAAATCTAAATGGTTTATATTTTAAAGGAAATTCTGATTTTTATTTACTGTCCAAAATCACAGTTTTGCAGGTGTGTTACACCTGGACAAAATACCTTGATTTCAGAAGTAACAGTAGGTATGCAAGTGCCTACACACAGAGATAGAGTGCAGTTCAACGTCGTTTAAAATAAAACCCAAAAGGATAGAAATAAATGCCATTGCTCAGCAGATTCTTACACAAGAAAACTAGACCACATTCCTCAACAACCACTTTAACCATAGCCACCTTGTCAAGCATTCAAATCGGCAATTCACCCTCCACACACAGAGAATTCACAAGAACCAAAAATGGTGCGGTAAATAAACACTTGGTTTGGGAACTAATTGCCAACATTGGTCATTAGTATTCATTACAGCAGAAGAGCGACGCTGCGGCTCATCCATGCAGTGGGAAGGGAGAAAGAGGCGCAAATGCCTCCCATAAATGAAACTTGACCTTGCCAACAGCTGTGCTTACTGACTTATGAGATAATTATCTCTCACCCGGCCCTGTTTGTGTCGCTGTATTATAGATGCAGCTGCAGCAGGGTGATGTTTCACGCCTTGTCCCTTCAGGACTCCCTCAATCAAGTCAAAGCATCCTGAACCGTTCAGATTCCGACAGTGTGCTGAGAGCAGATCGTGCAGATGTGCTATAATCACCCCTGCCTGGCCCCGAGTGGCCCTAAAGCTGACCATTCCACTTGACATGATCGACTCTTAGATCTGTCTAAACACTGTACATCATATGGTCAAACATATGTGGACACCTGCTCCTCCAGTGGATGAAAGTACCTGCTCACCACTGCTGCAGGGACTGCTCGTCTAAGAAACGTTTACGCTAGATGTTGGCTTAGGGAGTGAAGAAAGTGTTGTCTCCTCCCTCAACATTCATGGCTGAGATGATTTTGAGCAAGGCATCTCCATTTGCTCCCTGGGCCCTGAACGGGTGACCAGCTGCTGTGTGAGAGTGTGTTAAAGAGAAAGAGATATGCCTCTAGGGCACTTGTGCATGAGTGAGTGTGTGTTCACTGGCACCCGTGTTAAATGCAGAGGCAACGTTTTCTGCACTGCTGTGAAATGTTAAAAATTTGGAGTTTTGTGTTGAAGGTCGTGGAGGAATACACTATTGTGCAAAAGTTTGGGTACGCAGGTCGTTGTGTATATTGTTAATTTTCTTAGGGGGAAATAAACAGTCCTCTACTGGGAGCGCAATTAAATATGGCATCTGTCTGGAACCATTAGCACACTTTTTTATTTGCTTCCAATACAGAGAGAGAGAGAGAGAGAGAGAGAGAGAGAGAAAGGAAAAACAAAAGAAAAAAAAGCACTTAGCTATAACCTAACAGTTGTTTTGTGTTTTATTTCTTTTCCCCCAAAAAATTTTGAACTGCAAATTAAAACAGAAGGGAATATGTTCTTTGTAGTGGATGTGTCCTATTTTTCACATAGAAAATCAAATGTAATTTGGCCAGGGTCGCTCCAACTGTGCAGACAACGATGTCACAAGTTGTTCTACTGTGATAGAGAGACACTGATTAGATCTACAGTGTTCTCTCTTATCCATCTTAAATTTCTCAGTAAACCTCACCCAGTCCGACCCACAACGTATGCTTTACTTGTAAACCAGCACAAAATCTACAGCACTGTGGTAAAAAACGGCCCTGATAACATTATGAAAGATTGCATTGCTTCAGTAAGAATGACACTGCAGGATTTATAACATTTATCTTTGTGTAAAGCACTGCTTGGGAATAGTGGAATGTCCCCCATCACAAAGAATTAGCCTATAAATATTAAAGTGAGAAATATGAACCATGACTTCCTCAAGAATCTCAGAGTCTCACGGCAGGGCACAGTCAGACTTTCACATTCTCCACATTGAAGTGGATCACTTTAATTCAACTTTTCTATCTATTTTGCATAAATCCACATTGAACCTGTGAGAGGGGCATGATTTCACACTTTCAGCTATATTCAGGAAAATGAGAGGGAATAAAATAAACGATTCCAAAACATAAGTGTTTTTTTTCATTCATTAAAGCGGTGTAACCTGAATCTTATTAGATCTTTATTAACTGGATTAAACCTGAAACTTATATCTTCATAACTGTGGCAGAATAGCTTTAGACATTTTTGCCCTTGTATCCACCACTGGTTCGTAAAGCTGTCAAAGTCCTTCGGCTTCTTGGTAATAAATGGCTCTGATGACAATGAATACAAAAAGATCAGTAATGCCCCCCCCCCCCCCCCGCTAATATCCTTAAGGAATAATCTGCTTGGAAAAGTGGAAATTGAGCTGCCACAATCTATTAACAGAAATATTAAAAAGCATAAAATAACCATAATTTTGTGACCTTGGTTTCATTAAAATCATTATCACTGAAGTTGTCTCAAATAAGGATATACCAATTCCGCTATTAAAAAACCTAATTGATTTAAATGTGTAACCAACTGAGACCAGAATACTCTAAAAAATAAAGTGAGTGAAAAGTGAGCTTTGTCAAAATGGTCATAAAATACAAGACATTCGTTTTGTAAAAGGACATCCTGCGGAGGGAGCCTGTTTAATCCATTTGCAAACATTCTGAAACAGTACTTTTATTCATTCATTCATTCATTGTCTGTAAGCGCTTATCTAATTCAGGGTCACGGTGGGTCAGGAGCCTACCTGGAATCATTGGGCGCAAGGCTGGAATACACCCTGGAGGGGGCGCCAGTCCTTCACAGGGCAACACAGACACACACACATTCACTCACACACTCACACCTACGGACACTTTTTTGAGTCGCCAATCCACCTACCAACGTGTGTTTTTGGACTGTGGGAGGAAACCGGAGCACCCGGAGGAAACCCACGCGGACACGGGGGGGAACACTGAAACAGTACTTATAAAACTTTATAAAACTATTATAATAATAATAACCTTTATGCAACCTTTATGCAACACCTGGTAGACCACCAAAATTGAGCATCAGATAAACAGAAATTAACCCCTCAAGACTTGAGATTTAAGAAAACCAGGTTCTGTTTTTTTGGGGTGGCGGGGTTAGGGTTAGAGGGTGAATGAAAATGTATGAATATTGAACACTGACTGAACATTGACTGTTACTCTATGGCTGAAAACAAATAAAAGCCAAGCTTTTTTTTCCAGACTTGAATTATTAAAAAGCTGTAGATTGCAACTGTTCTTTGAAGTGCATTTTATTTCCTTTGAAATATTTGCCTAAATAACTGCTAGTCTACTCCATCCCTAATAACAGCATCATAGTATAATACATCACAGTGACAGCCTCTGGGTCAAAGTGATGTAACTGTTAGTGGCAGCAGAAACTAACTCGGGATCAACAGCAGTGTTTTCTCCTCCCTCTCTCCCTCTCTGGATTATGGGATTAGTCAACCGAGATTGTGTGTGTGTGTGTGTGTGTGTGAGTGAGAAAGAGAGAGAGAGAGAGAGAGAGAGAGAGAGATGGCGAGTGGTCAGGCTGGTCCAGATGTGAAGGCCAGTTCTCTGAACTGCAGCTATCAAAGCTTGTTTATGAGCTTAATGTCTCACTTCAGTGCAGCACAAATACAGTGAAACAGACTCCTGAAGAGTCACGTGAGCTGGTGTTGTAGACTCACGCAGATGGAGTTTATACATCTATCAGGGGTCAGTGAAGTACAACTGTAAATACTCAAATGATCCCTTGTCAAGTCGCAAAAATAGGTTCACACCCACTATACAGTGGACACACCTCTGTCCATTTTACTTTCTTATGTATTGTTTATTAAAAGTTATTTGATACCATTTACACACGGTCATATTTTTATGATAACTGATAATCACCGAGACATTTATTTGCATTGTAAAGGAAGATTTTTTTTTCTTTTCCTCTGAAATGACCATTTTGGCGATCCAAGAGGAAGCAGCTGCTACAAGCTACAGCGAGTCTACTATAGCTCTAGCGAGCCTGAGAGACAGCGAGCCTGAGAGGCAGCAGATGCTACAAGCTCCAGCGAAGTCGAGAGGCGGCAGCTGCATGGCGTGGTGCTGCGCTACTCTGAGCATGTGACACAGCACATGGCTGAGTTTATATAAATGACTTTAGACACAGTGAGAGACATCCAATGCCCTTAGCTACCACACTAACATCAGCAAGAGCTTACACACAGCTGTCCACAGCTGCAACTTGATTAAAACTCTTCCTAGTCCCAGTTAAGAACCTGCATGCTGCTTCCAACACCAGTCCTAGACCCAGACAAGAGAACACCAACTAATCAATAGGAATTAAATCTTAAATGTAATGAAAATGTTCACTGGGAGATATTCAGGATTAAAGGCAGGTAAGAGAAGTCATTTGATACACAGCCAGTGTGAAATATACAGCCATTACTTTACACTCCCGTTTAATGGTTTTTGCAGTTTTGCTTTAGGGGATTCTGGGGAGAGCAGCTCATAAATTTCAGTGTGTACAGCAAGTTAAACTAATGCTGCTTTTACATGCGCCCAGAAACCTGCAAAATAATCAGAATATTCATATACCTCCACACAGGTGTCATATAAAATGGGAATTCTTCAAAGTGCCTACAGCTACAGAAATACTTCAGCTGTAAAAGACTGTATGTGTCTAAAAACATACCAGTGTACCTTTACTGGATTTAGTCCTCATGAAAAGACAGGCATCCAAATTCTTTCAAAGGCCAGCGTAGATGCTCTTTAGGGGAACTGGATGCAATATTGGGTCGTAATTAATAAAGGCCTCCAGGAGTAATAGACTCATTGAATTAACGGTGCAATTTCCTTCTCAAGGGTCTCAAAATGCCACAGTATGGTTATAACACAGCGTTATGAACAAAACTACTACAGTCCAAGAAGGTTTTTCTTTTTTTAGATAAAAACATATTCAATCTGGCATTCCGACTCACTTCCTTTTGCAACTGAGACAAAGCCATCGCACAGTCTTCGTCAAAGTCAGGTACCACCCTTCATCCATTACATTTCATTTATAAAAGTCATACCAGCAATGAGCTGTTAATTAACCTTTTTCTAGGGGCTATTTCTAAGGAGCTTGAATGTACTCCACTTGCACAAAGAACCCATTAAACAAAATCTGAGTTTCCAAAACAATATTTTAATTAGTTAAAGTTACAGAGAATATATTCAGCTATTCAGATACTCATTCTTTAAAAGGGAATAATCTGTAGGATATTTACTGTACTTAGTCATAAAGTGTCCAGGGTGTGTGACCATAGATTAAGGAAACGGTCAAAGCTAAAACAGCGCTGCTTCTCATAACATTGCTGGAGTCCAGGGGCTGATCTTCTGTGATGCCACCCTTCTGCCCCCGATCTCACCCTCTGTCCAATCATTTCACAGTCCAAACCAACCGCTGCTAGGTCTACATACGTAGTGTCTTGAAGCAATGAAATGACCAAGTGAACATAGTTAATGTTATATTTTACCAGACCCCAAAAGCCCCATTGCCCTTCTAAAAATCTCCATGACCAGAGGCGGAGTAAAATGAGAGGAAATATTGGCCTTGTGTTTGAAACTTGAAGGCAATTTAGAAGCACCATCACTAGCTACAGAACAGAGCCAAATCTGGCTAAATTTATCCTGAACAGGTAGCAATTCATTTCTGAAAAAATATAGAAGTACAGACGCCTATGTAGAGATTAAAAGGCGTAAACGCCATAGGTTGTGTTTTTTTATATAAAAAAGTGAGGCATAGTGACGTATGAAAGGTGTTAGGACGGTGTTATGTGTTTTATAAAAAGAAGGTGTTGGAAAGGTGTAAATACCATTGTGTGTTTGTTTTAAAGAAATCGATGCCGATTCATATGTGTTTCAAACAAATGTAGTAGTAAGAGTTGTGTTTGAAAAGCCTCACATATTCAGCTTTTTAAATTGGAATGGAGAAATCAATTGGTTTGTGTGATTTAAAAAGAACAGTTGCAATAATCTGACAAACAACACCAATAAAACTCGAAATGTTTGACTAAGACATTTGTGAATAAGAAGCAAAGTTCTGCCTCCTAAACAACATTTATGATGTAAGGGAAATTCGATCGTAACACTAGACTTGTTCAGTCTAAATATTTCAGGTGGATTTGGACAGTAAAGGCTTGTAAATGCAGGGAAATGGCAGCTGCGTGTTCACTTTTTTGTCTTTTTCTTGTGTAGGTAGAGGTTTTAGTGAAGTTATGAACACTATTACAGTACAAAGATCTTATATCGTCTCTTGCTTGGTCATTCAGTTTTCCTCAAACTGCCAGCCTGCTCGAGCTTCACACCTGGGGTGGAGGGGGAGGAGGCCGACAATTCTCTCCACTGCTTTGAAACTTTATAGCTCTGATTTTAAATGCTTGCTGTCAATATTACAGATTGCTCTTTTAAACTAGGTATTTTTGTTTGTTTTAAATTTGAGATTCACATTTGTATTTATAAAAATAGTCAGGCTTGTCAAAATAAATGAATCACAAAAGAAAATCCTAACACACTAAATCAACTTGCATCGAATTAGACCATATCTCCATAACACTCTGCAAGGAATGCATTCTGGAGATTGGGATCTTAAAGCAGGTTTTTCGACATGGATTTTCTGAATGACAACCTACATTCTGAATGACACACACACAAATATTCAAATATTTACAGAATATTCTTGTCAAAAAGCTGACGTCCTAAAAATAGTATTCAGCACAGCCCTACAATGCAAGACCCGGTAGACCACAAATGTGTCACCATCAGAATAAAATGTACCTTAAGTATGAGAAGCAGCAAATACAACAAATGTGTGAAAAATGTCACTGCAAATTACTGTTAAATATATTTATGTATTTGATCATCATGTTACCTGGAAATTCTATAAGTGTGGTCTCCGATTTTTACACACTAACACATGTTAAATTAAAGATTTAATTCACACTACCCTGTGATCAGTGGGTAACAAACTACAGCACAGAGTTGCATTTTGGGAATGACCATCTTAAATTCTTCATTCCTACTGATCTGGCAGTTTCCTAACTGTTTGATACAGCTGTAGATCTTGAGTAGCCAGATCAGTATAGCTAGATTAAAGCCAGGACTGAGCTCTGCAGGGAGGCTTCTGAAGAGCAGGGATGGAGATGCCTGATCTTAATTATTAAGAAAACAACCTTTAGTTGAAAGCAAGGCCCAAAAGAAATCAACTACAGCAGAGTCCCCCATAAGCTGCTTGGAACTTGAAGGTCCAGTAAGGTCAGCTGGAGGGCTTGAAGGATGAATCATTTCAAGAACATTTACTATAAGAACATAATCACAGTTTGCAAGCTTGCAGATACATATTTTTCTCAGATAGTTCCACCCTTGCCATTAGGAACCCTCCTTCACCTCCACAAGGACATGGCTAAGGTCATTACCTGAGGTCCAATCCATGGCCTCTAACCACAGCAACTTCTGACTTTTCACCTCAGCTATCCAAGCAACAGCATTAAACAATTACTGTCACAGTTGCTGCTTTTAGCCCTGTTAATGAGGAGGAGGAGGAGGACAGCAGGTTTAAAACAGCCAGTTCTCTTCTTCACACAGATCAGTTAATCACAGAGGTGCAAGCAGGTAGAATTTCCCCATCAGCTTCTTTTATGTGAGATGAAGACACCCATTTAGAGCACCGTTATGGTGGATATTAAACTCAAATAAAATACATAGTTTTAGTTGTGCTACAGGTTCTCTCAGCCAAAATAAGATGCATTTAATGGTGGGGTAAACTGCGGTCCTGAAAAAGGAATGATTCAATTATGATTCTTTAGGAAACCATTCAGCGCACCCTAGACCTCCGTGGTTTGATTTAGTTCAAGCTTGGTATGATTCAGTGTTTTTAATACCAGAAATACACTAACCACATAATGGCTGAATTAATTATTTACACTAATGATGCACCTACACTCAAAACAAAAATGGTTCTTTAAGGGTTCTTGATTAAAAATGGGGGTTGTATTTTGAACCATGGGCATGCATAAATGGTTCTTTGCACGGTCAAATGCTGACTGATAGACATTGTGTTGTAGATGCTTCTATACAGCACCAAAAAAGGAATGTTCCATTTATATGATAACCTGATTACTACAACTGCAGAAACCTTTTGGTGCAGCATACAACCATTTTCAAAAACGTTATATATAGACTCAAACACAATACACAACATATACCGAATAACAATTTCAGAACACAATAATTTCTATACACACACGCCTCATCTTTTAGGTTCAAACATAACCTATGTATTTCATCAAGAACGCTTGCAAGAATGCAGGGCCATTTTCAAAACTAATGGACTTGTAATGATAACCAGTAATGAGCATCTTGTGGTCAAACCCAGTGCCAGGAAACAGATTATAGTTTTATGTTTGCATTTAAAATCCCATTATAATACCTATATGACGAGTTTGAGCTTAGCAACTGTCTATTGAAAAGTCTATTTTTTGCATATTTAGTCTGATACGGGTAAATATGGTGCTTATTGATTAAATCTATATATTTAACTATGTGATTTAGCAATTTTTAGTAAAAATACAGTAATTGACAATTGTTACAGGGACCTAATTGTTGGTATAGCAGTGGATTTTCTACATAAACATATCCATGGATGGAAAGAGTTTTACAAATCACCCAAACCAACACTTTGGTCACAAAATTATATGTGGACTAGACTGCGATCAATAACAGTATGTTTTCAAAAGTTGTTTAAGTGTTAATACAGTTGGAATGCACTAATTTAAGCCATCATTCAACTGTAAGTAATTGCCCAAGTTAACTTTCCCATACCTAAATCACAGTACATACACCAGTACTGATGTGTGTTTATGATGGACATTGTTGAGTGGATATTTAAGAAAACCTTATATAAATATAACTCTATGCACGGTTAGTCTACATTTACCACAGAGAGCCCTGCTTCCATTAATTAGACTGTGTCACCTCCCATAGTTGCTCACTTCATTTAACTTGTTCCAAAAGAACGCACATCACTTACCAAGTTCATATGTTTCTAGAATAACCTTGTCCATCCAATCCTGCCTATAAGATTACAAAGATGTCTTAGTGACACCGCACATACATTTATAGTTAACAGATTTGACAGTCTGAGTCTTTACGACTGAGATGAAAAAAGTGAACAACTGCCAATACCATGTCATAGTAAAGCACGTTATTGCCAGATTCAACCATTACTCTGATATACATCCAGGATATGGATCAAAGGCCTACAACAAAGACCTTGACCTGTCTCATACCACCATGAGGAGAATCAGCCAACACTTTGTGAAATTAGTACTAGAAAGTTGTTGAAGAGCTTCAGAAAATTTAAAATACTTGTACAATGCTTTTTTGCCACTTTCACACACACAGAAAAGAGAGGTATAGTAGATGTACATAACTGGTCAATAAATGTACACAGTGAAAAAGTACAACAGTGGGTTTAAAGTCGAGGTGTGTTCTCTAAAGCTACATTACATTATCTTTGCCAGAAGGAGAGGTGAATATTTGTAAAATTGTATTATAGAGCTGTGTGCAATAAAAAAGCACAGTATAAGTCCTGGAGATGAAATGGGGAGCAGGAAATCAACAGAACTTTAAAATCTACTATTATATAGAATAAGGTACAATTATGTTCTTTAACTGAAGGCATGGAATTTGTTCCCTTTAGTGACAGTTTGTCTGGGAGTGTAGCTTGCTTGACCTCTATAGAAAATGGAACAGTGGCCAATAATTTAAAACACCAGCCTCACAGGGTAAAAGGTACCATGTCCAGTGCCGAGTGTCTGCTAGAGGACAATCAAGACTCCGGGTTTGGGCTATACAATAAAGCAACTGTGATCTCTGGAGTGACTGAGCAAAATTAACTCTGAAATGAGATACATGGCATTTGGGGTCCAGAACTAATCCTCCAACACCAGTACCTGAGGTCACTAATGTTAATGTGTGGGAAGGCAATGAAATCTTCTCAACAATGGTTCCAGCATCTACTATAAAGCCTTCAGAGAAGAGTGGAGGATGAGACAGCAAGAAAACACTTATGCAAACTCTTTTTGGATTAAATATTAGACCAGAATCTGCTTTCCTTTGAATTCAGAATTTGAAATCCTAGAATTTAACAGATGCTTCCCTGAGACAACTATCTGCAAACTGATCACAGTTCTGAGCTAAAGTCCTAGGAGCTACATTTAAGCGTTGGACATTTGTAGCCAGTATTTTAGTATTAATACCACATCCTCATCCTCTCTCAGCCTCAGATGTAAATGTAACTCTCAGATATGTAAATTCTTAAACCAATATTAAAAAAAAATAGAACCACACAAAACCTGAAGGCCTTCAGCCTGCTGTGAAACACTGGCTGAGTATTTGCTTTCATTAACAGTTTCTCCAGAAGCTTTCATCAGATCTGCACACTGATCAGATTTTTTGAACATTTTCTATGATCCACTTTCACTAAGATCTTCAAAAATCAGTTTACGTTTGATGAAAAGACGCAGCACACATTTTTCATAACATTTGAATAGTGCACTTGGTTACAGTTCATGGTTTTCTTCTTCACTAATGAGCCCCGTCCACTGATGGCACTGTTTCACCAAATTAAGAGCTAGGTTTAGGGTCGAGTGTAGGGTTAGAAGCAGGGATGGACAACAACAAATTAAACTGTAGTGGTGAAGCACAACTGAAGTATTTCTATCATATTATTGCTTTCACATTCTTATGACTTTCACAAAATTTCTATGAAGGGACTTGAGTTATTACTGAAGTTTGACTGAACAATTTTAACAAGCACTGGAACTGACTAACACTGGACCAGGGAGTACATATCTTCTGACTACTCTGTCCATCTATATTTAGAACCAGGATTAAGGCTGATTTCCCACAGTGGGAATGTCTCACCTATTCACAGGTACGGCTACAAAACATGAACTATTTTGCACATTGGAGGAACCCTGGAGGTGCTCTTTTAACCCAATACATGAACTCAAACTGAAACCATGCTGACATTTAAGCAGCTGTCGGGTTGGACGTTTGCTGGCTGTATTTTGCCATCTGTACCCTTGCCTTTCTTCCCTCAGACACTCCAATGTAACTCTGTAATAATAAAAAATAAAATAAAATAAGCACAGGCTACAAAGGACTGTAGGCCTCCCACCTGGAGAGGGTTCGTGTTGTGTGTAGAAGTTTGAAAGTAAACTCACGGTCAACAAAGCGAGGACAACACCACTTTCCCCACAGAGACCAACCAGAGCTGAATCTGGTGTGGAGTAGCACAGAGGCGTGTAGCCTACTCCCACGCGTGTGATTTCAGTGAGCGTGAAGCCTCTTCGCCCGGGGTTCAACCAGCTCACGACGCCATCAAACGAATTCGCGCCCTTTTTGGGGCTGACCGGCAGCTTACGTGCGGCGTGACGCAACCGCTCAGAAACAGACGTCAATCAAACAAACGCAGTAAGAGCCTTAAGGTGTGTTTATATATATATTATTATTATTATTATTTATTCATTTATTTATTTTCCTGTCTCCAGGATTCACAGAAGGCTGCTGGACGGAAAAGCGCAAATCTAAAGGCAACATTGACACCCAGTTCTGACCATGAGGACCACTTCCCCTCTCCACGCGCATTTCCCCCCGCGCTGGGACTCGAAAAACGACCCGTACTCAGAGTCCGCTCTGCTTTCGTTGAAGGTGATCTGGGCTTGTTTGCTGAGCTTATTCCTTCACTTTTTGTCCATCCACTTTAGGAGTTGGTGTGTGCAGCTTCGAGGCTGCTGCCGGTGCAGAAGGACCTCGGACAGTCGGACAGCATCTGGGCTCGAGAGGGATGCGGACAAAGCTGCAGAGTGGGCTGCAGTGGGAAAGGCACTTGTCTTTGGGCTACTATCGGTTACGGCGTGGGAATAAGCTTCAGTAGCTCAAATAAACTTCTGGACAGTGATACTCACAACTTAAACGTGTCCAACGGGGCTAGAAATGGGAATGGGGGTGGGGGGCACTTTTATTAGCATATTATTATTATTATTATTATTATTATTATTATTATTATTATTTTATTACTTTACATTTTTATATTTTGGGTAGATGAACGTGACTAAACCATCCGTAAGCGCGTGAGAAATATTTGGCGTGTAGCATTTTAGAGCTTTTTCCGACTGTTAAATGAGGTAAGCAGTAAACTACGTGTTAACCGCAAAACATTATTTGTTTGTAAATAAAATGTATCTTGTTTTTATGGATGCTTTCAGTGTCTGAAAATACCCGGTGATTGACGCATCCCCCCCTCTACCGCCCCCCAAATCCCACCTAATCTACGATTACAGCAGCACTTGGCATATTTTCCCCGCAGTTCACCACAAAACAACAAAAGCACCCCCCCCCCCAGTTCCCCCCAAACCGCGTATTCCAACTCCCCCCAACTTTCAGCCCAGACCCGGGCTCCAAAGCCCTCCAGCCCGCCCGCGCGGTGTGGAGTTACCTGAGCTGCACACGATGAGGTTGGCTTGTAGGATGAGGAATAGCTCCCAGATAATATCCATGGTTTCTTATCATTCCAGGTACATCGCGCTCGTGAAGTGGGTGATCGGTGTCAGATGCGGCGCGCGCTCCTTCCTCCGGCCCCTCTCCTCATCACACGCGCGGCAGATTCACGCTGGAAAAAACCTCGGCTAAAATCCACATCACACTCCAAAACTTCCCGCACAAATCCTCCGCGCGGACACTTCGCCTCCGAGCGCGGGAACATCCATCCAAAAACAGCCAGTACATTAAAAACACACCGAGAGAGCGCTCCCACCGTGCCTTTACCTTCCCGGGAAAGAGAGACGCAGCTCGCGCGCCACGGCCATGATGCACCCGCTCATCATCTGATCCAACACACACTCACACACACACACGCTCACTCACTCACACACACGGAGAGAGAGAGAGAGAGAGAGAATCAAGGCGGGGAGAGCGGGTCGGTGCTCTGCAGGAGAGGGTGGGGGTAAGAAACAGTGGAAGAGCGCTACGAACAGAGAAAGAGTGAAAGAGAGAGAGAGAGAGAGAGAGAGAGAGAGAGAGAGCATCAATTAGATGTAGCGATAGATACAGAAGAAGAGATGGAGTGATATCACTGAGAGAGAACTAGATATAGACAGAATCAGGGTGTGATACAGAAGAGAGAATCAGAGAGTGTCTGATACATCTAGGGAGTATCAGGGAGTGAAAGAAGAGAAGAGCGAGAGACAAAACTTTGGACAGAGAGAAAAGAGAGAAGAGGATATATGAGGAAGAAAGAGTGGAATGAAAAAGAGAAATAGACCGCTGGGAAGAGAGAGAGAGAGAGAGAGAGAGGTGCATTACTGATTGCTGTTTTTGGCAGTGGTGTATTTGTCTGTGTAGCTGCTAGGGGGCGCGCTGGTGTCAGAGCCGTTAAGCCCCTCTACACTGAGGGGAATAATGCGCGTGCACGCGGCTCTGCACTGCTCCGCGCGGGCTGCAGGAGAGGGGCAGTGAGATTAATGCAGCTCTGAGAGAGCCAAGAGAACTGCCATCAAACTCCAGAGCAAAACCCCACTCCCCTCCATCACACGCTGCACACACAGAGTACAGAGTACACTAGCACATACACATCTGCTCTGTTCACCCACACACACACATTCCCAGAGTCTTATCTAGCCCACTGGAGCCATTAACGAGTAAAACCACTACAGAATGACTTCAGAACTCAACCATTCAGATGTAAATAAAGCCATTTGGAGTGATTTTACCATTTCTAGAAACATCTCAGAGTTGTTTACAAAGCTTTGAAACCTTCAATGCAAGAAACTTTAAACCTCTTAACAGATCAGTTAGCATTGTCCTCGAAGCGTGGTGAGCTGTCCACTGATTTTGTGTTAGTGGCAGTCCCAAAAGTGGGTGGTCCTGGGTAAGTATTTGTTATCCTTTACCTTCTCAGCTTCGTAGCACTGTGTGACTGGGGGAGACATATGTAGTGGGAACAATGGGCATTGAGACTATTAGGTCTGATAATACCACAGTTAGTTCCAACGTGATTGGCTGAGAAATGTTACACATTTCCATCCATATAAATAGGCTTCAGAACCCAACAGGTTCGTTCCCAGCTGGAATCAAAGAGCAACAAAGGTTATTCAGCATGAGCTAAATAAGTGTTACGGTAAAGCAGCTCAAGAAAAAGCACAGAGCACAAAGAGTTACAGCACAGTGGACCCATTCTCATTTCTCTGATTTAAAAACAAACAGAAATTACAAGGAAATGAATATACGAAAACGCTCTACGCATATGTGATATACACGTTACATCTGTATCATATACCATCGTGATACGAACCCCCTATAAACAGTGGATTAACCATGACTATGTACAGACACTATCTGTTTATCTATGGCTGGTTAAAACAGACTGCAGCCTTGGTTCCCATCAAACCTGATGGCAATATTAAATGTTACCTATTTCGCCCTTTTATTTAATTGCAAAACCACCCTAAAACACCATCAACAATATTTCTCATAGAGTATATATAATCATTCAACAACAAGAGTCCTTCTGTTTATATTCCTACGCTAATCCTACACATTCTATTAGTAAACACTTATCACCTATAATGTTAAAACCATCTCCTTTTTCATACACAGTGTTCATTTTATCATTCCCATGTACACACACTTTGTAGTTCTAAAACTGGTAGTGATGTGTTAGTGTGTGTTGCGCTGGTATGAGTGGATCAGACACAGTAGTATTTCTAGAGTTTGTAAATCCAGTGTGAAATGAGGCTAATGATGTATTCAGAGCAAAAGATTGATTACAATCTGTAATTGTAGAAATACCAAGTGCTCCTATATGGTCAGTGGAGATGATAACTTGGACAATGAGTGTAGAAACACAGAGATCAGTTTAATCTTTGGGCTGATGGGTGGACTTGATAATTGAAGATCTAGGCCATATGCTTCTGAGGCCTTTCATGTCAGAATCCACAGTTAGGCAAATCCCAAAATAGCTCAGCTGAAGCTGTTTCCCATGCCTTGGACCTCCTTCAGTAGTCATTCTTCACTGAAATTCCTTTGTAGTATAGGACACTGCTTAAAGGCAAAGATTTGAAAAGCCATAAGATGCCTGCAGAGCCATTGTAGCCGTGTCTTAGCAACCAAACAGGGTTTGAAACCCATAACCTCTCTCTGTAGCACATCCATCCTTTTCCTTGTCTATCATTCCTGTGTGATACGCCTTTTTAACTTTCAGGTCGATCACGTAGATGCTTTTTACTCACCGTGATCACTGCCTTGCTTTACATTAAGGGCTTATAATAAAGCAATAAGCCATGAGAGGCCGTGCATTACTGCGGTTTTATCATGGCAAAGGGGGTTGGCATGAATGCCTAAAGCTTCCTTTACTATGATACAATCACTGTAACAAACAATCTTGAGTGGCATATTGCTTTAATAAAACAATGGTCTATATAATATAGTGTAAAATACTTTGATGTTCAATATTTAGATGTATTTATTAAAAAAACAATTAGCTAATGTTCTGCCACATGTTGTAGTCCATTAACAGTGAGCACTGTGGATGTTAAACTACAGGGTGGGCCATTTATATGGATAAATCTTAATAAAATGGGAATGGTTGGTGATATTAAATACCTGTTTATGGCACATTAGTATATGGGAGAGGGGAAACTTTTCAAGATGGGTGGTGACCTTGGCTGCCATTTTGAAGTCGGCCATTTTGGATCCAACTTTTGTTTTTTCAATGGGAAGAGGGTCATGTGACACATCAAAGTTATTGGGAATTTCACAAGGAAAAACAATGGTGTGCTTGGTTTTAACATAACTTTATTCATGAGTTATTTACAAGTTTCTGACCACTTTTAAAATGTGTTCAATGTGCTGTCCACTGTGTTGGATTGTCAATGCAACCCTCTTCTCCCACTCTTCACACACTGATAGCAACACCATAAGAGAAATGCTAGCACAGGCTTTCAGTATCCATAGTTTCATAGTTACGTTAAAATCAAGCACACCATTGTTTTTCTTGTGAAATTCCCAATAAGTTTGATGTGTCACATGACCCTCTTCCCATTGAAAAAACAAAAATTGGATCTAAAATGGCCGACTTTAAAATGGCCACCATGGTCACCACCCATCTTGAAAAGTTTTTCCCCCTCCCATATACTAATGTGCCACAAACAGGAAGTTAATATCACCAACCATTCCCATTTTATTAAGGTGTATCCATATAAATGGCCCACTGTTCATGTGTATTCAGGGTTTTTAAGTTGAGTAGGAAAGCATAGCTTGTTGTCCTCCTTCTAACACGACTCTTACTCTAAAGTTACGGAAAGTAGAACTGCGTTAAATGAGTGTTGTATAGCTCTGTTTTGTGGTCCTGATATCACATTCTTCTAGTAGAATTGAAAAAAATCAGAGTTTTTTTTTCATTTTATTCTTAAATACATTCATTCATTCTCTGTAACCGCTTATCCAATTCAGGGTCGTGGTGGGTCCAGAGCCTACCTGGAATCATTGGGTGCAAGGCGGGAACACACCCTGGAGGGGGCACTAGTCCTTCACAGGGCAACACAGACACACACACACACACACACACATTCACTCACACACATGGACACTTTTGAGTCACCAATCCACCTACCAACGTGTGCTCGTGTGTTTTTGGACTGTGGGAGGAACCTGGAGCACCCGGAGGAAACCCACGCAGACACTGGGAGAACACAACAACTCCTCACAGACAGTCACCCGGAGCAGGAATCGAACCCACAACCTCCAGATCCCTGGAGCTGTGTGACTGCGACACTACCTGCTGCACCACAGTGCTGCCCTTCTTTTAAATACAGTGACGCATTATTATGGACTTCGAATGTGGTGAGATGGTCATATAATGTGTACTTTACAACGACTTCAAAAGTGTCTCCGCCAATCAGATTTTAAGACCAGAACCATTCATATAATTATTCATGCTTAATAACGTTTTTGGGCGGCAGCATGGTGCAGCAGGTAGTGTCGCTGCACTGTGAGGAGTTTGGTGTATTCTCCCTGTGTCAGTGTGGGTTTCTTCCTGGTGCTGTGGTTTCCTCCCACGGTCCAAAAATACACACGTTGCTAGGTGGATTGCCGACTCAAAAGTGTCCATAGGCATGAATGTGTGTGTCGCCCTGGGGTCCCCTCTAGGGTGTGTTCCAGCCTTGTGCCCAGGGACTCCGGGGAGGCTCCGGATCCACTGTGACGCTGAACTAGATAAGTGGTTACAGACAATGAATGAATGAATAATGTTGATGTGGGCATTAGATTCATAGAGTTGTCTGAGGAAAATGCTCTCTAGATAAGCCACACATGGGCCTAAGGTCACCACTCCCAATGCCAAGTGTTTCCTGAGGGTATAAAGCCCTCAGCATGGGGCTTTGGTGCAATGAAATTGTGTTCTCTGTAGTGTAGCTACATCCAATACATATAGCATGAGTGGGATTGATGTCTGTGAGCCAGAACTAATCATCTAACATCAGTACCTGCCCTCACTACATTTTCTGACTGAATGCAATCAGATCTGAACAGTAATGTTTCAGCATCAAGGGTGAAAAACTTCCCAAAAGTGTAGCCACAGTTACTGCACCAGTGAGGGACAAACTACCCGTTAATGCCCTTTATGTCACAACTACTGTTGGATGAGCAGGTGTATCTGTAGAGATTACTGTTACAGATCATTCCTGAGTGCCGTTTGCTGTGGCCTTTTTCTATAGGGATTGGACAGATGAGCAATAAGAATGCTTTTTCCTCCCACACACTCCCATAGAAACACAACCAGTCATTTCTGAGGAGGGCCTGTAACATGCAAGTGGCACCTGTAGACTTCCCGTTTCAAAAGGAAGGAAAACACAGTGAGGCTACACAGTGCTAGAGAAGGTCAGGCTTTACAAATATATAAATAATCAAACAAACAGTTCTTACCTGGAAAAGCTTTTCATGGGCATGAGTTTTTATGAAGCAGAGGAAACATGCGGTGGAAAAACATTTGGGACATAACCAGTAAGAGTTTACCTTAACTGACCATTACTGATTTTGGATTAGAGAGGCATGCTGACACTGCAGGTGGTGTCACCTCCCTGTGTCTGCACAGGTTTCCTCTGGGGGCTCTTTCTTCATAATTTAGTAAGCTGAAGATATTAATTCATTCATTCATTCATTCATTATCTGTAACCGCTTATCCAGTTCAGGGTCGTGGTGGGTCCAGAGCCTACCTGGAATCATTGGGCGCAAGGCGGGAATACACACTGGAGGGGGCGCCAGTCCTTCACAGGGCAACACAGACACACACATTCACTCACACCTACGGTCACTTTTGAGTCGTCAATCCACCTACCAACATGTGTTTTTGGGAGGAAACCGGAGCACCCGGAGGAAACCCACGCGGACACGGGGAGAACACACCAACTCCTCACAGACAGTCACCCGGAGCAGGAATTGAACCCACAACCTCCAGGCACCTGGAGCTGTGTAAGCTGAAGATATGTTCATTTTATTTAAGCTTTCCTAAAGAACACATACCAGTACCAAAGTCTTTAAACCTACTCAAAATCAGCAATTCAGTTAAAAATCATTAATCGCCAAAACCCAGGAAGGGAAACTGGTCTTAAAGTATGGGATTGAAGACCTCCACCCAACATCCAGTTCTGAACTGATGAGGTTTGTGATGTCACAACAACCAAGGCCTTTACAATTACCCATTCAGCCTACTTCAGCTTAGCGACACCATTTCCAACAGAATGTATCATTCCAGATTCTTTTCTGCGGTACAGTGCTTTCAGCCAATCAGAACAAAAGGTAATTTACATAGCCTGGTTCCAAGGGCAGGAGAGGTGGGAGATATGGGATGCTAAAATGAACTGCAACACAACCATTAAGTGATCAGAGGAAAACATGAAATTAGAAAAGGAAAGTGTAGGCTCTGGCTTTATTTATCTACTGCTACTACATTGCAGGTGCTAATAGGCTTTAATGAGGAAAGCCAAGCAGCTGTGGTGAAAATAGCTCATGCTTCCTTGTTTTCATTATAACTCTAAGCAGCTGATATCTAGATGTGCTATTCTTCTTAAGGCATTCTTACCATGCTCCATTAACTCAGGGTGTCTTATTTTCTGTTGGTGTCATCTGCCAGTAATGCGAGGGGGAAAT
The DNA here is from genome assembly GCF_029633855.1 of Hoplias malabaricus. Lineage (NCBI taxonomy): Eukaryota > Metazoa > Chordata > Actinopteri > Characiformes > Erythrinidae > Hoplias > Hoplias malabaricus. The sequence goes on from NC_089802.1 coordinate 8,080,435, forward strand.
GAAAACAAAACAAAACTATTCCAGCGCTCGCAGCCACATTGTGTCGCAGGCGGCTGACCCAGAAAACTGCAAAGAGTGACAGAAAGGGGTTAGACTGATATTTGGAAGGTGTCTATTAGGACACAGGATAAAGCCATTTAAGATAAGATAACACTTTATTAATGCAGAAAGAGCTTAGTATTACAGAAGCGAGACATATATCTGCACATGGACTGATATAAACAAGTCACAAACAGAGAAGGAGTAAGTTACAAGCGATAGTTACAAGAGCAATCTGTATATATTTATACTCCACGCCGTATGTATATATCCTGTCGAGCGGCTGCTTGGCTTGGGGAGGGTTCCAGGGTCAGAGATGTGGCAGTAGGTCATGAAAGCCCAGAAGAGCAGCAACTGCAATCCGTCAGAAGCTGGCCTTCATTCCCCACTCTCCAGCCAGACATAAGAATGCAAAAATACTACAGAGCTGCCTCACACACACCAAATGGAAAGTGACACTGACACAGCCCAGTTTAACACACTCAAGCTTCATAAACCAGCTCTGACTCTCAACACAGATCAGTCCTTAAACACGTCACACGGCTGCAGGACTCAATCGGCTTGGATCTCGCTGATGGACGATGCTAATTACCACCGTGCTGCCTGATCCAGAACCACTGAACTCCTAATGGAAAAATCAAAACACATTAGGACTGGCATATCATATGATTCCTTCTTTATTCTCTTGTCCTCTCATGTCCTCTCAAGTCCTCAAACACAATGTGGACACTGTCTTGCCGCTGAGGATCGACAGTAATAAATTACACAGACTGACTTTTTATTCAGTTAAACTGTGTCTAAATCCATCAACAGGTGGCAACACTTGTTTCAAATATAACGTAGGAGATGTTGTTAGTTTCTAAAATGGCTTTGGACTAGTGTTGCCACACGTCCTGGATTTCCCAGGATTGTTCTCTTTTTTTACTGTCTGTCCCGGAAAATTGATCATCCTCCTCGGGACGCCTATTATACTGTTTTTTTTTGTGAAAACGCACTTCCATTCACATATTCATTCACATTAAAATAAACACATGTTCTGCAGTTGCGACAGTGTTCTCTTCCCCACACTTACATGGGTGTGGCGTGCAGGTCTCTGTTGTGGTAGCGGATGGATACTTTTATTTGATTGGTTGTTACGTAGGCTGTGTTCGAAAACATAGTGAAAATTCACTTCCTAAACAGCTGTCTAACTAATGAGAGTTCTATTAAGTCATTGCCTTGTAAATCAGGTTATTCGAAAGCAGAGCGATATGTCGCGTTTTGCTATGATGCGAACACGGGGAGCATCACACCATCCTACGCTTTTGAACACAGTATGAAAAATGAAAGTTTACCTTACCTTTAATCTATCAACTACTGGATACGCAAAACCACATGAAGATTGTGCATACAGGGAACAACAGACGGTATCAGAGCGAGAACTATTGGTTTGTAACTTGGTTTGTCTCCAGCCTCTACCCCTTCAGTAATACTACAGGGTAAGTAATACCCCTCCACCACTCCCCGTCCAGGATGTGGCAGCCCTGCTGAGGACCAGGACCAGACACTGCTCCAGTTCCATTTTTCAGGGAGTAAATGATTTAAAACGAGTAAAGATTGATAGAAAATGGGCTTTCAATAAACTTACCCAATGTCCTAATTAAAAATACAATACACTGCAAAAGTCAGAGACCATGCTTCATTAAGTCAGGCCATTATTTACACGTTATCAATCTTTAGTGCCAGAAATCACATTTAATAGACTGTATCTAGAAAAGAAAATACTTAATATATAAACTCAAAAAAGTTATAACTGAGACTTTTATAATTGAGGCAGTGTGAAGAAGAGTGGCCATGTTCAAATAATTCATTCATTCATTCATTCATTCATTCATTCATTCAAGGACAAGGTACCCATCCGTCACAGTGCATCATATATTCACCCAATAACTCACATACACACACACACACACCTGTGAGGAATTTCACACTGCCAGTCCACCTAACAATATGTGTTTTTTGGACTCTGGGAGGAAACCTGAGCACCCGGGGGAGACCCACACGGACACAGGGAAAACAAACCAGCTCCTCACAGACCCAAGTGACCCAAGGCAAGAATCAAACGCAACACCCCAGGACCTTGGAGCTATGAGCCACCACGCTCCCTGCAGTGCCACCATGGTACCCTTTAAATGGTGTAGAAAAAAAAGAGTTATTAGAGTTTCTAAAATAAACATGATCAAAAAGTCAGTGTTCATTATTCATTTATTAAGGTGTAAATACAGGAGGAGTCAATGACTGCAGTGTCTCTGTGACCAGTTTCTGTGCTCGATGAGAGTAAGTAAAGGAAAGCAAATGATGTTTGTGGAAGTGCAGCATGTGAAGATAAAATTACTAATAATTATAAGCCATTCTGAGCAATGCAGATGACTCAATTTGGCTTCTGTTTTGATTAATGTTTTCCCCACTGGACCCGAGACCTAATGTGTCACTCATTCTTAGCATTCCATCTCCCATGATATCCACAATAATAGGATGTGTTTGCATTCATTTGCCTGTGCTTATTTGCCAGAGAGAGAGAGAGTGTTAGGAATGGAAAGTACAAGTGTGGTACTGTGAAAAAAAACAAACAAAAAAAAACAACAAATCTGCACTGCTCTTATCTACTGCGTGTTCAATAATAATAAGAAAAAAAACATGCAGGTTGCATTTGTCAGGCCAACTCTCGTGGGTTTTAGAGATATTAAAAATTAAATGAAATAATGAAAGTCATTTTTTCCTCCAAAGGGAGAGCAATCGCGGGACACAACAAGGTTTATATTCTAGATTGGACGCCTCAACCTCGTACCTTATACAACGCATAAACTCAAGACTGAATTTATAATTTGTCCTTCCTCAACCCCCCAAATAAAGAACGAAGCTGCGGAGGCTTGGAGGAGAAGGCTGGTGTTTGTCTGGCCTCTGTGGGCTGACTGTCAATGCCTGAGTGTTGATCAAATAGAGGAAGATAAATACAGGCTCCTCTATCAATCAACAAATTGCAGGACACTTTTAAAAATAGCCCAGGCCCCTAATGCCCATCAGATTAACGGCACTAATGGGAATTGTTTCATCCACGTAAATGCCTCATTTGTTTCATGCAGATTTTTTTAAGGCTACCCTCAGTGACTGTAGTGAAAGCATGTGGTCACTCAATTACATGCCTGACTAACAATCAGTTTTTGATTATCCTTTATCACGATGGCCATTTGTTCTGCTTGATATCTCCGTACACTTCAGAAGTGTTGAGGTCTGGAGGTGAGCGTTGTAACTCTTCTCTTCGCTACACCTCACACAATATCTCATTGAACATTGTAGCTTCGAATCAAACATACAGGTTAACTACGTCTGTTAATGTCACAGCAGAATGACTCCTGTTGTCAAAAATATAATGATAAAATGCTATATTACAGCTATATTCCTGAATTCAAAGTACTAACACGTATCATATTTATAACACATATTTTTTATAAGGGGCGGCACGGTGGCGCAGCAGGTAGTGTCGCAGTCACACAGCTCCAGAGACCTGGAGGTTGTGGGTTTGAGTCGGGTGGCTGTCTGTGAGGAGTTTGGTGTGTTCTCCCTGTGTCTGCATGGGTTTCCTCCGGGTGCTCCGGTTTCCTCCCACAGTCCAAAAACACGTTGGTAGGTGGATTGGCGACTCAAAAGTGTCCGTAGGTGTGAGTGTGTGTGTGTTGCCCCGTGAAGGACTGGCGCCCCCTCCAGGGTGTATTCCCGCCTTGCGCCCAATGATTCCAGGTAGGCTCTGGACCCACCGCGACCCTGAACTGGATATGAGTTACAGATAATGAATGAATGAATATTTTTTATAAATTCTCTTAAACTGAAAAATAAAAATCCTATGCCCTGTGTCCACTGCTGTAGGACTAAAGGATGACCAACAGATGAGCTACTGTCTCTGACTTTACATCTACAAGGCAGACCAGCACGCAGACCTCTGCTGACTATTAAATCAGCTGTGGGAATAGCTGAGTCTTAATGTATGAAAAGGTGGTGTACAAATAATGGTGTTTGACTTAAAACCTGACAAAACAGATAAATAAACAGAGTGACATGTTGACACACTCGCTGCGGTTCCATATGGCAGCTATAGGCATCATGAATCATAACGTCACATGGTTTGCATTTACGCAAGTGCTCTTTTGCGAGTCGTCTTTCTATGCACCATGGAAACTGTGGGCAGTTTTCCCTTAGTTATCCGCCCTGTAGGGCTCCTAAACCCGTTGCTTTTTAGAGAAATCTAACACCTACAGATAAAAATGTGTTTCACCCACACACCATTTGGTCTCTTAAAACAAGAAGCACAATATGAGCTCTGTGTTACTTCTCCATTAAAAGGAGATATACTGTAGACCCTTGTATTCCTCTCGACGCTTTTAATGGCACTTGCATTCGTCATCTCTGTGCATAGGAATGCACCACACTTGTGAGTACATTAAACACACACACACACACATTATCATAGCTTTTCCTAGCTGCAAAACGAAAATGATCTTCAGAAATCCGAGACTTCATTTTTATTTTATTGTCATGAAGTGAAAACATTTCACTAGATTTCTGAGGGGTTCAGATATAGGACAATGCCCCAGTATCAGAAACGAAGAAATATCTGACAAAAGAATACGTGATTCCAGAAACAGAGTTCAGTAGAATTAATACATTTTCTAAAAATGTGAGTCATAACAACCACGCACTTATGGCTTATAAAGCAATCTCTGAGAGATATGAGGAGGTCAAGCTCCAGTCTTGCATCTGATATCTGATCTAAAAGCATCCACAGGTGTTTGTGTCCATGCTTCCACTATGGAAAAAAAATTAAATTAAATTAAAAATCAGCCATGTGGGTCTGCAAGGATGTGTACAGTCAAGAAACTGTTACAGAGAGAAGGAAACAGACAAAAAAAAAAAAAGAAAAAGAAGCTTTCCAAATCAAGGAAAAACAAAGAAGCTGCTGGCGTTCTCAGAACAGTGGGCTGTCCACCCCAGAGCCCAGACCCCAACATCCCTGAATGGGTTTGGGATTCCTTCAATCAGGAGAAGCAGGGAATGCAACCAGAACCATCTCTGTAACTTCAGAGATGTGGAAAAGCCTCCCTGTTTATGTCACCTCTGAAGAAGTGAAAGCAGTTCTGCTGATCAGACTGGAAGGAGTATTAAAGCCAAAGTGAGGTTAAAATAACTTCTGAAAACTTGATGTCATATTTAGTTGCTGAGGCAGAGTAATTTTCTGTGTAAAGGTGAACTCTGAGTTTTGCCCAACCGTATAAGTACGTCCGGGTTCTAATGGATCGTTGGGTTTTGTGTAGTAGGTAAGGTGACATTGACCTATTTCCTGCTGATAATTCACACAGAGTGGTGTTAAGCTGGGACACCTGCCTTCATTCTGAACATTTTGCCCGATTAAATGACTAGAGCAGATTATCTGCTTTTAACCTCTCTACACAAAGGACACAGGGAGGATTACAGGTAACATAACACACACACACACACACACACACATTTACCTTTGGCCTGGCCAGAGCTGTGCAAAAAGCATGAGAACAACATTTTCACCTTCATGACTCATCAAACAGTTCCCTGTGGTGATACAGGACACTAAGTCATCTTCTCAAGCTTCAGAAAAAAATATCTTAAGTGTCTCCTTATACCACACTGAAGTCATATACTCATATTTTTATACACAAAAATATACCGATAAATACACACATACATATACACATACATAATACTGACCGAATCATCTCTGTTGCGTTAAGTTCTTTCCTGCTCACTGTAATAAGACTGCAAGTGAAGCCCAGCTTTCCCTAAAAGGTCAAAAATAAAATGGTCAAATATGTACAGTTGTGTTAACATTTGATTGACTACAAACACTGATTATCACAAATCGACTGACTCGACTTTGTTAACTTCTCAGACATTTCCGTAGTGTCAATGCATTTACCCGTAGAAGCTGAGCATCAATTCACTTCAGAGGGACTGCATGGAAGGATTTTTTCCATTGCTTCGATAATCACCATTCATTGGATAAATGCCACAATTTTGTCCCGCCCCCGAACCCTGAACGGCGAATGGAGCTGTGGGCAGGTCTGGGTGTGGAGCTTCTGCAAGATGATTAGAGGATCAGTCGAAAGGCTGAATCCTGTTTTGATTGACTGCTATTTTGAACTCTACACCGTCACTTAATCACTGGGAGCTTCAGACCCATCACAGATTTTCCGAGTGAAGTCAAAAGACAAACTGCAACCCATTTCTTGGTATTTGGCCATCAAAACAGCCTAGCTCTGCAGGCCATCGAGAGGACACTTGTGAAGACCCTGGAAAAGACACCTACTTGATACAATAGGATCAAAGGCCATTTTCTTGAAAAGGAATGGAGGGCAGAATTTATGTATAAATAAATTGACAAACCAATAAAGACCTTCCCTTCTTTGAAAGACCAGCAACCAGCACTGCTCTACACTCCTTACTACAGGAACACTACTGATATCCTGCTTTCTAAACTGTGCTGAGTTATATTACACAGCTCCAGGTTTACAGTGAACACACACTGAGGTGCCCTGTGTGAATGGCACTGAACCTGCTGCTGTTGATATAACATTTTTACTTCATTCTGTGCTTTGGACTGAAAACTGTGATTAGTGCAGCTCTATTGAGAGTTTACATCTCATGCTGTTATTAGTAGAATACCTACTTATGCCACTCATGGATACTTTGTATATGTACAGTACACAGATATATTTCATTCTTCAAAGCTTATGTTTAAAACTACTACTGTAACCACCACCCTGACTAATCTATGACAGTTCTTGTACAGTATGTGTAACATGCTGCTGTGACACTGAAATCTCCTTATGAATCAATAATTTAGTTAATTATCTTATATGCAAATATTTAGTCAAAGTTTCTAACTGAAAATAAAAACACCACTCTCAGAGAACATAATTCTATTTTTTTAATATAATTTATTACTTTCTTAATGTCAGGAATCACGGATGGCAGACTGACGGAGGCGGACGCGCATGCTAAAACACAGATTTTATTAACAAAAGAATATAACAAAACAAAGAGACTTTCACAGAAACAGACAGACAAAGGGAGCTAACAGAGACAGACAAAGGAAGCTAAGCAGACTAAACTAAAATACAAAAGAGCTAGACAGACTAAACCTAAAACGGAGAACTATAGCAAACAGGAAAGACAGACAGACTAAAGACCTAGACAGAGATACTTGACAGAGACCTAGAAAGCTAAATAAACACAGATAGCTAAAGATAAACATAAACATACTGCTAAATCTGAAACTAAACACGGAGGGCTAGAGCAAAAATGACAGACAAACTTAATAACATGACAAAGGAAACGACTAAGACAGACAGACCAGACTGGTAACATGACACAGCAACATTGGAAAAGGAACAACATGACTTGAGGAATGAAACGAATGGCCGACCAACAAGAAGTGAGACAAGGGAACTTAAATACATGCTGAACACAGGCGGAACAAGGGCGGAGACATGGACAATAACAAACAGAGCCATGTGTTAAGAGAGCACATGGCGGGGAAAACAGACATGACAGGACAAGGGCGTGACACTTAACTTCTAACATTAGTGTGTGTGGGGCATAAAATGTGGCCTTCATGAAAGTAAGCCGACTGAATGTGCTACAAAGTAAATAACTCCAGTTACAAACAAGTTTCTGTGGTAATTCAAACAGTGAATAAAAACTTACAATTTAAACGTCAGTCGCATACAAACAAAAGTTGTTTTTCTCCCCAAACATGACATCACACCTTGAAAGACATGGAGCTTTTGAACATAAGTAAGACCTGCATCTCACCACAATCATAGATGTTGCCTTATAACTGATAAAGTACAAAGAACAAATCTCAAGGGTTTCCAATTTAACTGTGTTTTATAAATATAAACAAAGAATCTAATGCCTGCAACACACTGCAAAAACTTGCAAAAAAGTTGCTGTAGGGCAAAATACTGTAAACCATTTATAGAAAGTTTGTTTGAAGCACTACACTGTTAGCAGGTGAATAATATGAAAGGTATAAAAGGAGAATTCACAAAGCACTCGAACAATATAGTTCAAAAAGTGTAAATCATCTAAAAGATTCAGGGAGTCAGGGGAAATCACAGAGCCTAAAGTCCAAGGGTGGGAAACATATGTTCTGTGTGTGACCAGCAAGCCTTCAGGTGGGTTTGTTTAAGAAACTGTCATGCTACCGTGACTGACACATCCACATGTGCTCAGGAGTACACTGTAAAATCATTGTCACTCTAACATGATATGTCACTGCATCAAGGAATGCAACATAAAAATGCAAGAAGGAGGAAGCCATATATTAATTTTGAGGTGAAATACTGGCGAGTTCTCTCTGCCTAAAGTCATGTGAGATGGACTGAACCACAGTGGAAAGTTATCTGTGGTTCAGACAACTCCACATTTCACCTTTTTTTTTTTTTTGAGAAATTTGCCAAAAATAAAAAATATCATACAGACGATTACATAAGGAAAGTGCCCAACCAAAATGGGGTGCATGAGTGTCCACAGCATGGGTGATCTGTGTAGATGTGAAGGTACCATTGATACTGAGGCTTATACTGATATTTTGGAGACACATACACTGCAGTAATGACATCTTTTCATAGGAGACCCATGCCAGTTTCAGTGGGACAAAGCCAGTCCACATTCTCTGGCAGTTATTAAATTCAGATACTTTAAGGTAAATTCATTGTGGATAATGATGCTTTATTGTACATATACAGCTTAAACAGCATAAAAAATAATATAACGAATGAAATGTCAAGTCTTGGCTAGAGGGGTATAAAATGGTCCAGCAGTTTTTTCAGACTGAGGAGCAGTGGAACAGTTTTTTTTTTCTTGAGCTCCATGCAATATAATAGAGTTGTGCTGGAGTGGCTTTTTGATCCAGACCAAATCTTCCAGCATCATTTACCTAATCTCCCTTATGTTTTGAGCCTGAATGCTACCAAATTCTCACAAGAATGTTCCAGTATCGAATGTAAACAGGTAGTGTCACAGTCACACAGCTAGGGTCCTGGGGTTGTGGATTCCAGCCCTGCTACAGGTGACTGTCTGTGAGGAGTTTGGTGTGTTCCCCCTGTGCCTGAGTGGGTTTCCTCCCACGGTCCAAAAACACACGTTGGTAGGTGGATTGACTGCTCAAATGTGTCCATAGGTGTGATTGAATACATGTGTGTCACCCAGCAAATGGCTGACACCCCCTCCAGTTTGTGTTCACGCATTGCGGTTAAAGACCATGAATGAGTGAATGAACTTCAGAAAAAAAAGGTAGATAAGCAGGTATGAAAAAATATTTGCCCTTATAGGATATAACTATTATTGATGTACTTCAATCTGTTGTGTTATTTGGTTGCTATCATTCACTCATTCATTCATTTTTTTGTAACCGCTTCATCGAGGTCGCAGAGCCTACCTGGAATCCTTGGGCACAAGGTAAAAACAACCTGGATATAGTGCCATCACAGAGCATCACACTCTCAGACTTTATGGACAATGAGACATGACCTGAAGCAAGGACAGAACCCAGTACCCTGAGACCCAGTAGCTGTGTGGCATTGACTACAACTGCAGGGCCAACACAGCACTGTATTTTATGTGCAGTGAGGCAGCTTCATGTGTAATCAATAGTCCTGCTAATCTGGTGATGCTATTAATGCCCAGGTGTTTGTCTCTTGATGGATGCTGAAGGTGTAGTGTCAAGTCCAGAGTCACCGGGAACAAACGCAGGATATAAAGATGGATGTTCTTGTTTATTTATGCCTGTGAATGGACTGTACAAAAATATATTGATGCTATAAAGGTTAAAGTAAATACTTCAATTTTCTGTGGTTTGTTTTTGTATATATGTATATATGTTTATATAAATTGGAAATCAAAGCTATCTTAATCCACTTTTGCAGTGATAAACCATCTGAAGTTACTTTCATACTGAATGCTTCCAATCCCTATGGTTTGGGATCTCACAACAGTTGTGGTGGTTTATCAGCTGTTATCAGCAATTTCACTGCACATAAATATTTGAATATTTGGGTCAGAAATATCTCCTAAAACGTAATTGCAACATAGATACAGATTTACAAATTAAATAAATGAATGTCAATCTCTCTTTACACAGCTTTTATGTGTTGACCTTCCTTTTCTCTGGGAGGGAAAACTAACTTGCAATTTTTCAAGTCAGATAACCAAGCTGATCCATGGAGCTAAAGGTTTTGTTGTTGTTATTGTTTGTTTGCTAGCGTTTTAATATTTTTTTCAGAAACATCTCAAACACTACTCTTGGAGAGAGCCAGGTTTGCACTGATTAGTATTTTCCCTGCTATAAAGAACCTGATTGAGTGATCGCTAATCATCAAGTCCTTCAGTAGCTGAACCAGGTGTGTTTGAGCAGGGAAAACACTTATCTCCCCAGTGGTATAGCTCTTCAGATATAACGCTGGAGAGTTGCCCACATATTTCTCCATTGGTCAGTCCAGTTTTTTATTGAGTGTTATAGTATTACATAAACTACCTCATGTCTTGTTCTATTGCACAACCAATGGGGTGTTCAGTGCCTTAATGGAAGACTTCATGGCCTACAATTAAGTTTTTAATTTATCGCCATCTACCAAATTTCTGTAATAAAACAGAATGACCAATAACCAGTGGTCTTCGTATTAAACAAGCTGGTCGATCAATAAAGAAGGGGGCCTTTACATTCAGAAATATATGCAGAAATGCATATGACCATGTTTGGAACATGATGATATTGCCGCCACCACAACCAATGTGCAGCATCAACTTGGATGATATGGCAGCAGCTAATGTGGACCAGTATATGACTTAAAGGTATCCAACACGTGAATCCTTAATAGCAATAACTTTAGCCTTGGGTCACAGTTAGTTAGGTTTCCTCCTAGGCTCTGGTTTCCTTCCAGAGTCAAAAACATATGATGGTAAGCAGAATGACACTTTTAAAGTGTTCATAGCTATGAGTGTGTGAGTACATGCGAGTACATGATGCCCTGTGATAGACAGATGACTAAATTGCATGCAGTTGATACCAGGTAGGTTCCAGACCAACCACAAACCGGAACATGATAAAGCTGGTATCATGTCATTGAATGACATGTCCTCCAGGGGGTATGTTCAAGCTTGCAAAAGCTAATAATTCATAATTACACTCGATGTGTGTTGTTGTCATGGTTGCAGTGTAGGTCAGCGATGTTCTCTGAACCTCTGTTGCTGTAGAAATGCTACACCTTCTATGAGTCATTATCATACTATACTATTGCATTTATAAGTTATTATCATATGTCAGACATCAGCATCAGCATAGGGTCACGTATCAGTCATATCCCATATCACTGCCCTATGGCCCAGTTTTACCTCCCACTGCAGCCATCTTGTAGCTATTTTGAACTGCAGAATTGTTCTGTGACAGATGGAAACTGAAGTCTGTTGCCCAAACCTGACCCTTTGGACTGGTCTGTCCATGGAACATTGCCCCTAAAGATGGATTGCTCAGGTCCATTTTTCTTACTGTGGCATCATGAACACTGACCTTAACTGAGGCTAGAGAGACATGTTGCTTCGTGGATGTTCAACCGAAACCTTTGTTAACATCCTGGATGATTTGTCTTTGTGTCCTTGGGGAAAGTGAAGGCCAGCCACTCCTGGAAAGTTTCTCCGGTGTTCCTAGGGTTCTCGGTTTGTAGATAATTACTCTGGCTCTGGTTTGGTAAATCTTTCAAGACTGACATTGTTCAACATTTGTTTTTCTGTCATCTTTTACACTGTCAGAAAAACTCACTGAAAAGTGTTTAAACGGACCTTCAAAGTAGAGCAGTATGCATTTAATCTACATAAACTCTCTAAACTCATAAACCCATAAACTCTCTATCAAAAATGAATGTTTGTAAATTGTTCAATATAATATTAAAAAATATGGAATACGATACATTTCTGCTCCCAATCTGAAGTTGAAAATCTAACTTCTTGGGAGCGAGGGGGGTGGGCTAAAGCTGGCTTAAAACATCCTAGACTCCTAGAAAATGACTAGACACATATATACTGAGATCCTTCATAACACTGCTGTGTCTGATCCACTCGTACCAACGCAACACACACACAAACACACCACCACTACATCAGTGTCACTGCAGGGCTGAGACTGATACACCACCCAAATCATACCTGCTCTGTGGTGGTCCTGTGGAGGTCTTGAACATCAAAGGACAGGGTGAATTAACAAAGTATGCAGAACAACATATGGTCCATATTCTGTAAATACAGAACCACAAAGTGCTCCTTTATGGTCAGTGGAACTGATGAAATGGACAATGAGTATAGATATGAAGGGGTGTTAGTGTTATGGCTGATTATTGTAAGTTCTCCACTGAGACACAGATACCCGAGAATTCATTCTGAGCCAAAAAGCACTTCTCTCTGGAAGCCATCCATAATCCATAACAAACTTGTGTTATTCATAGAAACTGAACACACTCAAGAACCTCAAACATTCCACTGCAAACTTCTCTCTCTGCCTTTTTCCAAGAGTCGTCTTCTCAAAACAGAGCCATAAATGAACTGTTTATCATTTTTATATATATATATGATTTATATGTAACATCAATAGTGCCCTAAAGCGCTCCCCAGAATGTCTGCATTTTCACTGTGTTCAGTCACACGGAACCTGGGGCTCAGCTCATTGACCCAGTTTGTGCTGTGGAAGTTACTGCTGCCCAGGAAGCCAGATGTCAGTTTCGCGTACCTCTCCTTTCTGCTCTGTGAGGTCCCTGCTGCTATAATTAAGATGTGTTCATTCAAAGGAGATGTGGTCTGGGGCTCCTTAATTAACCCTTTAGACCCCCTGGAAGTCTCAGAACTAAAATTCAGGTGTGTCCTTGAAACTGTAACTAGGCACGTATGCCTCTTTCAGGCTTCAAGAACTTACAGCATATGGCTTGGCTGTGTGTGTGACATACTTGTAAATCAGATTCCTAATATACTGAGAATGACCCATTGGTAGTAGCGATCACTAGACCCCAAGTGGATGTCTAGGCTGAATGCAATTAGATGTTGAAAGCAATGTTCCAATATTTAGTGCAAGTCTAGTAGGAGTAGGAGGAGGACAAGATATTTATATCTAGTGACCAAAGCCATGGCTACTCTTATACTCATGGATACTTTCATTGAGGATACAGACCTCTTATACGTTCATGGATCCATCATAAAAAGATGAAGAGAAAACAAAGTGACATTTAGATATTTCTGCTCTTAAAAATCAAATAGTTGTTACGTAAAAGTTGTGCAGCCGTCAGTTCTTGCTTCAGAAAAATTACAGTGAGTGAGTAACCCGCCAGACAACACTGGAGCACAAGAACCCTTCAATTACAGCGAGGTATTTCACACTCTGAGCTCACTCGTGCGGAAGCCTGTAATTCTACATCCAAACAAAATATCAGGAACAATAGATGACCTTGTTATGATTATTGTGCTGTGGTTGTTTTTGCTTCCCCACAAAATATCTGGCTTATGATAGTAGTAAACATCAATAATCTCTGTTTCCAGGCCTTCAGTCCAGAATTCTGCATCCAGTCCTGGATTCTGTAATCGCCAGTAGAAAAAACATCACTTGCACCATGCAGTTCAGTCAGCTGTAGCTCTACAGAAAGTCCAGGATTGAAATCCAAAATCTGTAGCTAAAGGCCTCTGATATATTTTTGATATCTGATGTGTGTTTGAACCTGGATATCTTTTCTCTCATATCTATTTTCTTCTATATCTATATATATATGTCTCTGTATAACTATCACATTTTTGACTTCAAAACCTAACCAACATCCTTTTACATTGTGTAAAATTCTTTAAAAAATGGACAAAACATAAATTTTCTAAAACAAGACAAACATGTTCCATATATTTCTAGAGAGTGTTGTATTTAACCATCCTCTGAATAGTTATTATTTTGGAGACACAAGGTTTTGTCCTAACAACCGTGACTCTGTGATTATAGTGCTTTTTTCCCACTGAAAAATAATCCTGGTGTTATTTAATACCTGGTTTCAAAGAAATACCATACTATTCATAATAAATAAAACACTGGAAAATTTTTATTCATACTTTGGCATGAACTTATAAAACATATTTCTTTTCCATGAATGGCCACAGCAACCTTAGTGGATACGTGTAGAATACTAGTACACCTAAATGTTGCTAAATGTAGCTGGTTGCTGATTGGATGACAAACAACCACAGCGATCTTAGTGGTTAGGTGCAGGAACAGTGGGTGCTAACAGGATTTTTTGTGGCTGCAGGTAGGAAGAGAATGGGGTGGACCCTATGTGAAGCTCTAATGGATTGGCATAGGATATTTTACATCTTATGTCTTGTGTATCTTGTGTATGATTATAATAACATGAGGCTTGTTCCCCAGCTTGTGCTGACTTTGATTACTTGAGTGGAGCTAAAAATTCCTAACACAAGCAAAACATGCACCATCTGAAATTGTCCCACAGCACATAATATGGACTTGGAGTGCTGAATCTTTAAAACAGTAGAACGGGTGAAACAGATTTTCATGGAAGAAGTGGTAAAGCTTCCCCACTTCAGACTGATCTTGATACAAATATTATAAAAGTTCGGCCTTGCTGATGCTTCAGTGAGCTGGAATGTCCTTTATGCTGCTTTTCTGTTTGCAACAATCAGTGAGTAAAATAAGTGTTAGAGAGCAGATAGCTGGGCAGTTCATGTTCGCCTCCAAACATAATTTTCTAATGATGTGCAATACGTAAAACAATGGCCACATTTACATGCAGGCTTCTTTTGCTTTACTCTCCCATACAGCCTCTCCTTGTGCAAAGTGCGCTGAATAGTTGAACGATGCACATTGATACCATCTGCAGCAAGATGATGTTGTAGGTCTTTGGAACTGGTCTGTGGGTTGACTATGACTGTTCGCACCATCCTTCGCCTCTGCTTACCTGAGATTTTTCTTAGCCTGCCTCTTTGGACCTTAACTACAACTGTGCCTGTGGTCTTCCATTTCCTCACTATGTTCCTCACAGTGGAAACTGACAGCTGAAATCTCTGAGATAGCTTTTTGATAGCTTCATTCCCCTAAAACAGTTGAACAGTCTTTGTTTTCAGGTCATTTGAGAGGTGTTTTGAGGCTCCCATGTTGGCACTCTTCAGAGAAGATGCAAAGAGGAGAAAAACCTGTAATTGGCCACCTTAACACTTTCTCATAATCGGATTCACCGGTGTATGTCGGTCAAGGGTCACGGAGTTTACAAAACAAATTTTGTGTTCAAATAAGTAGTAATAAAGGTATTAAAATCAATAAAATAACAAGGGTGCCCAAATTCATGCACGTGCCTAATTTTGTTTAAATAATTATTGCAACTTTCTGTAAACCCTATAAACTTCATTTCACTTCTCAAATATCACTGAGTTCGTCTTCTATATGATACATTTCACTGAAATTGCTGATCCAAACAACCAATGATTTATAAAGGAAAATCATGATAATTATCAGGGGTGCCCATACTTTTCCATATCACTGTATGTACATTTTGCGCATGAACTGAGCTTGTACAAGGAAACAGCAGCACGCAGCACACATTACTGAACCAGGGGTCTTACAGTCTGTTCTGTCAGGAGGGGGTCCCTGTGTAAATAAGGCATGCCTTCCTCTTGAGGACTGGTAACCCCAGTGCTGTGTATACTAAGTGGTACTCTACACATACACATCATTTCAGCTCGGATTACTTGTAGCACGCATATAAACTGTGATTTTAATCCGATAGGTGAGTGGAGTGTACATATAAACACCTCAGTCTGAATATATAATAGGAATGACATCAATCCATTTGGAAGATATATTTGTGTGTAAATGTAGCCAGTGATTTACACATTTCAGAGGAACTGTGTGTTAGATACTTGCAATAATTATGTTTATATGGACCTATAAATTCTGACTCAAAACTTTGAGAGTTTTTTAAGTTTATGAAAGTTTCTCATGAATTTTGTTCATTCATTCATCACACACACACACACACACACACACACACACACACACAAAGCCAGTCCAAAATGACATGTTTTTTTGTTTTTTTTTGTGGGAGGGAAAAACTAAAGAACTAAAGAAACACAACTGCACACCGACAGTGACCTGAGTTGGAGACTGAACCCAGGACCAGAGTGACAGAATTAGCACTTCTCTATCTGTAAGCCTGGGGCACTGGCGCATTTGTTTTCATTTTACTCATGGCAGACCACTTTCTTTCTTTCTTTCTTTATATTTTTTGACCTGAATCTTGTTATCTCTCATAATTAGCTCTTGGAGACAGATCATTTCAGCTCTGCCTTGCTAGTGGGTTATGAAGCCCGTCTGCTGTTGAATGTCAGGAGGCAGGAGGGTTGTTTTGACTGATTAAAGCAGTCACTATCTGGGTCCTCCGTGCCAGGTGGGCACTGCCAGTGCAGGCTTTCAGCTCATGATGAAGTAAAGAGTAACAGTGGGACCAATTGCTTTAGATGGATACTTCAGACCTGTCCAGAATGCATTAGCTCAAGTTGTCAGTATGGAGGAGGATATATAGAGGGTCCCTCTGGAACATGGCAGGTTTATATTTTTTTTACATGGTGTGGCCTCAAATTAATACAGAGCTTTTTCTTTTTAAAGTACAGTAAAAATATTGAGGCCATTTTACATGGATTTATTGCTTCAGTGTAATAAAATGTGGCCTCAATATATTAATTGGTGGACACAAAAACTTTATTCACAGCCACAGTATATAAATTATGGGTCATAAGACACTTTTTTTTTTATCTGTGGCAAAAAAGAATCGTAATTTCTTGTCTCAGTATCTGAATTCCATATATATATATTTATATATATGTATATATATATATATATAGTATATATATATATATATATATATATATATATATATATATATATATATATATATATATATATATATTTTAATTTTTGGCCTCAGTTTATTAATTCCTGACCACAAGAAAAAGAACTCCAGACCTTAATATTGTTCACATGCTTCAATTTACATTCATTCATGGCCTGTAATTGTTATCCAGTTCATGGTCCCGGTGGGTACAGAGCCTGCCTGGGATCACTGGGCAAAAGGCAGGAACACACTCTGGATGGGGCACCAGTCATTCAGTCCATACACTCAGACGTTAAAGGGAACCTCTACGATTGTTGGGAAACACAGCTCTAAGCTCCATGTCTTTTAAGGTGGAACGGTATGTTTGAAGGAGAATATCGACTGTTGTTTGTACAAGGCTAACGTTTTTGTTCACTGTTTGAATTACCACAGAAACTTTTGTAGCACTTTCAGTAATGCAGTTAACCTTGAATTTGGAGACATTTCCACTAAGTGATACGAAACAGCAAAAAGAAGTCAATATTACCCACCTTTGAGAGAGAGAGAGAGAGAGAGACTAGCATACTGGAAAGAGAGTTTTTTTCATTCATTTAAAGTTGGAAGAAACTGAAGAACTCACAGGAAACACAATTGCTCACCGGCAGTGACCTGAGTTGGAGCTTGAACCCAGGACCAGACTGACAGACTTCACTATCTTACAGACATTTACAGACACTGAGGCTTCGTAAAAACACATTAGCTGCAAACAGACTCAACAACCAGGGAATTAAATGTGTCTTTTGATTACAACCCTGAACTACGCCTTTAACTCACACTCACACCTGGACACTTTCGAGTAGCCTATCCACCTATAATCCATATGTGTTTTGCTGTTAATACCTACTAGAAGCATAAAGCATAACCAGCCCTTGGTAGCATTCCTGAGGAATTTTAGCCCATTCCTCATGGCCTCCAGTTCATTAATATTTTTGGCTTTGTGTGCTTTAGCCACCTTCTGATTGGTTGTTGAGCAAAAAAAACATGACTTGTGTTTGCATCCTAATTTATTTTTGCTCAAAAATAGTAAATCATTTGTTCTCAAAAAAAAAAAAAAAAAAAAAAAAACCTACATAGCAAAAGAATACCCAGCCCTAACCTGAATTTGGAATAACAGTGAATAAATTGAATGACAGTGCCTAAAGTAATACATTATTTTTATTTATTACATATTATTTCAATTTTTTTTTGCATTACTGCAATGTGCTGTAATTATTATTGCAGTGTAAGTACTGTAAACACAAAATAGAACACCACAGTACTGGTGAAACTGCTGCCAGTTAATTATGTAAATTTACAAGAAACGTACTTACAGTGTTATAATACAGTTTTGAGCATTCTGAAGTCAATCTTTTTTGTGCTTCCTGGTCAGCAGAGGCATATTTCTTGGAAGTTGGTCATGGAGACTCCGGCTTACAGTATGCACCTTACTGTGCAAAGTAAATCCTCTTGCTGCAAGTCTTTTGCAGTTACTCAAGAGTTTTTGACCACCAGCTGGTGATAGCTTCCTTTTTCTGCCATGCCCAGACAGTGTAGCCAGTGTTCATTTAACTGTCAACTTGTGAACTACACTTTCAGCTGTATCTCTAGGAAAATTCAGTACCTTTGCTACAGTGGCGGATGCTGGTCTTTCAAAGAGGGGAAGCTCAATTTTGGCCTACATCATAAAATGTGTCGGTTCATTTATACGTAAATTCTACCCTCCGTTCCTTTTCAACAAAATGATCTGTGACCCTGTCGTACCAACAAGGCGTCTTTTCCAGGCACTTGACTAGTGTCCTCTCAATGGCCAGCAGAGCTAGGCTGCTTAAACGGCCTTGTCCCATGTGAAGTGTGTCCGCCTGTGAGTGCTTTGTGACAGGTTGAGTGATAGAAGTCAGTCTGCAAACACAAGCAGCTACAAAAAAAACCCACCAGAAATAGAAGCTCAATTTGTCACTAGTCGTTTTTAACAAAGAAAATGCTGCTAAGAGGTTTAAGAAAGTCAACTCAGAACAGAATGAAAATGTAATGTTCCCTCGGATCTTTACACCAAAGGGTCACTGATTCGCTCATTTCGCTGTCGATCAAAAAGGGATTCAGCCTCAGACAGATCATCAAATCATCATGCAGAAGCTGAGCGTCCGGGCCAGCCGAGGCCAGCCCACTGCCCCATAGACCCCCAGAGATGCTGAGCGTCCGATGGGCGGGACAAAGTCCAGGATTTATCCAATCACTTGTCTCGTTTCGCTGCACTTCGCTGCTTCGCTATTGAACTCTGTGGACGCTCAGCGTCCTCTCTGTTTAAATCACTGTTAATCTGCGCGAATGATTGAGAGGAAAACCGCGTTATAAGAAGCTGATTCTGAACAAAAGTTGAGCGCGTTGTAGTGCATATTTATTCAATGACATGTACACACAACAGTATATATTTGATCACTAATTTTTTGACATTTCAGGGGAAGCTGAGCTTCCCTTGCAGTCTTAGAGCAATCGCCACTGCTTTGCTATATTTTTGTATCCTTTTCCTTGAAAGGCAAGGTAATGTCTTCTCAATGTTTTAGTCAACTCTTGACTTATTTCTAACATGCAGTGAAACATCTCTGTCAATAAACTCCTAGTGATTTGATATGTTTTATTTTAAGTACACCTAATGGAACTAATGAAGCCACAATGAGTTAAATCAGCTGTGTCTGATACACATTTGATTTGCATATATATGCTCTTATTAGGGATATATACAACAGTAGCCATTAAAAGTGTCTCTTTGTGTTGAATTTGGAGAAAACACTTGTGATATTAGTTGTGTTCAGCTATATACATTTTCTTTGCTTGATTGTTTTATTGCTAATAAATGTAATTCGTGATGTGGGTTGACAAATTTTGAATTCAACTGTGTCTTAATTTATTAATTTGACATATTTTTTTATTGTGGCCACAACTTAAAAAAAACCCCACAGTGTCACCTCAAGGGCTCTAGATATTCTGCACTCAACAAATCTAAACTTTTGTCCCATCAGCCGTTCATTGATCCAGCTGCAGTAAGTGCCTGGGGGTTATTGACTAATGGTGGTCTTCATAGGGCTACTTCCTTTTTTTTTCTGGCAGTTCAGAGATTTGATGTCACTGCTTGCTGACATTCTGTAATGTATTATAAGTTTTGGTGCTGGTCCAACAGGACGGACTGGGCTAGAATCTGGACAAATATCTTCCATAAAGTCTTTCAAACACAAAATATGATTTGTTCCAAGTTAAATCTATTAGTGTGGCTCTAATGGAAAAACAGAAATGGTTCACAATGGAATAGATGTGAGTATTTAATGGGCTGTTGCATCAACATTATTCTGAGCTCCCTTAGACCTTCCTCCCTGGTCCCCACAGCCTTCAATGTTAATTACTTCATAACCATGAGGTAGAGAATTAGTCATATCCTGTAAACACTCTTGAAAAAGGATGAAGGTTAAGATGATTATGGGATTTTTTTATTTATTTTTCTTGTTATTTGTTTCATTTTTTTTCAACTGTAATTTCAGTCAGTCATATGAGCTACAGTCATCCCAAGGCAATGTAAAACCGACATCAACAATGTAATTCCGTTACAGATCACTGGAATAGCATTATGAGTGAATGTGTTGAAATGCCACATTCATTTGCACCACAGTATGTGCTGTATGCAAGTCACTGGCCAGAACATTGGCTCCATTAATATTTCTTCTAAAATCAAGGGTACTGATTAGTAGGTTGCTCAGCCTCAATTATTCAAGGAGGGCTTTACACTAGATTGTGGAACATCACTTTGATTATTTGATGGCATCTAACCATTGGATCGGAAGTGAGGTCAGGCATTTGTTAGTGCCATGCATCACAGTCCAATGCTGAAGGGGACCTACAACCCTCCAGAACCCTTGATTAACCTCTTTTTAACCGCTTTTATGGGTGTTTATATACACAAATACCACTGGCAAATGTTTGTCTATACTTGCTCATCCATTTCTTTTGAAATGAAAAGTATTCATAAGAAGATTGTCTCATCTGATACAAAAAGATGTTGCAATTGTGAGAATTTGTGAGCATCTACCTATGAGATCTGTAAAGAGGTAAAGTTCTTATTTAGGATGATAAGCTCTAGATCACTAAAAAAAAAAAAAAAAAAAAAAAAACTCTCCGTATGCCTCTAGCCAACACTCTGCATTGGGGACGATGACTTAAACAACATGTGCAGCAGGTTCAGTGTCTCATTTCATTCTTTACAATGTATGATGGTTATACAAGCTGGAAATGAGATTAAGGTCACCATACTCAATGTCAAGTGTTGGCTAGAGGCATTTAAATCTTCACTCATTATTGGTTTGTGAAGTGTGGATATCCATTCAATACCTTTGTCATGTGTTTTAATGGCTTTTTTGTGATCTGTAACCGATCATTCAGCATCAATGACCTCTCTACGGCTCTGATGGTTGGATGTCATCCAAAACACAATCCACAACCTAATGCAGAGGGGAGATTCGTACAGATCGAGCCAACACTTATGACCTTCTGTTCATGTCTTAGGTGCTTCCTTTAACAAGCAGCATTAAAATTTTTAGACGTATCACGTACATATTAACAGTCTGCCTAGATATCGTTAGAACCAGTTTAAGACCAACCCCTGCAAGGTAATTGTTTTCTTTCTCCCCCTGCTCCCCCCCTCCTTAACTCCATTGAACATAACAGATGGCAGGAAAAAGACACATGCACTAATTATAGCTTTAGGGCTTAAACAGGTGCTGTACAATTACATCCTAATGAAGTGAGATAAAGTGCTTTAACGAAAAAAGTTCTTCATTTCCCGAGCAAGTCGCACCTCGGGTGAAGAGTGCTGAAGGTGGAGAAGAGGAAGGAGTAGCTCTGAATGCCCTCCCCACCCCATGAGGTCTGATGACGACTGGCGTGGTTATTTCGGTGACACATCAGGGAGAAAGAGGTTTTCTTTTTCTTCACCAGTAATTACTCCACAGAATAAAGAAATGTGTTAAGCAAGGTTGTCAACAAAAGGAGTCCCACCGAGACGTCTTACTTAATAGCCCAGACATGTGCTTATATTCCGAAGCTTTTAATTACAGGCTAGAAATAGATCTCTCTAACACTTTTTTTTCCCCCTCTTTGTCCCAACCTGAATCTGACACAAGGATACGTACAAGGATAATGGGACCCCAGAAGTAGCCTTTCATAAGAACTTCTTTCCTCGCCAACACAATCGGGAGAGTAGTAGCTAGTTACTTTTATTTTAGCATACATACTTAAGTAGAGTTCTGATGAATATCTTTTTTGAGTTTCTCCTTTTTCAGGCATTGCTTCCACTTACTGATATCCTTTTTGTGTATAAAGCCACCCACACATTCTCTAAGATGATGGCGCACCATCTAATACCTCTGGGATGAGGGAACACAGTGGGATTTGTGATCTAGGATTAATCATCCCAAATCAGTACCAGTATTACTCTGTGGTGGTCCTGTGGGGATTCTGACCATTGAGGGAATAGGTGAGTATGGATTAAGGCTACTCTAACCATCGTTCTTCAGCACATTCACTAAGTTTGAGATGTTCTTTTCCTGTTCTTCACAATCAGAAGGTCTTTTGTTACCCTGTTCTTTTTTTAATCACAAATGATCTTTCAGAGAGCACTGGGGAAAACTGTGCTAGAATGCCCCTCAGCATACAAAATTAATTCAAAATCAGAACTCCCAAGAGACGGGGAGGGGAGGCGGGGGTGGGCTTTTGATTCCGGGCGATAGAAAAGAAAGAGTGATTACCGGCATCTCTGTGAAAAGATCTTAATTGCACAGAAGAGAAGAGGTTACTCAGATAATGTGTGTGCCAAACTCTTCATGTACAGCTTGTTTATATTCAGCCCAAGCCCTTTGACAACAACCCTACCATGACTGTCACTTTCCAGCGTCAACATAATCCATCTCGGCTATAGATGTCACCCAAACATTGTCCAGAAACATGACCCAGTTTCACAGCTTTGTGCATAGAACGCATAAAACCAATTCACTTTGTCCAGAAATTTCTGGAGACCTGTTTCTCTTTAATCAAGGGGATTAATATGGAGTTGCCACACCTTTGCTGCAGCAACAGCCTTAAAAAATCTTCCAATGTATACATGATATTGAAACATAGCAGTGAGATTTGATGGAATAAATCAGGAAAGTGTTAATGTCGTCGGATATTGATACCGGATGATCACAGACATCACTCCTTATCCCAAAGGGACTCTCCACAACCCAGTTTCGGAGTGCTTTATACACTGTTGCCACGTGCTCATGTGCAGCTCCCCTGATGTCATATTGTTACATGGATTTCTATGGAGATTATTCAAGCTGTGAGTTCACAACAGAACATCTGTATGAGCACATCATAAAGCAATTAATTGTAATAAATATAATATGTCTACAAATATTTTAACATATTATGTACCTGTAAACAATAGCAGACTGGACACATCAAAGGCATGTAACATTAAAATATAAAACACTAATAACAGAAGGAGGCAGTGAACATTTATGATCAATAAGCTCTATAATATAAACATAACTTCAGACCTACTGATGCAACTCCCAAAAATTCCATTACATTTCAGAGGTCAGTAGGATGATGTAAGATAGGACTAGATCTTAAACTGGAGTCTAAAGCTGGGTTTGATAATAGAATGCTTATATTACGTAGGGGGTGCTGTAGGGGGGTGCTGTAGGAGCTCACGGAAAAGGACATGCCCAGCAGCTCACCTTAGTTGCAAATTTAGCCGAGTTTGATTTAAAAAGGAAGATGAAGCATGACTGAAAACAGACAACCAGAAGATGTTTCAGATATGAAGCTTTATCGTTTTTAACCTTTGAACGTGTGTTATTTGAGCTTCAGTTTGCTGGAGCAAGGTCTGTGCTGTGGCTCACATATCTAAGCCTAGGTGGCCAGAATATGCCTCGTTCCTTTCTTTCTGACAGTCCAGCACAAGTCACTCGCTCAGACACTCTCAGTGGTTGTATCATCAGCTCATGTGGGGAGCTGAGCAGTTAGTAAAAATAGCTTCAGTGAGTGTAATGTTTCCACTAATGATTTAACATTTATTGAATGACTGAATGAAAAAAAAAAACACTTCCAGTAATACAGTATACCATATTAATATTCTGAGATAGTATGACATATGAAAATAGTGAATACCGCCCAACCCTAATGTTGAGTCTGTAGTTGCAATGGTCTAATGGCCAAAATTTGGGATGCACTACATAAGAAACAAATGTTTTTCTTAGCTGGACAGATTTGAAGACCTGAGAAATGAAGGCTCCACTTGAAATAATGACTATGGGGTCTATGTGGTGTTCCAGCTGTGGTCAGAGGAGGGATAAGGTATTAAATTAGAGAGTTAGTGACACATGTTATGATTGCTGTACAACCGTACAATGAAACTTGACCTCTGCATGTAACCCATCCATGGCAATGAATACACACACTCGTGATTAAGGGCAGTGAAGACACACCTGGAGTAGACATACTCAGCACACAGTGAGCTTTTTTGTTTGGTGTTACGTGCCTTGCTCAAGGGCACTTCAGCCATGGATATCCCCGCCATTCATGGGGATCAAGCAGGCAACCTTCCGGTACCAAGCCTGGACCTCTACCCATTAGGCCACAGCTGCCCCCTGGATGCCTAAGGCCCTGTATGAGGACAAACATATGTTATCTTGACTAGTCTGAACTAATGAGCCCCAAGTGATATAGGTGTAGAGTACACACAGTGCACAGGCCATAGCACAGCCAACTGGTCCCCACAGGGTGCCCACAGGGAAACTTGGCCTGAGAATGTTGGAACTGGACCTTGTCACTGCCACATAACTACAGGACCCTGGGGGTCCTTAGTTCAATCCCACCTTGGGTGAATGCCTTTGGTGTTTGTTGTGTTCTCCTTGTGTCTGTAGGGGTTTCTTCCAGGTGTTCCAGTTTCAACTCACAGTCCAAAAGCACAGGTTGGTGTGAAATTTACCATAGGTATTGGATTTAGCATAGGTGTTTGGGACTATGTGAATATGTGTGTGTGTGTGTGTGTGTGTGTGTGTGTGTGTGGTTTTAAAGTGTGAGTATGCGTGTCCTGTGATTTACTGGTGCCATATCCAGGATGTGTTCCTTGTTTCAGTTGAATTTTGGTATAGAATGCAGACTCACCATGACTCTGAATGGGATGAAGCATTTAAGATGAATGAATATAAATCAGAACTATTTAGGCTCAATACACTTTGCAAAGAGCTTAGCCCCAATACTGTCCAGACAGTCATAGGCTGGTGTGATTTTGTGTTCATTTTTCACACCTGTAGCTTTCAGACATGTCTATAAGAGAACTGAAAAGCACACTTAGGTGTGAAGCATTGCAGAGTGCTCTCAATCAACTGCTACAACTCAGCTTGCGCCACTGAGTACAGCAGTGCTCCTCAGATTCAGCCATAAACAAAGGCAGCGATGAAAAAACGTGGAAGTAACAAATCTAGCCCTGTCCCTGTCCTTGGCCTTAAAGGGATGCTGAGCTTTCTGTTTCCTGTCAGCTCAGTACTGATTACAATGAAAGCTGCAAGAGAAGCAAAGCTGCTCAGTACAGTTGGGTGTGTATCAGCTCTGTATGATTTGGTTTATTAAGAGAGAAAGTATCTAGAGGTAGATTTCCTCTGATCCTCTGTGCTCATGGGCCTCCAAAATAGCCAATATACAATACCAGTCAAAACTTTGCACACCTTCTCATTCATCCATTCATTCATTCATAGTCTGCAACCACTTACTCAGTTCAGGGTCGTGGTGGGCCAGGGGCCTACCCAGAATCATTGGGCGCAAAGCGGGAACATACACTAGAGGGGGCGCCAGTCCTTCACAGGGCAACACACGGACACTTTTTAGTAGCCAGTCCACCTACCAACATGAGTTTTTGGACCGTGGGAGGAAAATGGAGCACCCAGAGGACACCCAGGTAGAGACAGGGCGAACACACCAAACTCCTCACAGACAGTCACCTGAAGCAGGACTTCAACCAACAATCCCTGGAGCTGTGTGATTGGGACACTACCTGCTGTGCTACTGTGCCGCCCACCTCCTCATTCAATTTAGTGTTATTATTATTGTTTATATGTTCTACATTGTAGATTAATTTACAAAAATAATGGAACATACGGAACTGGCAAATAAACATCATCATCACCATTGTCTTTCTTTTCCATATGATCCGTTTCTGGGTCACATTGGCAAAAACACGGCAAAATAGCTCAGGCATCTCTGTGCTTTATAGTTTCCACCAGCCTTCCACCTTCCTGGAGGATCCCCAGGCATTCCCAGGCCAGCAGGGAGAAGATGACACTGATGATGTTTACTAGAATACTCCATATGTGTTCCTTCATAGTTTTTATATCTTTGATGTAGAAAGTTTATATATATATTGCTTTTTAATATGCCTTTGATTTAATTTAGTCATCTAAAGTAATGTCCCATATTTTTTTTCATTATAAGAAAGCCCTTACACCCCATATAATGAAATAAATACTTTAACCTCCATTCAATATCACCGTGTTTTTTTTCTCCTGACCAATGTGGTTTAGAGTTTTTGCATTTACAAACCGTACCAGTAAGTGCTATGTAGTTTTCTTTTAAAAAGCACAGACGTTCTGGGAGAATGGGTGTTGTTTAATGGCTGACTGGGACTACACCAGCAGGCATGAAATCACAGGGAAAATATGTGCACAAGTGGGTTAAGCCTACAGGGGAACAAAAGCACACACAATGGCTTTCTTGGGTTAGCTCCTGCAATTAGTTCCCCAAAGCCCACCCTAAACTTTAGTGTTGTTTTATTTCTGTCACATTGGGCTGCGTGTTCTTGGTAGAGTGTAAATTGACCTCACACTTCAGCATGATGAAAACAGATTGCATCTCTCGCACTGCCCCAAACCCAAACACTTGACATACAGGACCCAGCTCTATCTGCAATTCAAAACAAGGCAATTATGGAGAATATAGATGACTTTTGGGATTCGCTGCTGCTAGTCACCAGCCAAGAGGACACTGCTCATAATGGAGCTTGGGGAAGACAGTGAGTGAGACCACAACACTCAACATTATGAAGACATAAATATAACCCCACACCTCACTATGACATGGTGCTGACAGTATCTGACCCACTGGCCTCCATCATCCCTGCCATTTGGTTTTATACACCTCACAGAACAGGGCCTGGTAATGGAAAGAGGCAATGATCACTGAAACAGTTCAGTTCAGCTCTATGGTCTGTAATGAACAGGTATTACTAATAACAGGGACACACTGATCTTCTTTTCCACAACTTTTCTCACAGTTCTTAATGCAACATCTGTGACCAGCTTTGGTCCAAATACAACAAAGGTTTAAACAGCACTGTTTAGAACTGCTAGTATCCACACCTGTTTTTGTAAGTGATAATAAGCCACAGCTCGGTTCAGCACAAGCGCTTATGATAGAGGTGCAGAAGCCCTGGTTTTAAGTCCTTTTCACTCACTTCTCATTTTTCTCTGTTCTTGGTTTCATCCGTATTTAATCAATGCTCATTTTTCTCTTTTACAATTGTGTTCATTTTTTTAAAGCAAAATTTATTGGACTGTAATAAAACTATTTTTTAGAAGGTCCTTTTAAGGAAACCATCCACAGCAGGGCTTTCAAACAGGCCTTTTTTCAGTTATTTCAGTTCTCATGGTTTTATATGTAATCACTGCTATCACCCTTGATTAACCTCTATTGTTAAATCAGCATTAACAGAATATGACGTCCTAGTTTCTCCACTCATTGTCCACCTCCTGATCAAAGGTGCACTTTTGTCCATCTGTTAATTTACTTTTTTTGCTAGTCCTCTTTCACCTTGATTTTCGCTGATCAGGAAAACCCAAGACCACAATAATACAGAGCCGGTATTATTTGGTTGGTTGATAATTATCAACGCTGCCATGACATGGTGTGACGTGGTGGTGGTGTGTTAGTGTGTGCTGCACCGGTACAAGTGGATAAGACACAGCAGTGCTACACCTCGTTGCATCACCTTTACAGTAAGTATTGGAACATTGCAGTGAGGATCTGATGACTACAACACACTGAGGTTGGATGATTACTTCTGGACAACAAATGCAAGCCCTGCTCATACCCTTAAGTATTAAATGGACCACTTGTTACATCACTATACACAAAACAGAGTTCTGGGCCTTTATACATCTTTAGCCAATACTTGGCATGTTTTCTTAGACCTTGTGCAGCTGTTCCAGTGAGTCTCATTTCATTTCATGCTTTTCTGTTGCTATATTTTGTAATAATACCATGATATGTGCAGTGCACACTTGCTGTGCCAGAATTAATTGCTGTGCATGTGGACATCTAAGCAAACTGCTAAAGGCTTTAACCACCACTTATTTTTTTATTTAGTAATATCTGCTCTGCTACACATATAAATCCAGCAGGGACGAGTCGTCCTGCATTACATTAGGCTGCTACCACAGTGTTTTGCATGACAATGACAGACTACATTTTTCAGTTGTTTTCTGGCACAACACAGTGCCTCAGACTCATAAACATTTAGAGGGATAGACAATCTAGACAGTTTTGAGTGGTGAAAATAAGATTTCTCCCCTAACTTACATGCAGTTATTTGGATTTAAGGGGCAGTACAGTGACACTATATACCATAAATATAAATGTAAATGTTCTCTCCAAGTCTGTGTGGGTTTCTTTCAATTGCTCTAATTGTGACTGGACGGGTGGGTGACCATCTGTGATAGACTGTTGCGCCCTGTCCAGGGTTCCTGTCTAACACCCAATGATTCCAGGTAGGCTCTCTATTCCTCATCAGGAAAAAGCTGTTACAGAAGATGAATGAATGAGCTAACTGGAATTAATTGAGAATACTTATATTCTATTCAGAATCTACCCAACTACAGTGAAACAGTCTTCTACTCCACACTGAAGATCATATCAAACACAGAGCTCTCTAAGATCATTAATAAGCAGTGAGCAGTGTTTCAGTGAGACTCAAAAGATTTGAGAAAAGGATATTTTACTGCTGTAAGGAGGCAGTTCCTTATCCACTGTTTGAACTAGAACGTCATAGACCAATATATTAACTCCCTACTGTGTTCACCATCAAGAATAAGCAGTTTCATGGTCCATTGCTGGCTTTTATACCCCTCTAGCAGGCTCTTAGCATTGGGAGTGGTAACCTTAAGACCATGTACAACTGCTGCAGTGCATTTCGATTGGTTTTACCATATAGTTATAGAACAACTCAGATTTTTAAATTTTCTTTTAATTTTTAGATGTTTTGCAATTTTCTCATGCAAAACGGTAAAAGAGTAACAATCCATTGAAAGGTTTTCCCAGGAAGCAAAGGTAGTTTTTAAGTAGCATCACTTAAAAGAGGACATATTATGGAAAAAAAACCCATAATAATAATAATAATAATAAAGAGTTTTGCTCCTCACTCATTGGCTCTCGTACTGAACTGAACTGTGGCTCATTCGCATTTAAAAGAACAAGTGTTGAAACCAGTCCTTCTGAGCAGGGCTGTTTAGACTGGGGGAGAAGGCTTCTGTGTTGTTTGTTCCCTTTGTTATTTTGACCAAAGCATGTCATGTTTCATTAAGACCCAGAACTGTATTCACTTGTGGAAAATGGAGTATAATATGCCCCACTTAAAAATATTTAAATTCACACAGGAATATCTGAATGTTTCTGATGATGACTGGGAAAGTGCCAGGGTTCTAAAAGTGTGATCAACAGAAATCCCTTGATTATTATAGTCATTCCAGGTTGATTTATTCATATTTGTGGGAGTCAGGGAAGACCTTGTTTTTAGTCATAAGGGCATGCTTTAAAGTGTTCGTTCAGAGGAGCAGCCTTCTAAATTTATAATTACTTTTGCCAGAACTGACTGCTTTAATTCACATTTCTGTGAGGGTTTTTCAGTAGACAAGTCCTTCATCTGCCAAACGCATGAGGAAAGAGCACACTTTTCATCGCTATGCCATGGCCGGCCTTAAATTGATTTATCACTGCAGCAATGTACGAGATTTCAGTCATGTGTCGCCTTTATTTGTCACGGTGACAATAGGTTGATTGATGGCAGACTTGATGATAGTGGGCAGTTAGCAAAATATATAGAAAAAAGACTGTATGTAGGACATTTGACGGAAAAATATATATTTTTAAATGGTCAGGGGCTCTGTTACAGAAACATCCGAATGAGAAATCCTTTTAGTCACCATGACAACGGCCGTTAGAACTGAATTCAATACAGTAGCCATTACAGAAGTTCATTATCTCATCCTAAGAGTGTATTCACACTTGGCAGGCTTGGGCTGATTAAAATAATCTCTGGTGGGATTGCTTGGATCTAGCTGAGGTAAGAACACAATATGGACCAACAATGTCAGAATGGACAAAACACAAACTGGTCAGTCATCTCCTTGGCTCCAGTTTCTGAAAAACAGATGGAATTCAGACACACTTTGAGAATGAGAAAGTATATTGTAATCTCTTCAGGAGTTTGTGAGCACTTACAGACACCCTGTGTTTCAATTCTGGTTTTAACTTGCCCTCGCCCACTTTGCCTTGACACTTCCCCTCTGGGAATCCCTGAGGCCGTCTTGAGAGTCGTTCTATTTGTGTATGAACAGAAGTGTGTTAGAAGAGTCCTCGGAAGGGTGAGGAAACGAGTCAACACTTATGTACACTTCAGAAGTAGAACTTGGCCAGAATACATGGCAATGTGATGCCATTTCCTTAGTAACATCGAAAACAATGTTGGGCAGAGCAGTTTATAAGTGTTAGGCAAAACCAAAGCAATCTACACAATGTTTAAAATGTTAAACATTATTCAATTAATTACTACCAAATATATATTTTACACTATGGTTAAGTTATAAATGTTAAAAGAAATACTCACTGTTCACTCAGTGCCCTTGTGATCACTGATTGAAATCGTCACTTTTTCAAAATATTACACTCTTAACAATAAAGGTGCCCGAAGGAAACAATGCCACAGAAGAACCACTTTTAGTTCCATTAAGAACCATTATGTTAAAGAGACGTGGCACTTTTTTTCTTTTTTAAGGTTTACTAATCCATCACTTTATGTTAATGTTTAACCCATTTACACATTATTAACAATAGGGTTCTTTAGGGAACCAAAAGTGTATTTTTTTTGAGGTGTCACTCAAATAACTTTTTGTGGTACCTTAAGTTTTAACAGTGTAAGTAAAAAGTGTTCAAGAAACATAATGTACAAATGAATAAAGAAGTCAATTCAGCAGGGTGCTATTTATGTTGTTTCAGACAACAAGTGTGTTACAGTTGAAAAACATGCTCCTCCCCTTTACACTTTAAATGGCATGAGAACCCACTGGTCCAAGTTGGCTACAGCGTGTGTTACAGGTTTCAGGCGTGATACCAGGTGGATTACAGCCACAGGAGAATTCAGTTTCTCGTGGCTTATAACTCTACGATATCAATCGGGTGGCACAGCAGGCAGTGTTGATGTCACACAGCTCCAGGGTCCTGGGTTTGTGGGTTTAATCCCCACCTCAGGTCACTGTCTGTGAGGAGTATAGTGTGTTCTCCCTGTGTCTGTATGGGTTTCTTCCAGCTGCTCTGGTTTACACACACAGTCTAAAAACACATGCCGGTAGGTGGACTGGTTGTGTGAAATTGTCCACATGTGTGTTGTGTGTGTGTAACTGGGAGAATGCATGACATTTTCAATGGGTAGGAGTGACTGGGTTAGGGTGTGAAATTGTCCATGTGTGTGTGTGTGTGTGTGTGAGTGACTGGGTGAGTGTGCGATGCCTTGTGATGCACCAGTGCTGGATGTGTTCCTGCCTTGTGATGCGTCCAGTGTTTCCAGGCAGGCTCCAGACCCACCACAACCCTGAACACCATTAAGTGGTTACAGATAATGTGTGAATGATAATAATTATAATATAATATTAACCTTTTGTATATAACTTATTTTAACTTTCAGTTTATTACATTTTAAATGTATTGTGATATTTTCTGCCAAAATTGTTTAATATTTGACTTCATGTTTATATTTCATCTATATATGTATTGTTGATAGCTTTCAACAGGCATAACTACAACGATCACTTCAAAATGAGATATTGAAAGATATCCTAAACTAAGGTTTGCTTCTGCTGTATGAATTCACCCAAATCTAAATACAGGAGCTTTCCGTACTACAGCCCCTGGGCCCCCACTTTGAAACACAGAACACAAATGAAATTTGCCAGAGACCACAACACTCGGGTTCATAACTACAGCTAACAGTGCACTGCAAATACGAAGCTAGCAAACAATAGTTATTTGAAATGTTGGCCTGTGTCACAGAACTGATCTTCTATTTTGGATGAGACCAAGACATTTTCTCTAGAATTCTCTTAATCAGCCCAAAGCTAAATTCCCATTAGTTCTTTGTATTTTTTTCCTCGCAAAGGTCCACAATGTCAGGACAATTTGAGTAAACACTCATTTCCCCATTGCTTTGCCCCGTTTCACCCATTAATGCGATTATTTAACACCAATCCTCCATCTAATTTATGCCACATTGTTTCAAATTTTGTTCCCATGGAGGAGCAATAATGGAGCTGACACAATGTCTAATGTGTAATTGTGATGAATTGCAATCTGGTTCACATGTGATTAGTTGTCCTCAAGGGGGGCGTTTCTCTGAAATATGTTTACTCTCCCACCTTATGACAGAGAGAGAGAGAGAGAGAGAGATAAAGCTGCATCACCACACATCAGAAAATCTCCGGGGCTCAGAAGCCTTGCACTTACCTTGTTAAGGGTTCACATTTTTACATAGAAATGAAACTTTTATCTAAAGTGCTGTTTTAATAACCATGTTCTAAAATGTTCATAAAATCATGGTTTTATACCTGTGGGGAAAAAAACATTTTCAGAGTTAGCATCAATTATTATTATTATTATTTAAATTTTATTTTGTCAAATATTAAGAAACAAAAGTGATATCAGAGATTGATATAAAGCCTTTAAAGCCCCTGGGAACCTTTCAGAATTTTTTTGTTTTGTATAATTCTAATCTTGGGTGCTAGGAGAATAGTTCAGTAAAGTTTAAGTAAAAGGACTATGATAAATCTCTCCTCAAAAATGACCAAAATAAGCTCTCTGAGAATG
Source organism: Hoplias malabaricus (assembly GCF_029633855.1). Taxonomy (NCBI): domain Eukaryota; kingdom Metazoa; phylum Chordata; class Actinopteri; order Characiformes; family Erythrinidae; genus Hoplias; species Hoplias malabaricus. The sequence goes on from NC_089802.1 coordinate 8,113,689, forward strand.
GTACAAGTGTGGTCCAATATACTAATGTCTGTGCATGACTGACAGCTCTCTATCACTGGAGAACAGAATGCTGTTTATGTTACCGTGGCAACACACAGCCTCCAGACCGAAGAGTTGCAGGGTTTTTTGGGGTTTTTACTCTGAAATGCGGTTGTCATTTTACACATGATACACAATAAAACGGCACAGACAGGTCAAATTCCAGATCAAATCAAGTTCATGTACGAACATACAGATGAGGAGTTCAAAGATGATTCATAAGTTCAGAGAGCACATAACTGGCGCTCACGGTTGGTGATGGACTGGTAGGTCAGGTCTTTATCCATTTTACTCTTGGATGGGCATCCAGGGAAGGCACACACATGTAAAGCTGGCATAGCTTAGTGAATAGCTGGATAGCTAGCTCACTTACTAAGATGGTTCCTAAGCTCACCAGTCTCTTCAATTCACAGAGAAGGCGTGGCTATGATAGCCTTGTGGTTGGTCAGGGTAAGACATACATCCAAGAGGAGAGCAGTACTGGTCATTTTTGAGGAGAGATTTATCTCTGTTTTGTGTTTTTTTTATTTAAACTTTGCTGAATGCTTCACATAACCCCCAAGTTCAGAAAAAAAGGCTGTACTGTGATTATAGAAACAAATGACAATGCATCCAACATTACAGGAACTTCATGTATCTGTTCTACAGCGACAGAAAATCCAATTGTACAAAGAAAGTGTCAATTCCACATGTTATGGCTAATGTGCAGATGCAGATCTAGTTTAAAAAGTCTTAAATGATGAATGTGGATGTTTGGTAGGGTTAGAAACTACAGTATGGACCAAAACTACATAAAGTACTCAGACAATACACAAAATTGCTCATGTGTTAAAGTTAAATATTGATGGAATTTTAATGGATTTATACTTTCCTACCATTTTCAAATGATATTAGTCAGGCAAATAAACAAGGAGTGTAACACTTCCCCCTGTTGTATTTGAGCTATTAATATTTGGAAATGTCTTCCTTTGTTGGAAAGGAATTTGATTAATTTATGTTGGTAGCAGCATGTGTAATGTGTTGTAATTGACATCTTTGAATCTTGAGCTTTAACATTCTCTAAAAGTGCATGAAAAAAAAAGCCACAACCCAAAATCTAATACTGATAAATAAATTAAATTCCTACAAAGTTCCACAGCAGCCACTCCACTGTTGCAGCTACTTTTATACTTTTAGGTTTTTGTCTTTTTATTCTTGCCAAGGTAAGGTCCACTAGAGTCATCATCTCACAGAAGTAGCAGTATTTTGACTGAAGTAAGGGGTGTAGGCAATTCTACCTACTTCTACTTTTCACCCATATGAACTCTGATCCTGTCCTGCTTTGCACTGACTTGGAGAGAAAATAGACCTTGGTTTCATGCCTATGAGACAGAATCAGAATCCAAATCACCAAGTCACAATCCACAAGGAATTCTAGCAAGCTAAAGTAAACAATGCATATGATACATGTCCAAAGCTTTATAGAAACACTCTGTAATTAGTGACTGAGCACCTAACCTGGACACAGCTGTTCAGTTGTGCACACAGCATGTATAATCTCAGGCTCATGGCTGTTCCAGGATTTCCAATTTCGTTTCATGCTCTAAGGTCACCAGGCTCCATGCCAAACATGGGCAACAGAGATATAAAGCTCCACAGTTTTGGGTTGTGGAGTAGTTGGATGAGGCTATGTTCACACAGCAAGTAAAAGTTGCCCAAACCCAATATGCTGAGTGGCTTTAAGAACAATCACACTGCATCTCACTTTTTTTGACTCTATTTATGCCACTTTCCTATGTGGCAATGTGTCTTGGCATGAACAGCCAGATCGGTGTTCGTGTCACTTTTTTCATCAAGCCCATAGGTGCTGAGGGATTATCTGGAGACTCAAGTCCAAAGCATTTTTGTTTAAATTTGAGGTGTTTAGGAAATTGAAATGGAGTGGTCAAAGCATGTTCGTTTTGTAAAAAAATATTGGGCAAAGCAAATTCTGTGTATTTGTTCAGATTCCTGTTCCTCATTTATGAGAGGGAAAAAAATCTAATAGAAATTGGCATTAAGTGTTTTTATAAAGAACAAATATGAGTAGGACATATTTAATAGTAATTCTTTATCACTAGTGTATTTTTCATGTCAGTATGAAGGCTGCTCAAATTTAACTAATTTTGCACTCGTCTCCTCTTTAGAGATCCCATATTTAGAGACTGGGCACATTTTCACTTAAAGTGAACGCAACATTCATACTCCTGTCCAATACATAGTCACCGACTTTTGGAACCAGTTCATGTTTCACATAGAAATCACTTGTCACATAAAAGAGACATTGAACAGCAGAAGGAAAAAAAATATCAGGTCTCTCGCTCTCGCTCTCTCTCTCTCTCTCTCTCTCTCTCTCTCTCTCTCTCTCTCTCTCTCTCTCTCTCTCTCTCTCTCTCTCTCTCTCTCTCTCTCTCTCTCTCTCTCTATATATATATATATATATATATATATATATATATATACACACACACACTCTGGCAATAATGATCAACATCTAAAGCTGGTTTAAATCAGCTTTAGGATCGAAAAAGCAGAACAATGAGAAGCAATGAGGTCCACTGTGATCTATTCTTCAGCAACACTGCTACTATTAGGTCTTTCTAAAAGCTGTTTTCTTCACCACCTCTTCTAAACACAGAGCAGAGCTTATACGTCTTACCAGATCAACTCAGCGTCATTAAAGACAAACATAGTGCGTCGAGCTGTCAGTGCTCTGAGGGCCATGTTGTTTGCTCTTTCATTACAATCAGGTACTGAAACTCCATGGTACCTTTTATGTGCTATTAAACAATGTCGTCTTGATTAATCAGCAAATGGATGTCACATAGTCTCTGTCCTGTATTTCAGTAATGCCTCAGATGGACTTTTTCCCCCTCTGCCCTTGGCTAAAGATAACTCCCACCACATGTTTCATTACCTTTCATTTGCCTAGTTGCGAATGCTCATCTGTGAGCAAAAAGGCCTGCTTTTAAAAAATTAGGGAAAGCTTGCTCTTAACAACAAAGCCCAGCAAGAGGCCGACACTTTCCAACGAAATCTATCCATGAAAAATCATTGGGAACATTTCATCTAGCCAACCCTGACTCTGGACAATGTGTATAATTTCACCCTAATGCATTCGGGTGAGGGTATAATCAATGCAGCAAATGTTCCTTTTAGATTCTATTACTGAGACGTCCACAAATATTTGCTCTCTTCAATCCTGCCGTGTTATTATGATTATTTCAGAAATTTGACATAACAACAAAAGCAACTGACCAAATACGGATGAATGCACTTCAAATGCTGTGATAAAAATGCCAATGAATAAAGTATCCCTTTACAATAAGACAGTAATAACTAAGAAGCCTTTTTTAAACAATTAGGTAAAGTCACAGTTAATCATTAAGTAATGAAATAACAAACATTATTTTAATATTTAATAAAATCCTAAGAATGCTAGTTAATGCTAGTTTTTGTTTCTTATCGGTGATTAACGTTTAATTGTGATAAGAACTGTGACATTATTTAACCATTTACTAAGGCTTATTACTATGAATTATGTACCCTTGTAAAGTGTACCCGACTGTTTTGATCTGACTGAACGTTGTGTAAACATTTCTCTGAACCTTCAGGAGAGGTACGAAAAACGATCCTCATGTCTTGGCTACAAACTAAACACAACTGTGATTCCCAGAAGAGTCTCAGCACAAAGATGCTTGTAAAATGGTAAAGTGAGCATCACTTTGAACAGTCTCTCTCCACCAGTTACAGTGATCTTAGAACTAAGGTGCTTGAGGGAAACTGGGCCCTGATCTGGTTTTCTTTGCTCAGACAGCCAGGAGGCTTAAAGTTCTTCCGTTTGAAATCCTTTGGAGCAGATATTGTCCAGGACAACTGAGTCAACAGGGTCATATAGCAGACATCCAGTAAATCTGCTTTGGAAACAGAGAGAAACTTGTACAACTTCTGCAAAGTTTTCAGCAGCAGTTTCTTCCCTCCACTTCAAAATAAAGCATTTCTGCTGAGTATTGATGAGCTCTTGCTTACATGGTTATCATCAGGTGACACTCTATAATATAAATCTACATTAACGTAAATAAAAATAAGAGTTGATTTTAACAAGTGTCTGTTCTGTTAAAGGCAGCTTCACCCAGGAATTTGTTGAAAAAAAGAGATGCTTATGTAAGTGTGTGTCAATTGTACTGAAACATTTATATAGGTGTTACATTGACGTATGAAGGACTGCCAGCTGTACCCTTGTTAATTAACCATGTTAATCTATAAAACCCTATTTCTGAATGCTACACACATAGGGTTTCACAATATATGCATAAACAATATGTATAAGACCTGGGTGCCTGGGTATTAATGAATGTCTTATTGTATATATTATGGTAGATGTTGCAGAATGACATAAATCATAAATTATTGACAAATATCTTACTGAAAGATACAGATAAAAATCACAGGCCAAGAAGATAATGCACTAGTGCAGTTATATTAAATAGACCTGAGTGGCTTCAGATATCTATAGATAATCACATTAGCTGTAAAAGCTAGACTATATAAACATTATTTAAATTGTTCAGTATTTCTGGTTTATAAGCAAAAAACAGTGGAAGTTTTGTACTTTTGTGTTGACCCATGTCAGTAATATTTTACCAATATACTTCTATACTTAATATCTGAAAGAAATCTTGTACTGATAACATACTGTACTGTAACTTATTGTTTAAAATGTTTTCAAATGTTTTTGTTCATAAATGCTTGAACTCTGCATTACTCTGTGAATGCTGTATATTAACGGTGTTATAAATGGAAAAAACATCTGGAATTTGGTTTTACCAAAATGGTCGATTTCTTGTCAGAATTATTTTTAAGAAAGTATGTAGTACTGGAGCTCTTTACTCCAATCTCATCTCAAATACGAGGTTTACACTGGGTACAGTGTAAAATGGTTTCTTGCTTAATCCAACATGGCGCCCTCCGTGGCGAACGTGTTTGCTCACTCTGCTCTTGAATGCCGGCTTTTTCTTCTAAATTACCCACAAACTGTCCACACTCGGCCTGCACCCCACCCTCTGCCACTGGCTTTTGGACTTCCTGACTGGCAGGCCCTAGTCTATCAAGGTTGGCAACAGGGCTTCAACCAGTATCACCACCTACACTGGGGTTCCACAGGCATGTGTCCTCAGCCCCATACTCTACACCCTGTTCACTCATGACTGTGTCGCCTATCACAAGGACAACATCATCCTCAAGTTCGCAGATGACACTGGAGTGATAGGACGCATCACTGATGGAGATGAAGAGGCCTACAGGAGGGAGGTGACCAGGCTGGTAGCATGGTGTGAGGACAACAACCTCACCCTCAACACAGACGAAGTCGAAGGAGCTGATAGTGGATATGAGGGAAAAAAATACCTAATCACCCACTGTTCATTCAGGAGCCTGAAATAGAGAGGGAGAGCAGCTTTAAATACCTGGGCATCCACATCAGTGAGGACTTCACATGAACATTGAACACCATGCAGCTGGTCAAAAAGGCTCAGCAGCGGTTGTATTTCCCGAGGAGGCTGAGAACATTTGGGATGTCACCCAGAATCCTCAGAAATCTTTATAGCTGTGTCATCGAGAGCCTCCTGACCAGCTGTTTCACCGTGTGATACGGCAGCACGACTGTGATGGACCAAAAACGCTTGCAGAGAGTAGTGAAGACTGCTGAGAAGATCACCAGGACTCCACTACCCTCTCTGCAAAGCATCTACCACAAGAGAGTCCGCAGGAGAGCTGCCTCCATCCTTAAAGACCCCATCCACCCCCAGCATGGACTATTCACACTTCTGCCCTCAGGACGGAGGTACAGAAGTGTCAAATGCAAGACCACTAAGTTAAAGAACTCTTTCTTCCCCACTGCCATCAGACTCCTGAACCTACCTCAGAAATAACCCTACACTTTACTGTCAACATGTTTACATGCCTCTGTCATTCACTGTCACACAAATGATTGTTTCTACTTATTGCTGTTTGTGATTGTAGCACTCGTTCAATTTACCGTTCACTTATGTGAACTAATGTTTATATATGTTATAAACCAAAAACAATGTAATGTTTTTCACACATATTTCATAGATGTACATCAAAAAGCGTTAGAAATATATCACACAATACAGAACTTCTTTACTAGAATCTCATGTCCAACAAGAGGACTACAGTGAGCTTGGTAAACCTAAAGTAGGCTGGCTTCTACCTCACACTTCTCGTCAGATCCTATCTCTCCAGATTTGCACCTCCATCAGAGTCACAGTGACATTTTATTAGTCACTAGCGCCAAGCTTCCCCTCTCTGTCAGCCGTTTGATTAGTACAGAGGAAATGAGCGCGTGTCACAGGCAGAGGTGTGATGAGGTTCTCGGTAGTATTTGACGCAACATTGCCCGGTCAAGCAAGCAAGTCATGCTGGGTGACCATTAGATGATCCACTGACTGACCTCATCACACACTGCTGATTTTTTAGCCTGGTACTACACCAAGTACAAGACGAAACAGAGTGAGAGAGAGTAAAGTCACTAAGAGACTACACACTGCTTCTGTATCATCATACATAATGTTTAAAGCTTAGCATTTACTTAAATAGCAGTCATCAATCCATCCCAATGTCCTTAACTGTCTTTCCTCACAATTTCTACGATTAATTACTTCACAGGATAAAAGCTAATCCAACATATTGCACTAATTCTGGAAACAGTAATAAAACAAGACATTTATTTTTAATCAGCACGTGCTGATGGTCATTGTCTGTAACAGCAGTTCCTTTTACAGAAGGTTAATGTTTTTCTTATTTGCTCAGCAATAAGAGCTGTTAGCAGGATCAGTGTGATGTCATTTTCTCAGGCTGGTCTTAAGATGAATTTGTAACAATTTTCTAAAAGACTATTCCTAGGATTAATACAAAGTGAACTTTTTTATGATTAGATTATTGCCTCTGTATATATCTCTTAATTATTCTGTTTATTCTCAAACTCATATTTGTAACTAATTTTATGTCTATATTTTACAGCTCTATTAGATCACTATTTTTACTAGATCTCTATTTTATACCATTATTTTGCACACTTATCTTAATGTCTATGTATATATCTTCATCGTATTATGTGTTTTTTTCTTTTCATGTTTGTGTTGACGGACCTGGTGCATGATGGTCTCTGGTGGCGGTCCCTAAATTGCTGTTGTTTACTTGCTCATTTCCACTTAGTGCCCTTGTAAGGGCACTTAAATAAGTGACAAACATAGTAGTGGCACCATCTTATTACTCCACCCCTGAGAACGCCACAGTATTTATATGTTTATACTGAATCTCTAACTTGTTTGTACCCTTATATATCTTTTATACTCTTTATCTTATAATCTCTAATTTATGTTGATAACTTTCTCATGGAAGGAGTAGTCATCAAAGCCTTTCACTGCTTGTTGTACGGTGTATGACTATGTAAGTGGCTAATACATTTTGAATATTAACTAGCACTCAAAATGTGAATGAAATGTATTTGTGAATTTTTGGCAAAGCAGTGTGAAATATCAGCCGTAAACCTTCCCATAAACTTACACTAATACAAAAACTTACCCTAATCATATCCCTAAACTTACTCTTAATTCTGAGGTCAACAATATCAGTTAGTATCTTGCCTTCTACTCTTTTCAAAAGACTTTATACTAGATTCAATGTAACAGGGCTGTGATGATTTGACAGCAATCAGCCATTAGAGCCATGAGATCAGCCATGAGTGCATGACATCAGCCATGAATGCATTTGTACAAGACATTGATAATGGATGATTAATTCTGAATCAAAAACCTTGCTCCAATTCATCCTACATGTACTAGACGAAGTTCTGTTACTTCAGGCAACACAGGTCTATTGTTCCACAGTCCACTTCTGGAGGCTTAATCAACTCTAGCCCACATGTAGCACTGAGCACAGGGACCTTAAGTTCATGGATGGATGACACAGAACATCTCTTTTCATCTCATGCTTTTCAACTGAGGTTATATAAGCTGTGCATGCACATTGGAACATGTCTGAAGTAGGTGCACCAATCAGCCACAAGATTAAAACCACTGACAGGTGAAGTGAATCACAGATATTCTCATCACAGTGGAATATGGAATATGTCGAGTGATGAGATATATCAAGCAGTAAGTGAAAGGTCAGTCTTAAGATGATGGGGAAAGATGGGAATATAGAAATGCAGAAGCATCTGGGTGACTCTGGTAAGGCCCAAACTGTGATGGTAATGGTTAGGTCAGATCATCTCCAAATTGGTCTTATGCAGTGTTCCAGTGGTTAATAGCTTCTAGAACTGGTTTAAAGAAGGACAACTCATGAAGCAGTGACAGAGTCAAAGGTGACCAGAGCTTAGTGATGTGTGGAAAAACTCACTTGCGACATCATTTGAACACAGGAGATGTCCTTCACATTGTGTTAACACTTGAAACGACCAATTGAAACGTTATATTATATTTGATATATTTATCATTGGGCGGCACGGTGGCGCAGCAGTCACACAGCTCCAGGGGCCTGGAGGTTGTGGGTTCGATTCCCGCTCCGGGTGACTGTCTGTGAGGAGTTGGTGTGTTCTCCCTGTGTCCGCGTGGGTTTCCTCCGGGTGCCCCGGTTTCTTCCCACGGTCCAAAAAACACACGTTGGTAGGTGGATTGGTGACTCAAAAGTGTCCGTAGGTGTGAGTGTGTGAGTGAATGTGTGTGTGTGTCTGTGTTGCCCTGTGAAGGACTGGCGCCCCCTCCAGGGTGTATTCCTGCCTTGGGCCCAATGATTCCAGGTAGGCTCTGGACCCACCGTGACCCTGAACTGGATAAGGGTTACAGAAAATGAATGAATGAATATTTATCATTGCAGTCCACTTGAAAATCTCCCAAAATAGTAACTGTAGAGGAGAGGAAAAAAGCCTTCTTAAATTTAAATCATTCCAAGTAATTTTGTAGCATTTCTATGGGTCCATTCATCATGGCGTTATAAATTATATTTACAGAAGCTCCACTGTTTGGGAATGATACTTCATAACGAATAAAAGTCTCTAATTTATATAAAGACACCTGCCCCCCTCCTTGTGATTCCTGGAATACCCTGTTCATAAATATTTAAACATTACTTTTAATATACTAATCACTGTTTATGCATGTGTTATGAAATCTCTGGGTAGTGTAAGGTTTTGTGACCTGTTTTTTTTTTTTTTTCTTTTTTTTTATGTCACCTTCTTGATGTCTGTGTTTTCTAATTTAAAAGTATCCCATTTAACTATACATCTTTTCCTTTCGTTGATTTATTAATTATTAATTTCATTAGATTAATCTCTGAGTGAGATGTATACACACTGGCCACTATATTAGGTACACCTACTTTGCATCAACATTCATTTTCTAATTTATCAGTTCCACAGACTGTACAGTAACGTTTTGTAGCTCTACAATTACAGATGGTAGTCCATCTGTTTCTCTGCATACTTTTTAGCCCCCTATCCCCCTGTTGTTCTAGGGTCAAAGCCACCACAGAGCAGGTATGAATTGGTTGCTGGATCATTCTCAGTGCCACTCTGATGTGGTGGTGGTGTGTTACTCTCTGTTGTGCTGGTCTAAGTGGATCAGACACAGCGCTGCTGCTGGAGTTAGTGTACTGGAGTTTCTGTACTGTGTGTGCATATATCACTCCCTTGGAATTTTTGATTTTATTTATTTATTGAACCTGTAATTTAACCAGGCCATTAAGAACAAATTCTTATTTACAATTGTTGCTCAAACCTCAGATAGCAGATAATAGACCAGCAGATATCAGCTCTGCATTTGACCATGGGCTAGAATGCCACATCAAAGAACTGAGATTTGTTTGCTTTACATATTCACATATATATTCAGGAAGGTTAGTCATCTTAAAATGTTAAGCTAATAGGCTTATAAGCTACAGTGTTAGCACACTGCTACGGGTGGTCAGATACCAGCAGGACCATTGGAACATTTTCTTTCAAAAAGTGTTGAAAAAGTGTTGTGAGCTCAGCTGGTACAAGAGTTGCCAGAGGCCTGGTCCCAACTGGTCCCAAGACTCAACTATGACTTATTTCTTCTCTTTCCTTATACTTAAACTTTATTTTTTTTTCTGTGCACTTCCAGAAAATATGCCTCCTGATGCAAGTTTTTTTTTTTCTTATAAGAAGTACCCATTTTAAAGCATGTAGCATTCAAATGGTTGTATTCTGAATGTTCCTACTGTTAGCTGTTCATGGTCATGATGCTTAATTCTGGCATGAAGCCTTATATGCCAACACATTGAGAGAAATGATTACAGTCTTACAGAGCCAACACTGCAGAGTAACACAACTCTGTGAATCGCTCACAGAAACTGACTGCGGCTTCATTACCAGCTTGACCAAAACCAGCCTTTTCTTCTGACCACCCATGGGCTTGAAGCTATGACAGTAATTGATTCAGCACAATTTTCCCTGTTGAGACAGATTTTGCTGTTCTACCTCACAACACCTTTACAAGAGAAAATCTCATTTGTTGGCAGCTGTTGTAATTATTCGCTGGGAGCAATGTGGAAATTGAATATTTGTTTTTCTTTGTTGCCCTTTTTCTCCATGTCGGCTAATTGTTGTCTACATTTGGTCCGATAGGTTCATTCTCAGTCTGTGACTTAGCTTTGAATGCATGATTTGTTCTCTGTGGTTGTGAGGGGTCTTCTGATTGACAGGGTTTTGTCTGAAATCCTTCCTGCACTGCAGAAATATAATCCAAAAAACTAAAACATGGCTTCAAACAGCAACATTAGGCAACTATGCACAGTATTCAAAGGATTTTAGTTTTTAAAAAACTGGTTCATTGTTACTCTAACAAGAGAATATTAGCTTAAATCTGCAGTGTGGCTGAAACGTACCGTTCTACAGGAAAGAAAAAAAATGACTTTTGCATCATGTACCTTCACATTAAAAGTATACTCCTGCCAAATAAACAGACAGTCAGCCAGAAAACCTGACAGCCAGGTAGACAGACACACAGTCAGAGAGACAGAAACCACAGAGAGACAGCCTGGCAGACAGTCTGAGAGATAAAAAGATAGCTGCACAGGTGGATCTTTAAAAGGTGCTGAATTCATCCAAATTGGACTGTTTCAGGTTTGCTCCAGTTTATACAAACAGACTTTTAGAGAGCTATCAAGAACAATCCAGAGCCACTCAGTATCAACTAGGACATCCAGAGCCAACCAGAATCACAAAGATCATGACAAAAAGACAACCAAGAAGAATCTAGAGCCATCCAGAACCATCAAAAGTACCAAGAACCATCCAAACTGTTTATGTCACAGTCCCAAAACTCTAAACCAATCAGCGCATTGTACACAGCTTCTTTGGCTCTTCCTGTCTCACCGTGTGGTGTTTCTGGATTCACAAGTTCACAGCCCGCTAACAGAGGAAACAGAGGAAACACTTCCAAAGCAAATCCTCCAAAAAACCCACATGGGACGTGAAGCTAAATACAGAGCAGACAGATTTCGTCTTTGACATATGGCAGACACTTTGTCTCAGAACAGCATCTATAAATAATTGAAACAGAGTGTCCTGAGCCTAAATATTGTAAAGCTTCTGTCTGAGGGTTAAGCAGTCTACACACACACACACAAAGATACACTGGACGCTCACTGCATTAGGAACACCTACACTGTATCTACATTAATTGTCCATTTTATCAGTTCCACTAACCATACAGGAGCACTACAAACTTTTCTACATTGTAGTCCATCTGTTTTTCTGTATACACTGTTAGCCCCCTTTCACCTTCTTCTTCAGTGGTCAGGACTTCCACAGGACAACCACAGAGCAGGTATGATTTTTGTGATGGCTCATTTTTAGTGGTGGTGTTGTGTTAGTGTGTGTTGCACTGGTATGAGTGGATCAGACACAACAGTGCTCCTAGAGTTTTTAAACATTGTGTCCACCCACTGTCCACTCAGTTAATCAGTCTGTTGTTGCTGGTGCTATTTTCTATGCTGAACAAGTCAAGCTGGACTCACTGGAGCTTGTGAAGAATATATTCTCAACAAGTTCAATCCCATTACAGAAAGTACATCACATTCCCAGCAGGCAGTAGTGGAGAAACAGAGGAGCGCATTCAGAGGAGACTGATACAGCTGTGCTGGGCTAAAGAGCACCAGGTGAGATCTTGCCTTCCCACTGCAACAAGACTCCACACTCAGTCTCCTTACTTTAGGGACACTACTGATCTCCTGCTGTCTAAACTGCACCCAGTAACGCTACACAGCTCCATGTTTACAGTGTATTAATACACACTGATACACCCTGTGTTGTTGTTAAAAACCTGCAACTGTTATAACTCTTTGACTTCATTCTGTGCTCTAGAGTGAACACTGGCATTACTCCAGTTCTTAGTAATAATTTACAATAATAATAAATAATCAACTCATGGTGCTCACTGAAATATCATGTATATATTGTATATACGTGCACACATATCTCACTTTTGTATGTTTATGTTATAACTAGTTGAGCTCTATAACTTATTTAATTATGTATACATTCTTTCATAGATTCACTCATTCATTCTTAACAAATTGCTTTAAGTTTAGAAGAGATTAAGGATGAGAAGGTGTCCACAAAGGGCTGTTCCCACAGGGGGGTTACCACAGTGACCCAATGTCCCAGCAGAACTTTCACACAGTTTATCACGGATGCCCTTCGTGATGCTCTCCTATTTCACCAGGGCTTGGGACTGCACCATGAGCACACCAGTGCAAGTCTAGTAGGGAATACAGGGAGAAAGCAGCTCATAGTATCCACCTTTGAGAGAGTCTTGAATGTGGGGCTCGAACTCAGACCAGCCCCTGCCCATGAGCGACACCGCTCATCCCTCTGTTGTGCTACAACATGTAATCTGACCACAAATAGGCAAAGCTTTACATAGACTGTGTGCAGTGTTTGCCTGTGTGTAATGCTATTAACAGTTTTAATTTAAAAATGCAGATTGTAGCACCTGGGTCCTATGGGATTGATGCCAATCTGAGCTGGAACCGAGCCATGGCACATTCACACTTCACAACATGTCAGTCGCCAGTGAGAAGAGCAAGAGCAGGAGCAAGGCCATCTGGGCTCAGAGCTCACAGCACAATCACAAGAAACACCCCGGGATCAGCGTTTAACAAATCAAACATGCAAACACAGAACGGAAAACACTATTCATTTGATTCACATATCAAACAATGTTTACTGACACTATGGGGAATATTAAACACGGGGTGTTGTGTACTCTTTTATTACGATCTTACGCGATTGATTCATTTACACTTAAGTATGCTATCTGATATGGTTGATGGTGAAGCCCTGAGGCTCCGCTACCATAAAATGAAACATCTGGAACATGCGTGCTCAATATCTGAGCAAAATATTTCATTCCAGTCCCAAAAGAAAGTGAAACAAACAAATCAATATTCAATTAAGAGTGAATTCAAACGGTAGGATCCAGCCGGAGTGGAAAGAGACAAATAACGATACAATTACTCAGTTTATGTGGGAAGCTCGGCTCACAGGAGGGAAGCCACACTTTATTTAATGTTTTTTTTTTTTTATTAAGGGCCAAACCTGAGGTCAGATCTCTGCAGTGTCTGGAGTGGTATTCCTGTCATCTCCGCCACACTTAATTACAGCTCTGTATAATGAATGATCTAGAGTGATTTGGTCTGACATCTGGTTTGTCATTATTCTATTTGTATGCCACTGTGTGCCACAGTATGGGGAGGGAGGGGTGGTCTGATAGCGCATAATGAACTCCTGAAGTCCACTGAAAGATTTGTACATCCTATTATAATAAGAACAGAATTCTATAAAGCACAAACCAATGCATTGAAATCTTGCCAACTCTATTTATACTTGTTTCCTCATTCATTCATTTCATTTTCTCAGTAACAGCTTCTTAACCGCTGCATTTTCTTTCAGAGCAACTTTTTTGCAGTCAAAGGATGGATATACATTTTGGATGTTTTCAGATCTGAAATGAGAGTGAAGCTAGATTTTCACTGATCTCTGAAAGATGAAAGTTTTAATCACTGTTTATCTTATTGTAAAAGAGCAATCTTTGTAGGTGGATTTTTGAGAGCAAGTGGATTATTTCATATTTAATCTTCTCAGAAATATCTTGTGAAAAAACTGGTACTTATCCAGAATGTGACAAGACTGGAATACACAGTGAATTTGAGTGAATACAATGTCATTCACAACTAAATTATACCTTGTATAAATTGATGTTCTTATCAGTATAATAAATGTATAGTAATCACAAGTATTATAATATAAATAACCCTTTTGTAATTGCATCTCCTTTAACATCTGCTAGAACAGAGTTGGATTTTGTTGGTTTGCTTTTATATTTTAATAAAAAATAAAACAAATAAATAAAAAATGAATATTGTGTGGTTATGTCCAGGCTAGTGGCCGGTGCCTAACAAAGTTATATCCACAACCACATCCATCACTTAAAGCATTCACTTGTAGGCTGTAACTGTCTGAGCTTACAAATGTATCACTCCTGGGCCTTTATAAAATACTCTACAAATATCACCAAAATATACTTAAGAGATTATTTATTAATGTTCCAAACAGCTGCTATGAGAAGAGAAATCAAACTAATTTGTGGTCAGAATAAGCTGCATACAGCGTGTCACATAATCCTTATCACACAAAGCTTATTGTGCACTTTTTTTTTTTTTTCGACATAGCCCCCAGGCTATTCATAAAAATCATGACAACAGTCTGCTCACATCTGTATGTTAACCCTTTACTGACTTATATAGAAGAGGTTTTAAAGATAATTGTTCTAATCCTGTTTGAAAGTTAATCAAAGCTGTAGTTTGACATTGTTGTAATGTTATGACGTGGGTTCCAAAGCAATGCTTTGTCAGATGTTAATGGCCATGGGGCGGTTAGGCAGATGAGGTTCTGCAGATTGTTGTGATATGTGGATCATGTCTGTGACTAAAGCCATTCCTGAGTTAGGCTGTCAAAGCCCAAATTGCAGACACTCAGTTCATCAGGCTATCGGGGTGTTTAAAATAAGTTTACAATATATCCACGCCACTAAGAGTCAATATAGAAGATCCCTGCCTCTAGCACTTAGACTTTAAAGTGTGGAGCTTGGAACAAACTTCCACTGCCTGTCAAAACTGGATTATCTTCAGATAAAGACTGTTCACTAATCTGTGTTTGTTTTATTTAAGTGACCACTAAACACAAACTTACAGAAACAACCTCAGCTTGTCACAGGGGTACCACAGGTCTATGCTAACTAACCTGCCCCCCTGGATTATGAGGAAATCCTGAAACAAGAGCAAACCTGCGCTGCACACCACTTCTAGTATGTAGATACTGGTCTCTTGCGAAGGAGTATCCAGGTTCCACATGTGAGGTGTTCCGTTGCTTAAGAACAAGGCTGCCATGTTCCCCTGGAGTTTCCTTTTATCTGGGGTTCCGATATTTTGAGTTTCTGAGTTTAAAGGGTCCCCCAGATTCCACGTGGCTGCACCAATAGACCTCTCCTGACACAATTATCTTGAAATTATATGAAGTGTATGTTTCCTGCTTAGTTTTCAGTGACATTATTGGTCACTAAAGGTACAACAGTGTTTAAAAGTCCAATTGTGTTCCCTAAAGGTACATTACATTCTCTTCTCCAAAAGGAGAGGTGAATAGATGTAAGTGTTCATTAACTGTGTCAAATAAAATAAAAGGTCCTGGAGATGAAATGGGGTGTATGAAATCAACACAATTTTAAAATCTACAACTAATATAGAATATGTTACAGTTATGTTCTCTAATTAAAGGAACAAATATGTACCCTTGAGGGTATCACCACAGAGACAGCAAAATGTACCACCACAGTTACAACATTTCTAACAGTGTAGGGTTGAGTTAAGGATAAAATGTTAAGGTTTTAACCCACACAAAAATAGTTGTTTCTAAGCTTTTGGATACTACTGTTAAGGTTTTAGAATGCATGTTAGCTTTAGGATTAGGGTGAGATATAGGGTTAACTGTTAGCAATAGTTTGGACCGTACTATTACATTCTCCAAAAGGAGACTTTACTATTACATAGGTTTAAGGATGTCGTTAGATTTATGGAATTTGTAAGGCGGATTTTTCTAACTGGATTGCCAAAAATCAGATGAACATACACAAATATAACTCATAAAAATTTAAAAATGACATTCACGTGTTCCACTGCACAGATTGGGTTAAATGCGTAGAATAAATTACTCTGTATGTAAGCTAGTAGCCAATAAAGTGGTTCAAACTCAAAATTCAAATTATGTTTTGTACATAACTTACAAATGCTAGGAATGGCCTAGTTGCTAGATTTGACCTTAATCCTAATTGGCTCTTGTGTCTAGCAATATTTTTTTTTTAATTTGTATTTGCACAAAAATGTAATTTTTGTACTACTGGGCATGTTTTCGCTGAGTAGACAACACATCTTTGTTGGTAGGTATATTGACTGTGTTAAATTTTCCATATGTGTGTGTGACTGTGTGATGCCCAGCAATGGACTGATGCTCTGTCCAAGGTGTGTTCCTGCTTTGTACCCAGTGATTCTGGGTACGTTCTGGAACTTAGCAATAATGTGTGTGTCTCTTTGGGATCCTACAAAAGTGTGCCAAATTTCTGTACATAGTATTCACTAGGCCTAACTATTTTCCTGAAAAGAGCCATAGCCATTCCACCCCCTGCCCTGAAGACAGGGGGAAACAAGGAACAAGCTTGAAACATCTTTGTACCCATAAAATATTCATCATGCCGTCTGCATGCCATTACACTGCACTTACGTAGATGTACCAGCTACACCAGCCCCTACACAAAGCTGAATTAAACACAGAAAGCAAGGTTTGAGGTATTGGTGTGCTCACAGTTCTGGGGGGAAGCAGACTGTGAGGCAGAGGCCAGAGTTTAAACATGCAGCTTCCAGCCATGCTGCTTCCAGCCATACCCCACTCACCCTGCAATATTCACGACTGGCCCCACTGAGTGGATGGAGCCTGACAGGTTAAAAGATTGTTTTGGTAATGCGGTGGAGCCATTTGAGGAGCTTCCAGTGTCTCCAGTCCATCCCTTACCTGTGTCAACTTTCATTCACATCTCAGAGAGCTCCTGAGTCCTAACGATAGAGCTCTGTCCCCAGTTCATTCACCATCACACACATAACACACAGCTGCTGACCTCTCTCACACTGCCTCTGTTAATGTCATTGCAGGCCTTGTGTAAATGCTATTTTCATACCTGTAGAGAAGTCTGTTTTAAATAATAAAAATTTGCCTTTGTTTGAATGCAATCTTCACAGTCAAAAACAGTATTTATCCATGTGGTTAATACAGTACTGTTAGTCAAAAATGACCATTAAAGCTAAAATAAAAATCAAGAAAAAACAAATGTCAATGTCAAAATATTATTTTAAAGTCAAATTATACAAAATAATTTGTATTAGAGCCCATAGGACAAAAAAGAGCACCACAGATACTCATAACACTCCTAAATCAAACACAGACAATTTAATAACAACTGTATAAAGACAAGTTATTATTTCTATTACTTTTACTAAATTTTCATTAAATCCAAACGAAGGGTTAAGAAGAATTAAAGAAGCACATAAAGAGAAGAATTAATGCACTGTAAACTCTTGTGAGAGAAGGTTATTTTAGCTCTGCTAGAGAAAGAAATTCCTGCCCCTTCTGAGATTTAACCCTCAGGAGTTGCAGATAACGTCAGTGTAATCAAACCTTGTGACTGGTTCCAGACGAGACACGTTAAAAAACAAAGTCATGCTGAGCATTGCAGCCAATTCCTGTAGAATTTACATGCTTTGTGATCTATGTTCTTTATTGTTTATGAGGATAAACTAAATAGAAACTGAGATATTATAATTTAAATGTGATTTTAAAAAATCATGCCCCATGTGAGTAAAAGTGCTCAAAATCGGAGGGGACAGGTGTGGCATTTATTTTATATTCAGCATTTGTTTTGTCTGATAAAAAGATAAGGGGAAACGGGTTGGAACACATGGGTGGGGGAGGGATAAACTTCAGAATCAGAAGTATACAAAACATCCAAAATAAGCCAAGGGCAACAAGCTTAGGGTTAGGGCTGGGGACAGGATTAGATTTAGAGTCAGTGTTAGGGTTCATGCCTCAAATTAATGTGCACAACTTTAAGGCAACCTACATTTAGTGCACATTGTACAATTCCTGGGAATAATTGTTTACTCAAATATATATATGAGTTCACCTTGAGGCCAGGCTGTGATTCTCAGAATTTGCACCATCAGATAAACAGTTCTAAAAGCTTTCATCACTCAAAGAAATCAAGCTTTACTCACAGGTGTTTCTGCCCATCTAGCTAATGTTCTCAGAACAGTGTACTGACCCCAGACCCATTATAACTGAAATTTCTGAGGTGTAGAAATATATCACTGTAGATATCTTTGAAAGACTGAAGCAAAGCAAAATGTGGACAAACTGATAAATATTTTTAGTTTAATTATGTTTTTCTATATATTTAATTAATTGACTACATTCATTCATTCATTCATTATCTGTAAGCGCTTATCCAGTTCAGGGTCGCAGTGGGTCCAGAGTCTACCCGGAATCATTGGGCGCAAGGCGGGAATACACCCTGGAGGGGGCTCCAGTCCTCCACAGGGCAACACACACTTACACATTCACTCACACCATGAGTTTTATTTTATTTTTTTTGGGTCGCTAATCCACCTACCAACATGTGTTTTTGGACTGTGGGAGGAAATCTACGCGGACACGGGGAGAACACATCAAACTCCTCACAGACAGCCACCCGGAGCGGGACTTGAACCCACAACCTCTAGGTCCCTGGAACTGTGTGACTGCGACACTACCTGCTGCACCACCGTGCCGCCTAATTGACTACAGTAACTGTATAATTAGCGGTTGCTATATACATAAGATTCAGTTGAAGCCCCATAAGTGAATCTCGCCAAGGATGGACCAGATGCAAAATGGTATTAACATTTCTAGAACATCTATTAGAATGTTCCTTTTTTTTTTTTTTTTTTTTTTTTTTTTACACGACCCTCAGTATTTCCCACAATCTATTCCTGGACTCCCCTGTGTGTGCAGAGTACATTTTCAGCGAGTGGCTGTTACTCATGGGAGAGAAATTATTTCTCACTGAGATGTGACCTGTTACGGGTCTTTCATCGCTGCAGCGAAGGTGCAGTTACGGCAAGAACGATCTGTTGGAAAGTAAGATTCATGATGTGCTGACTGACTGGACACACTGAGCTGGGTGGCATGGGAAAGGAGAAAGCTGCTCTCTGGAAAAACAATATGAATGCATAAATGTTTTTTTTTGTTTGTTTGTTTTTTTTATGTCATTTTGCCATTTTACACCCGACTTTTACTGTGCAAATATTTCATGATGAACTTAATCACTGTGTTACACAACTACAAAATATTGCTACTTCTAACCGTTTGGAGCTTACAAGATTTACGGTTAGGGCTAGTTTAGGTGTTAGCCATATTTTAACAAACATAAAATAATTGTCACGCCCTTGTTCTGTCTTGTCTGTTGTCCCTGTCATGTGCTCACTTAGCACATGGCTCTGTTTGTTATTGTTCATGTCTCCGCCCTAGTCCTGCCTTTGTTCCTCCTCCTAGTCTGGGTCTCATTTGTCACCCTGCCCTCTCATTAGCTGCCCCAGGTGTTTCCTGTCTGTGGTGTGCATTTAAGTTCTCTTGTCTCTGTGTGTGTTTGTTGGACATTCCACGTTTGACTGTCTGTCTTGTCGGTTCTTTGATTCTGTCCACTTTTGCTTGTCTGTTTCTCGATTTTATTCACATCCCTGGTCTGTCTGTTTCTTCCATGTGCTTTGGGAGTTGTTTGGTTTGTCTATTTGTATTGCTCTGTTTAGTTCTGTGTTCTAGTTTAGCCTCTGTGGCTCTCTGTCTGTTTAGCACTCTCTGTCCAGTTCCCTGTTTGTCCAGTTCTCTTTCTGTCCATGTCTCTCTGTCTAGGTCATTCTTTCAAAGTCTCTCACTGTTTAGGTCTAAGTATTCTCTCTAGTTCTTAGTGTGTCTTTGTTTTGTTATATTTTGGTTGTAAACAAAGTTGCTGTGTTTTAGCGCATGCGTCCGCCTCCGTCAGTCCACCTCCTTGCTCCTGACAATAATGCAGTTTCTAACATTTTGAAATTTACAAAATCCATAAATAAAAACAGTTCTCATAATTTCCCCTGCGCGAAACAGGACTTCAACTCCTAGAATCCTCAGAAGTGTCACAAGTGTCCAAGCAACCAATCAGAGAAGGACAACATGTTCTGCCTCACCATAATACTTATGAGCACCACCTAATTATTTAAACTATGCTTTAGGACTTAGTCAGTGATAATGTTGCTATGTTAAATTTTGTTGTTTTTTTTTCTTTAGCATACTGAGCATTACTCTTTTGATTGTTTTGCTTTCACATTTCACTTTTTCTCTCTCTTGCCTTTGGTATTTGCCCTTTTGAGTTCAGAAGTATTTCCGTGTGTTTTTCTCATATTTGACCTTAGTATGCTGTTTCCGTTTTTGCTTTCCTCTTTGTCCTTTTTGTAATAAAGTCCAAATTGCTCACATCTGCCTCAGCCTCTGCTATACAAGTACATATTGTACAAGCACATTGCTACCAACCATTGTTACCAATTACATTGTACAAATCCAGGGAATGGTCTTTAGTAAAATATCATCTCTGTCCAATTTAAAAACACAAATCTCAAAAAATTGTAATTTTACAGCAGAAACACATTTACTTTCAAAGGAAGTGAATGTAAAAAATTGTATTCCAAGTAATTTTGGAGCATTTCTATTGGTCAATTTATCACACAATGTGTGAGGTGTTCTCAAACGGTGTAGTAAACTAAAAATCCACAAAAATGATGATTTTTGTTTTTAATTGGACAGGCTATGAAATCACCATGGAAACAGGCTGCACTGAGACATTTCGATAACATTTAACTGAAGGTAATCATTATGACTACAGGATACCTACTCAAATCTAACAACATGGGTTAGGTAGTGTTAGTTGGTGAGAATTTCATGTTATTACTGTCATTGGTAGAACTGTACTGTACGCTCTTAAAAATAAAGGTGCTATAAAAGATTCTTTGAGCGAGTCCATAGCAGAACCACTTTTGGTTCCATAAAGAACGATCTTTGCTAATGGCTGGTGCACATTTTAGTGTATAAGGCATGATGTATATCGACTGATGGATTTAGAAACCTTTGAAGGGTTCTTCACACTCACCCAACTCTTAAACAAACCTGGTTCTTTTGTGGCATCACTCAAAGAATGCTTTGTAGCACTTTTATTTTTAGGATTGTAGGTCAATGTTCATAAAGCTACAGTGCACCTACAAAAACATTCATAACAGCTGATATAAACCTATAAACATATACAAGCATCAGTTTTCATAAAGTTTTCAAAAACTGGTGCTTGGTAGTTTATAAAGTTTTATATTTGATTTGAAAGACTTATGTAGGAGTCATGTACATTTGTGAGCAATGACCAACTGTAAAACCGCACCCACATCTCTTCCTTTATTCAGCCTTTAATTTGGAGACACAGGGTTGGGACTGTGCTGAAATACAGAGTAGTGAATATTGTCAGTTGGAAGCAGTAAGCATTATGCACATATGCAAATCCATACATGTTTCAAGGAACAGTAGCTAGTCATTTGAATTATGTATGACAAATGTACACTCTCTGGGACTAGATTCCTTGAAGGTATCTGGGAAAATATTTACAGTGTCTTTCAGCAGCTGAAGAAAAATGTGGTGAAGTGCTACGAACAAATCCACTGACATTGTTCATTGTGAATTGGTAATGAGTGATCTAAGTTTTCTGGAGAACACTGAAAGTGCCAGGGAACTCATCTGAGTGGAGAATGTTTCACGTGTGCCAAAAACATATGTGTGCGCATCAAAACACAAAACAAGCCTCGCTCTCACTAATGCATGTTTGACAGAGTGTGCGCAGGTAGCACCTGCCATCTGAACCCTCCCCCTCCATGCAACCCCCCCTCCCCACTCCACTTCTTTATCTCTGAGCATACACCAGCAATTTTCTTCTCTTGGAAAGCTCGGTGAGATCCCATCAACGCCTGTGTGGCAGTGTGTTTTAACTCTCTTTTTGAAATGCATTTATTCATGACAGCCTGTTTTGCATAGAGCCACGAGAAATGATTGAAAATGAGTCTGTTCACTGTGCCGCTCTGAGGTGAAGATTATGGAGATGCTTTGTGCTGTATCCTGGGAATGTGTAATAAAGTCTTCCTCTGCCTCACAGTCACTGACTCGCTAATGCTCATCTGAAGTAGCAGCCACTTGCAAACAATCTATATTTCCTCTGTTAAAGGCCATGAACCCCAGGGCTCGCTTTATCTGCGTCTGTCTCCATGTGTGTGGCATATGTAATGATTAAACTCCAAAACGTAATGATAGAAGGTGCAAACCATGGGTATTAGAAAGTGGTCTTAAGAACCATAAGCATAAAAAAAGATCACTTGTTCAGGCGCTCCTGTGGGATGTGTAATAGAATGTTTGTGCTAATCCAAGACTGGTGCACTTTATTTTGTTGGCAGTTCTAGGTTAAACAGAGACATCTGAAGTCGGTAAATGACGTTCAGTAGGCTTTACTCAAATCTTGCACCACACACACGCACACAAACAAACACATGAACAAAACAATTGAGACACCTCCTAATCGATGAATTCAGCTGGTTCAGTACACACACATGTGCAGTCCAAATCAGGCAGCAGCCCAAATCTGGTGACAGGAACAAAAGGGTTCAAAACAAAACAGAATGAGGCATGGATAGAAATCAAAATAAGAGCACAATGAGCCAAATAAATACAAATTAATTAAAATCTAAAATGGAGTAAGGATGCCACAGATGGTCTTACAGTTCAACACTGCAGCTCTTCTTGTCACTACTCTTCATTGATTGTTATTCTTTACCTCTTTTGTTACAGCTAATGGACATCCGTCTGCACAACACTGATTGGTGCCCATTTGTCAGTCCATGTACTGGTGCTTTCTTGCAATAGATAATGAGCGATTTATTGATCGTCGGATGAGTAACCACTAGTCTTGAAAATTCCCCCCTCTCAACAACCAAAGGAGACTGCTGAACTGAAGATCACTATTTATAGGGGACACATTGGAAGATATAACACATTATTTGTCCAAGGTCATGTTATCTATCGCTCTAAACAGAAGAATGGCTTGAAGTTGAAGTGTATTGTGCATGAAAATGTGCTAGAGTGTACATATGTTACTGAGGGTGTGCAGCACGTAAGAAAGCCTAACTGTTCTGAGACTCCACAGTCTTTGGAAATGCAATGTTAACTACAATAACTATAATATATCTTTCTGGAGGTCGGAGGTCCCCCAGCTCTCTCTCCCCATTACATACTGAGAGCAGACTTTATAAGTGGGAAGTGAGGACTAAAGAGAGAGACGAATTGGCATACCCTCTCCAGATTCTTTTGAGCTTGTTAAGACGCTGTTCTTTTGTGTAATAAATATGACTTTATTACAACTCAAGACGTGTCTGCTGAAAATCTTCTTCACCTTCAGCACACCACTCCAGAAGAAGTACATGACAAAGTCCACTCTGTTTCAATGGTTGGCGAAACCTGAAAAATTCCTTCAAACAATTCAATTCTTATGAATGTCATGAGTGTGGAATATTCAGAAATACAGCAACAGACAAAAGTGTGGTTAGACAACTGACTTTGACCCAGAAGACAAGCAAAAGCCATAGTGTCCTGTCAAAATAACCATCTGTCATTACAAACAAGCTGGAATACAACCTTCATCATTCATTAGATTACCATAAGACTGCTGTCAAACAATGACTTCATTTTATTTCTAAACATGGGCTCATTCCAAAGGAGAGCACATTTCCATTGCTTCAGCTCTGAGGGTCTTTATGCTCCTCTGGATGACACTTGACATTGGCCATGGTGACCATAAGCTCATCTGCACCTGCTCCAGAGCATCACATAATATTGCAAATACTTTTCTGTAGTGGTTATAAAGAGGCCCACCTTTTATAGGAATAATGCTCCTTACCATAGTGAAATCACTAATATATGTACTATATTGTCCAAAGTCTCCTTAGGGAAGCAATAGAGGAGGCCAAGGCCATGCTGGAAAGAAAGGAATTCAACCATTACCATACTTGTGACCCTGTATGTAGCATATTTCACCTTAAAAGAGCTGGAGACGTGTTACAATAAAATGGTAAACTAGAACTGTGTTACACATTTAAAGGCACTTTGTGCTTAATTAGTGTGGAGATGTCTGATGGAATGAACTTTCAGACGACATCAAAGAAAAGCTCTAATTATGGTTGTACTGCTATAATCTGTTTATGAAGTCTCCTGTGTCTGAAACAGCATTAATTACCCATTTAGGTTTACTAATTGCCAGCTTAAGTGACCAAAGCCAATTCATGACATGTATTAATCTTAAGTACCTTGGGAAATCACTGGGTTAGCTTCATGCAGATCTGCCAATACACCTTAATTAGTCTACAAAAGTCTAGTCAAGCTGGTAGAGGGTACTGGGAGTAGAGGAAAGCTAAGTGACTGAGGAGATTTTTTTAAATAAATAAATAAATAAAAATAAACATCTCAATATATTGATCAAGGCCATGGGAGAAATCTGATAGCACAGTTTCAAAACCAACCAGAAAGTTGAACACTTTTCATCTTACATTAATTAAACCTAACATTATTCACACATTCCCATTCTAGGACTGTGTTTGCTCCCTGCAGCTTGTCATTTAGTCCATCGATTCCCTTTGCCAGCATTTTTTGTGCATGCTGAAAAGTATCTAGTCAAAGACCATGTCCTGCAGACACTGCCCTAATACTGGAGTGAACACGGCCAATCAGAGGAGGTTAATCACACCTATAGATTAACAAGTGCTAATACCATTCACTGGCCAACCTCTAAGGGGATGGAGGCTAAAGTTGGCAGACTTACTACCACCGTAGTAGTGCTTACATCTGTTGTACAAAAGGGTTTATAACTTCCCTGCCAAAGTACTGGACATTCACATTTATCACAACACTTATCTTGACACTGTATTCCAGAACAGTTGTTTGGGAAATCAACTTATATCACTACAGCCAACACCTGGAATTAAGAAAGGTGATCTTCAAAGCACTCTATTTAATACCATGCTATTCTATAAAGATTAACCAAATTGTGGTCACATCTGTGGAACATCAGCGTGGGAATGCCTTAAAATAGCTGAATTCACTAGTTACAGACGGTGTTTATGTAAGCTTAATGCTAAGTATAACCCTAGGTTAAACTCTATGCATCATCCTAACCTTATATCTATGCATCACTGTAACCCTAACACTTACCTTAACACTAGGCATTACTCTAACCCTAAACCTAAGCTTATGTCCTATTCTTAATCCTAAACCATTAGACAGAATTAGGGTTATTTTAGTATTGGTGTGTTCATTTCACACTTTAGTGCCATAAACACATGAAAGTGACATTTCGATTCCAAGGTGGCAAATGTGTGTATTGCACACCTACCAGGTTAATTGGAGCCTTCAGTATGTTAAGTAATATCCAGTAGCCATCAATGACTGTCAAGTATTTGCTAACCCTTGCAGCAAATTCAGTAATTAAACCCATGTAGTCCACACATGTTTCTCTCTAAAGAAAACATGCCTAGTCCTCAATCATTCAGATTCACTGGCATAGTTGCAGGGTTGTAATTTATCATTTTTGTATGTAGACAAGGTAGCTAGAAAAAAATGAGCTCACATAGCAGAGAGTAAGAGAGGCAAAACAAAAGTGAATAAGCAGAAGAAAAGAGAATGATTAGAAGTGATTGAATATGGAAGTTGAGCCATGAGGAATATAGCAGTACTGAGTGATCTTTCAGCTCTAAGTTCGGGTTGAGGTCTGTGCCAGCGGCCACAATCCTCCTCATTAGAGCCATGATTTTCTTTAGGAATCTATTCAAAGAACTTTTTGCAATTAATTAATCTCTTTTCATTCCTATTTCTGCCCTTCTTTTTTATGTGACTGGACAAAATTTGAAACAAGCTGGGGGCAGATAATGCATCAAACCTGTGATGAAAACTGTATAGTGTAAAAATGTAATATTTTCCTCTATGTTGCATTAAATTGTGACACATATTTCTTCCTAATTCTACCCATGTGCTAAATTTATCCCCAGTCACATAATGCTACCAGGCTCTGAGAGTGTATGCTTTCTCTGGGGTATGTGAAACCAGTCAGCCCTTCTTTTCAATCTGCCACTAACACAACTGTGCATTTTAATATGCTTGGTGGAGAACACTAACTGCACCTCTCTTAACTAGCAGGCACTAAGGTTTACTAGCATTGTGGTCTGTGATGGTGGAAAGAGGGGCCATCCGACACACCCCACCAGAGATTAAATTCACAATCTCTCAATGAGAGACTGCTTAGACAACTGTGCCCCACTGAATATTGTTTAAAAATACTTAAGATAGATGGAGCAAACATTTGTATTATTATTAGTTCTTACCAAAGATCCCAAGTCAATATTACTGGCCTTTGTCATTCACCATTGTCATTCTTATTTTAAGAGGCTTCAGAAAGTGAAATTGTTACATAATAAGATACATATTCAGCTAAAGCAGTCTGTGTTTCAGAGAGTTTCATTTCTCTGTCCTGAAGGGTAGAACCAAAGGCACTCTATGGCCATCATGTGATCTACTAGGTTGTTTCCACCAGAGTCTAAATAGAGATATATGGCCACTGACATTGCTTTTAGTATTCATATTGAGATGCCACATCTGGAATTAACTCTAGAACCTCAGGACACTCTCTTGTGAATGAACTAATGATGAAACAACACACAGCTGGTGAAGAAACAACTCTGCAGCCAAATGACTAATTACATCTTGTCCCCAGAGCAGTTCACTCAATATAGATGTTTAACCTCACATTCATTGTTTCATTGCTAAAGACGCTAGAGCTAAAATAATAAGACTCTAAAATGGGTGCATATGGAGATGTGCTCTGTTTTGAGTGGTTAGAATGATTCAGGACTGAGGTAGTTATTGGAGAATTTTGGGCTGGAATATATGTTGTATGTGAAGACATACGAGGCCAACAAGAAAGAATGACAGAGCTCCACAGTGGCAGTAACAGCACATTTAACACCAGAAAAACAACTATATTCTCCTTTCACACCAAGGGTTTTCCTCTTCTCACTGGACCCCCTATAAAAGTTTTCATGCCCTGTTAACTCCCCACTAACTTGGTGCTTGTGGAGTTGTTAAGAAGTCATTATTGATTTGGTGGCACAATGGGCTGTTTATTGAAACTGTGTGATATAGACAGTGTTTCTAGCTTCATAACACACTGTTTTTGTTTGTAACTGTGGTGCTAGTCCACATGATAAAGCAGAGAGGCATGGGCCAACACCTGCAGCCATCTCAGATTGGCATCTTCACTGTGAACCTGAGTGGAAACAGGCCTCCGGGGGACGCTAAGAAAACTGCAGTACAATGGAGTGTCAGAGTCTGCAGAAATATGACCTGCCACTGAAGAAAGAAGACAGACAGATGAAGATTGACACTGAAAATCAATTTTTTCATCCAAAAGAGGCCCTGTGCAAAATGACTTGAAAGAGAATGTTTACATTTCATTCAATATAGCTTATGTAACAACAAGCATGGCTAACTACAATCAGTAATAGACGTGCAAACAATTTTTGCAAATCTATAGGTGAAAACTAACAACAGCTTTTATACCACATTTGTTAAATAACATTAAATAACAAATTTCTAAGCCACTTATGCCTGTAATCACACAATTGCACTGACATAAGAGGTTTTAAACCAAAGTGATTCATACTGAGTAGTGTATTAAGTACATGTTCTATTAAGAAAACCCGACAGGTTAGACATCTCCCTAAGAAAAAAATATGGTATTACTGCAATGCCCCACATCTTAAGCACTTAGGGTATATAATGTTATATATTTATCATTCTTTAGATTTGTATAATGTACAAAAAGTTATATATGGCAGGATTTCCTCTTGTAGAACCAACAAGTTTACAGCACTGTTTCTGTTATTATTCTTCAGGTAAATAACAGAGATCTTGCATAGTTTTAGCAAAAAAGCACCAACACTGGATGATAGTTGGATTAGAGTTCATAAAATACTACAAATCATAATGAACCAGAACTACCAGGTCTTTTTTGGAGATGGTGTCGATTGTGATATCACATAGAAATATTAAACCAAACAGAACAAAACTGTGGGTGATAGTTGGAAAAGATAAATCATTTGTGTTATTTGATATATTTTCTTTGGCAGCAAGATGGCAGCCCCTTCCACCTTCCTTTCCCTCACATCACAGCCCTGCATTAAATATTAATCAGATGACACCATTCGTCTGATTTAATTGAATTCTGTTGATATATGAATTAAAAACTGTCATAATTTGGATAATGTCTTTTATACAATAAGCTTAAAAGGCCTCTTAATACAGCACTAAATCATGCAGGAGCTAATTTCACCCTCTTACAGGATCTCTCTATTACCGAGCTTAAGTTGGATGAGCGATTACCTTGTCTTCATTTCCCCAGTTATTTTAACTTACATTCTCACAGGAATGGTACCTATATCTGTCACTGGGGTGGAACACCCAAGGGTACATTTTTTTGTATCTTCAATAAAGGAACATAATCGCACTAAATTCCATTACAGTTAAGTTACATTAATTTCATACCCCTGATTCAGCTCCAGGCTTTTAACTGTGTTTAGTATTAAAACAGTTCTGTAACAAAAACTTTCACAAAATATTCACCTACTGAAACCTTCAAGTTACACAACTGGACCTCAAGACCAATGCTATACCTTTGAGGGTATATGTACATTGTTTGAAATTTTGTGAACAAAACTGTACCTGCACAGTGCCTTAGTCTGACCCAGCCAAACAAACCACACCTACTTAAGTATTCAGACCCTGGCAGGCAGCAGTCAGACCCCAGCGACAGAAGGGTAACTCAGCACAGGCCAGTCACATCATCCTAATACAGCATCTGCCAGAGGCATGACTTGGAACACAGAGCAGACTCACCACTGACACTTAAATACTGCTCGCAGTGCCATGAACACTTTGTTTACTTGACATAAGAAATGTGGGTAAATGGATCACCCTCCCTCTATTTCAAGACTGTGGATACAGTGTGACAGTCTGACCCAAATTTCCATCACAGCAGTACATAAATCAAGTAGTAAAATTATGGCGGGCCTTAGTATGTAACATGAAAGGCAAAACAAACTGAGAGTATAATATATATTAAATATATATTATATATTTAAGTGTATAAATACATAATTTGCAAAGAACTCTGCCACAGAGACAATAATATTAGTTTATTAGAATATATCAGTGGATATTTATACTCAACAAGAATATAAACGCTTTGGTGTTTGCTCCCACTTTTCGGGAGCTGACCTCAAAGATCTACGACTTCTTCTATGCACACAAAAGGCCTATTTCTATCAAATATGGTTCACACATTTGTCCAACTCTGTTTTAGTGAGCATTTCTCCTTTGCCGAGATAATCCACCCACCTCACAGGTGTGGCATATCAAGATGCTGATTAGACTGTGATTACAGCACAGGTGTGCCTTAGGCTGGCCACAATAAAAGGCCACTCTATAATGTGCAGTTTTATCATACAGCACAATGCCACAGATGTCGCAAGCTTTGAGGGAGCGTGCAATTGGCATGCTGACTGCAGGAATGTCCACCAGAGCTGTTGCCTGTGAATTGAATGTTTATTTCTCTATCATAAACCATCTCCAAAGGCGCTTCAGCGAATTTGGCAGTACATCCAACTGGACTCACAACCGCATACCACATGTCACCACACCAGCCCAGTACGCATCCAGCATCTTCACCTCCAAGATCATCTCCAAGACCAGCCACACGGACAGCTGCTGCAACAATCAGTTTGCTTAAACCAAAGAATTCCTGCACAAACTGTCAGAAACCATTTCAGGGAAGCTCATCTGCAGGCTTGTCTTCCTCATTGGTCTCTACCTGACTGCAGTTTGTCATTGTAACCGACTTGAGTGGGCAAATGCTGACATTCGATAGTGTATGACACGTTGTAGAGGAGTTCTCTTCATGGATGAATCCCGGTTTTCACTGTACAGGGCAGATGGCAGACTTTGTGTGTTGTGTCATGTGGGTGAGCTGTTTGCTGATGTCAATGAAAAAAAGTTATTATTTTAGAAGAGGCATTTTCACTTATTGACTGACTGCTAATATTTGAAAGGTGTGCGAGTAGGAAATGTTAATTCAGCCATATTTCACAGAGAGAACTTTAGGTAGCGCTACTACACCATCTGTTGTTAGTTTTCTCATATTTCATATTCCAGTTCGTGAACTAAATTTGGAACCATTCAGGACATTTCCACCGACGTTAGCAGGATCGCAAACAAGAGAATTTTTTTTTTCCCAGCTGGAACCAAAGAACAGTAGGTTCTTCAGCAAGAACCGTAGCTGAATAATATGAAATAAGACAAGAACGCTCAATTTGTGTGTATTTCTGTGGCTGTGTTGGGCTCTGCGTTAGTTGTGCTTCTCTGCTGTTAACAAGCTCAGCAGGACGGCTCAGAACTTGGCAACATTTACACACGTATTATATCTCACAGATATTTCATGTGTGTCTCTTTGTCTGAACATTTTTAAAGGAAAATTGTGGGGAGACCTTTTATGGTGTTAGTGTATAGCTTCACACAGGAACATTAAACTTCGTGTGCTTTACTCTAACCCATGACATTGAATAAATAAGTAACTGTAATTCTTAAAATCAACAAAAGGTTCTTGGTCTTTTGTTCTTTGGTGGTGGATCTAGTGTTTATTTTTAAATAAAATGAACAAGAAACTGATGCCAGTGTTATATTATGAACAAATCTTTGTGCTCCTTTTTTCATTTCTGCATTTAATAGTCTTTCCCTCCATATTTTCTGTACAACACAGTCACATAATAAAAAACACATGTAAAGAAAGACATTGATATGAAGCCCCAAAGCTTCTCCAGACCTTCCAAAGCCAAGAGTATGTATTATGGGCTTTCCTGTTTTTGAAATGCCAGAAAAACCTCTGTGACAATGGCTAAGGGCAGTCTGGCTAAACTAGGCTTGCCTAGTTTCTCTTTGCTCTTGTTTAAAAATTTCTGTATAATGTGTTTAAAAATTTAAGCCAATAATCCCACAATGACATACACAGTTACTGAGAAGACCTGACCAACTGCATATATGAACTGTGTTATAAACGAAGTCAGAACTAAAAAAAAAAAAAACATATCTATAGCTTTAGATTCACATCTATAGCAACAGCAAATACAACAGAACACAGCATGCAATTCATTCATTCGTCTCAAATGCACTGCACATAGACTTATGGAGAACTACTTCTTCAAAATTTCTTCTGAAAGGAAGGGCATTAGTAAAATTTTACTTTAATTTAAATTTTGTTCCTCCACGAAAAAAGGCAAGAAAGCAATGAATACATGGGGAAGTGTTCTTTCTATACTTAATATAGTGGATCTCACTAAAACTAATGGATTTTAAGACTGAATGACAGGAAAGTACATATTTTAGACTTTTAACACATGCCTTAATTAAGGTGCACTCTTGGTGCACTGGATCTCTGCAGGTTATGGTTAATGAAGTTGTAGAACCCATGCCTTTTAAATGTTCAAAACGTGCACTAAAAGCATGAGCAGCCCCAAGTCCTGACAGGTGAAATTGCATTGGGGAAAACGTGGCTTTCACTTTTCGTTTAGATATTTAAAATCTAAATTAATTACATGGAGTTTGTTTTTTTATTTCTAAGAGTGAGAATGTACAATACAGTCAGCAGAGATGAACACTGTTTATTAATATCCTTCATTTCAGGAGAACTGTGGGTGTACAGGTGGCCCTAAGCCTTTGGTCATGTAGTTTATTTGAGATGTATGAGCAATTTGTTTGCTGTGTTCTGTTTTATAACAGTTGCTGGCATAGATAAGCATTCTACTTTTTAAATGTTTTCATTGTGTTGGGCCAAAGTAGATATTTGTTCCCTGTGTAGCATTGTTTAACGTTCACAAAACTGGAACAACAATGGAATCCAAATGAAAGCATATTTCAAGTCGTTCTTCAATTTAAAAAAATGTGCAGATGCAACTGAAAAGGAATTTGTCACTTATTGGCACCCACACCCACCTCCGAAATCCCACTTTTACCTCATTGCAGGTAAGAGATATGTGGCTGTTTCCTGGCTAGTCCTCATCCAGCCTGTTTAGGATTCCTCTCAGTGGCAGCTACTCAGATTTGTCATTGTCAACATATTCCATGACAGATGTGAGTTAAAACTCATTAAGGATGGGTCACTGAAAGGTTACAGTTTTTGTGTGTTGATATGCCAGACAGTGTGCCTCCTATTCCTCCACTAGGGAGCTTTTCTAATGTATATATTTATTTCGCTTTTTTGTTGCGTAAGTTTGGAGAGTGTAGAAATGCAGGGGGAGCAGCGAGAGGTAAATGCGTGAAGAAGATGATGCCATCTTATTTTCTGCTGCTGTCCAAGGTGCAGACATGCATAGAGATAATGTAGCTCTGATACATTAATGGATGATCTACAGACAGCAGATGAGATATAAATCAATGCATCAACACCCTCCAGTAAATCAAGGCCATCGCAGGGTGTTATCTTACCACTGGCAGATGGGAGTTTGATAGCCTCGCTGGAATCAGAGGCAATGTCAAAAGGGGCGTATTTTCCTTCCCCTGCCCCTGATCTACGTGTCCACAGAAGAGAGAGAGAGAGAGAGAGAGAAAGGCAGAGAAGTGGTCAATCCATCCGCCCGGATAAGGCATCAGTCATGTCTGGCCACATCACGGCTCTCAGGTGCTCACAGCCCCCTTGTGGGAATGCTAAGTGCTCGGCATCAATCAGACAAGACATCTGAGTCATAGCACACAGCTTCACCACAGCCTCTTTCTCTTCATGAAACACAATATCTGGCCTTTTGTTGTGGAAGCCTGGGGATAAATATTTGCTCTAAAAGCAAATTGGGCACCCTTCAGTTCCTTGCCGATAACAAAGGCATGGTGTAATTCACTCTTAATTATTTCCTCTTCATAACTCTTTGAAAGAAATCAGGGAATATTTTTTTCAGAAGTGCAGACTTTCAATGTCACATTTGGATTCCCAAATAGAGAGAAAGGAGTTTCTGTTGTGTATACAGCCTAGTTCTAAAGTATTAAAGTCTTCACATTCAGCACCTTGCAAACTCTGAACCAAAATAAACAACACGCTTTCAGCTGCACTCTTAAATGTTTGATATTTTGCTCTGTGAAACAGGTTACTGTATAAACTTTAGTTAAAAGACATGCAAAGTTGTTGCATTTGTCCACTAGTTCTGTAACTGCCTCATCATGAGTCATGCTGTATAAGTCCAGAATCCACCTGAAATTCTTGGGTAGGAAACATAACCTCGATAGGGACAGGGCACCAGTCCATCGCAGGGCATAACAGAGACATCCATTCATTCATTCATTCATTGTCTGTAACCACTTATCCAATTAAGGGTTGTGGTAGGTCTAGAGCCTACTCAGAATCATTGCAACGCAGGAGCACACCCTGTAGGGGGTGCCAGTCCTTCACAGGACGACACACACACTCACACATTCACTCACACCTATGGACACTTTTGAGTCGCCAATCTACCTGCCAATTTTTGGACCGTGGGGGGAAACCGGAGCACCCGGAGGAAACCCACGCAGACACAGGGAGAACACACCAACTCCTCACAGACAGTCACCCGGAGGAAACCCACGCAGACACAGGGAGAACACACCAACTCCTCACAGACAGTCACCCGGAGGAAACCCACGCAGACACAGGGAGAACACACCAACTCCTCACAGACAGTCACCCAGAGGAAACCCACGTGGACACAAGGAGAACACACCATAATCCTCACAGACAGTCACCTGGAGGAAACCCATGCAGACACAGGGAGAACACACCAACTCCTCACAGACAGTCACCCGGAGGAAACCCACACAGACACAGGGAGAACACACCACACTCCTCACAGACAGTCACCTGGAGGAAACCCATGCAGACACAGGGAGAACACACCACACTCTTCACAGACAGTCACCCGGAGGAAACCCACATGGACACAGGGAGAACACACCACACTCCTCACAGACAGTCACCCGGAGCAGGACATAACAGAGACATGTTTGTCACATATGTAAATAAAAAATAAAATAAATAAAAACAACAACAAAAAAAGATACCATCCTGATTATACCATGATCAAAAGGCCCAATGCCAAAACTTGGCTAGAGTTGTAAGAACAGTGGAAAATTCTGATGTGTTCTGATGCCTAACCACAATAAAAAATTGGTCTTAACTCAAACTTTGCACTTAAACATAATCATTTGTTACCTTACCCATAAGCAAAAATGTAATCATATCCCTAAACCTAACCATAACATTACATTTTAGGCAGGAGTGTCCCCTCTGTAATGCTCTCCCACACTATTTACAGTACAAATTTTGTTGATCTTTTTCAGGTTAAAAATGGACAGGTCTCATGGATTTAACAAAACCATGATATCAGCTGACAGGAGCTCACTCAATGAATAGCTATGAATTATAATTGATCATCCAACAGAAATGTTGTGAATATCTGATGTAGTCGTGTGTTGTATATGTAATTTTTGGAGATGTTGTTGGGAGTCCCTTTAGCAGGAGTAATTACTTAAATCAACAGATTAATTCAAAACACAGTTAGTTCCGACCCTGAATGCTGAGAGACCTCCCAGGAGTGCCAATATTACTATGACTGAAGCTCTTCAGGTATCACTCCGCAAAACACTTGTAACCTAGCAACGATGCCAGCACTTACAAATCAGAGCTGTGCCTGGACTTTTTCACCCAACGGTCATCCGCTTCATTTTCCTTTTGCGCACATCATTTTGAGTAGAGTAAATGGTTATGGCACAGTGGACCGTTATCTGCTTTCTTTTTTGTAAATAAAAGAAAATCTGAAATAAATAAAAATTAATAAATAAAAAGTCGGGTCATGTCTTTTTTTCTCTGCTGCTCTCGTTCACCAGCTCAGCAGCATGGCTCTGGAGCAATACTCCAAAATACTCATTTTTAACTTAAACAGAGAGAACTTTGCAACTTTGGCATTGTTTATGTATGATATATATATCACTAGGATCTGAATCCACTGTAATCAATGGTTAAACCATGACTTGATGGGTTTATCTCTGCTTCTGTCCTGATTTGGACAGAGGGCAGCGCTGAATAATGCAGCATTGTTTCCCAACAAATCTAGTGTGAACACAGACTGGCTCCTTGGATAGAACATCCTGGACAGGTTTAACGTCGCACAAGTTAAAGACCCAGAGTTCATTGAAAAGAGTAAAATCTTCAGCACGAGACTGCAGCAGTGCCATTATCTCACGTTATAGCATGTACCTCGAGTGTATAATTGAGTAAAATATCAGTATAAAAAATTATGTTGAAAGTTGAAAATAAATGTAGAAATTTTACATTTAATAATAAATATGTACTTATTACTTAAATAGACTTAATCACCATAGCAAAATAAAAGGAGCACTTCTCTTGCACTCCAACGGTTTAAAGGCCTGAAACTGCTGTTAAAATGAACTGATGGGCAAAACAGTAAGTGATAAGAGTTGAAAGAGTCAAAGTACTTCAAATAAAACGCCAATCATGTTTTAACTAATCAGGACAGTAAACGCTAACTTCACTAAACACAGCATTGTGCTTTTAGAAATTAGGTCAGTGCCCTCTGCACTAGGGTGGATGTGTGTGGGTGTGTGTGTATGTATGTGAGTGAGAAAGAAAGAGAGAGAGAGAGAGTATACATGTTTTTGTTTCTCCTGCAGTCCACACTGCACACTGCACAGCATTTCTAGGGCCTTCTTGGACAGTTTGAGTAATGAAAAGGAGGGTGACTTCCAGCTGTGCTCAGAAGGGATAAGACACATTGCTCTGTGGGCTTTAGAACATTAGTACATGGTTCTTGCTGGGTTTTTTTAGGGCAGCCATTCTCAGGCCCGGTATCTACTGGACCTCCTGGCCCATCCGTATGAGAGGGAATGAAACTCCTTTAACCCTGACAAAACGGGATAAACTGCCATTTAAAGTAAGGTGTGTGAAGCCTGACCATGAGGATTCCAATCATCCAGAACTGCTAAGACCTCAGAGGTTAATTACACTGAAAGAATAAATGAATAATTTAGAGCGGTCTGGTCTGCTTGGACCCTCCGAGCTGGTACCAGTATTTGGAGATCTTTTACGCTTATAGGCACTCATTCCATCATTCACTGCTAAGTACTTGACATTGCTCCAACTTCTTATATATACTCAATGTTTAGGTGTGCAGGGAGTATATGGTCTCCAGAAAAGCATGAAACTACATGGAATGCTCTGAAGCAGCTTAAGCTCACCATGTTCAGTACCAAGTGTACCTTAGAAGGGTATAAAGCCCTCCAGCTCTAAGCTGTGTAGCAGTGGAACTGTGTTCTTTGGAGTAACAGAGCTCCATCCAATACCTTTAGGATGAGTTGAAATGCTGTTTATGAGCCAAAGCTAATCATCAAACATCGGCACCCAACCTCAATGAGGTTTATTTTACTTAATGCAATCAAATCCTCACAGAAATGTTCCACTGTCCTGTTATAATCTTCCTACAATGTTCTTTATTTCTGAAGACATGGTGAGTAAAAAACTTTCAGCAAACTTAAAGTTGTTTTTTCTGTCTTTTCTCTGAGGCTCTGCTAGTGTTTTCCTCACTTTGACACCTATCTGTTTATCCATTTAGCAATGATTTTCTGTTCATTATTTGTTTACTGTGGCCAGTGTTTGGTGATTCACCACTGTGGCCTTGGTCTGTCAGCTTGTGCCAGATTTTGTTCATGTTATTGCTAGGTTTGCGGTCATGCCTTATAGTGCTTTGCTTTATCTGCACTGGCAGTTCTTTGGTTTTTCAAGAACATTCAATATTTTGGATCACCACAATAGACATATGTGGAAAACATATCGGAAAAAAGGAAAGACCCAAATACATGCCCTTGTCATTGGAAGGTCTGGAGAAGATTTGGTGCTTCATATCAATGTCTTTGTTTACATGTTATTTTTATTACGTCAAGAAAATATGGAGGACAGGGACTAATGAATGCAGAAATGAAAAAAGGAGCATAAATTTTTGTTCATAATATATAACATCAGCATCAGTGTTTTTATTGGTCATGTTACTTAAAAATACATAGTTCAGAGCCTTCCTGCTGAGCTTGTGAACACCAGAGAAACGTAACCAATGCAGATCCAAACACAGCCCCAGAAACACACACAAACAGTGCACGTTCCTGTTTTATTTCCTATTTATTTATTATGAAACGGGCCGAATGAGTCCAAATTTAGTTCACAACTGTAACAGTTCCCTTTATCCGCTGGTGGAAAACACTATGTGAAATATGGCTGAACTAACAGCAGATTGTGAAATAACATTCCTAATTACGTATGTACGTTTCAAAATTAGGAGTCAGTCAGTCAGTCAGTAAGTGAAAACGCCTCTTCTAATTCGGCCTAGTAGGTGGTCCAGCAAAAACACATAACTGAACTGAATCGTAGAACTGCTACGTCAAAGGAATATAACAAACAGGTAGCGCTGCTGTACTGAATATCAAAACAGCGGTGATCAATTTTATATATTATAAAACAATTTTACTAGACCTTTCTCTGACAGTGATGTTGTATTTCATATAAATCACATGTATATGGAAGGCTCTAAAGGCTTTTCTGAAGCAGCAGTAGAATCCTTAACCTTGGACATGAAACTCTCTCACGTGCTACACTGTGCTAATATTGACTCTTCCTCATCAGTCAATTGGCGGAGGTGGCAACCTTATCAAACTTAGGGCTGTGAAATTGTATATTCATCATAATCACTACTTTGCCCTGTGCAATTAGTTAACTGAGAAAGGCCAATTACTGCATTCAAATTGAAACAGCGCAGAAAAGCGATATAAAGCTCTGAAAAGTGACATGTACAATGCCTCAATGAGCTGTGCGCTGAGTTCAATTGGGCCTGCAGATTAAAAAATTAAAAGAATAAACTGATGGAATGAAAGGGCAGGCCAGTTTTCCTCCTTTCAACCTCAAGGGGAAAAAATACTCATTTTTTGCAGCAGGGTTGTCGACAAACAAGGCTTTGTCTCTGCTGGGTTTCTTCTCTTCAATAAAAGCCTGAATGAATGAGTAAAACTCTGATGTTCTTGGCTGAGTGCTCTGCAAACATATGGACAAATCTCACTGTTCACAAGCTAATCAAAATCCGGAGTGTCTCTGAAGCTCGGCAGTAGGAGGCAAAATGTTTCACACCACAATAAAAGCCACAATAATAATAACTCTCATTCTCGTCATGTTTATTTTTCATTTATTGTTTAAATTACACTGTTTTTACACTTTAATAATGAATTAATAACAGTGCTATGATGTAGAGGTTACTTATGTGCAACACTTGTTTTAAATGAATGAATGCTTAATAACGGAAGGAACGAATCAGTAGAATCACATAAACAGAGCTAAAGTTGAGAAAAGTTGAGAAATGGGTGTCATGGTGGCACTACCAGTTACTATCACACCGGCATTGGGCTTGGGGTTGTGGCTCCATTCAATACATCATGTCGGTTCTCCCTCTACATGGGTTTTCTCTCACTATATATCTAACGTTCATAGGATGACTGGCTGTGTGAAATTGTCCACAGGTGTGTGTGTGTGTGAGTGACTGGGAGAATGTGTGCTGGCCCGTGGTGGACTGATGCCCTCTCTGGGATTTTTTTCTCCTGCCTTGTGCCCGGTGGTTTTAAATAGGCTCTGGCCCCTAGCGACCCGGATCAGGAAGAAGTGGTCACAGAAGAGAAATGAATGTCAGAAGCTGGAAGAAGAGAAAAAATCCATAGCCACAATGATCCATTTTTGCAGGAGGCAGTGGAGAGTATAGGGGTGCTTTTTGGGAAATAACAAAAATAAATTAATTAAATTAAAAAAATTAATAAATAATTAATAAAAAAAAAGCACAAAAATTATGCTTGAACTTGACTTAGGTGTACATTTTGAATGCAGGCAGGAAGCATTATTGATCACTGAAAAGTGAATCCCATTGCATTTTTTCTGGAACCTGAAAAATGCCCTGCAAGCGAATTAAACACCACTCTAAACAGATTATTTATTTATTTACACTGAATGAATACAGCTTTTGCTGTCAGCTGGACATACATGTGTCCAAAAATATTCGATAATTCAGTTCTAATTACAGGTTAATAAGTCAGTCAACATAATTTAATTACAGAAAATACCTTCAAATGCTGTGGTTTCCTGAGTGGCATCCAATACCTTTGGGATGATATGGAGTGAGGTCTATCATTCAGAACTTACAATCTTACATCAGTACCTGACCTCTCTGACGCTCTTCTCACTGAAAACAATCAGACCCTCAAAGTGATGTTTCAATATCTTTTGTAAAGCTTACAGAGAACAGTCGAGAATAAATGATGTGTCTGTAAGACTATCACCCTTGGGCCTTGTAGTGAAGTTAAGAGTAATTCCTCTTATTCCTCATTATTGCTTGTATTATGGTTCTTCACATTTAGTTTTGGGGAGTTTTGGGAGGTCTACGTTCACAAAAACCACAAAGCCAAAGGAAAAACAAAAATATAAAAATAAAAAAAAAAAACATTATTTTTAGGTCTTCTGACTCCTGTCTGTAGTAGTCTTCTGTAATGGAGCGCATGAAGCCACACAGCATCCTCAGACTCAACCAGTATTTTTGCCCCATTTTGCACTGAGCTAAATCTTGACAGTGCACTCACTGGCCCCTAATATCACAGTTGGGAGCGGGATTTCTTATTACGAAACTATCACTTGTGCCAGATCAGTATGCACTGCTACTCGGAAAAGAGGGAATATTTGAATGCATGAATATAAATTAATGATGAGCCCTTAAAAACGCCCCAGCTCAGGCTTCCATCTCTGTTACGGAGGCTAGGTGCACTGGGTGATGGAGTCTGACAGCATAGCACTTCCCGTAATTGCTTTGCAGGTGTTGTCGCAATCTGACTCAAAACAACCCTGAATGAGTCCTCATTAGAGGCTATTTGATCTCAGCTCTGGGCTTTGTTCTCTCAACGTGCCGAGTTTAAAAGCTCTTTCGTATTGTGCCGCACAGCTCTTCTCTCATCTCTTCACTAAGGCCTTGGATTCCAACACCACCGCTGGAGCAGCACCACCACCACTGCTTCCAGCTTTTTTGTTTTTTTCTGGACATGTGATGAGGGTGTGTGCTCGCGTGTGGGTTGTGTGTTTGATGAGGACACAACCTCCTTGCTCAGATGCTTCACCATCAATATTTGCTATTGCTTGAAGTGAGCAAACACTGTCTTCTCTACTCACTGAAGTGTAATAGCAGGGTGCTGTGATAGTGTGAATTATATACGCTGTGGCAGGACCGGGGGCAACGCCAGAGGCTCAGAAACAGCAGGCCGGTGTTTGGCTGCTCCATGGCTTTCATCCTGAAAATCTGCAATGGCAACATGCAAGTCTGCTAATTCATGCACTCATTCAAATTTAACCAGGAGAACACACAGGGCCTGTCACTTTTCTTACAAAGAGAAGGTGGCTGTATTGAAAATTGCTTGACAAATAATGTAAACATTCACTTACGTCACACTAATCCTTAATATGGGGGCGTGAGAAGCCTTTGTTTCTGTGGTTGGTGTTATTTCCATGTCTCAGTGCTGTTGTTTTTGATGGTTTGACATATAAAAAACAGAATATTTTGTATTATGTATTTTAATTTGGTCACCATCTAAGAAGAAGAAATATGTTATGTGGTGGGGTCAGATTAAATATTATTACACAAAAGTTTGGGGACCATCATGAGAAATTAAAATCTAGAAATGTGTTTATCAATTCCGGCTGACATATCCTGCTTAACCATATATATATATATATATATATATATATATATATATATATATACATACATACATATATAAATATATATATATATATATATATATATATATAGAGAGAGAGAGAGAGTTTATCAGACACCCAAGTGCCAACCCAAAAGAATGGCCAAAGGAAAAGTGTCAAGAATCAAAAACAGGCAAGTCTTTAAACTATGAGCAAGATAATAATGCTAGAATCTACACAATACAAACAGAGGCAAAAACTAGTAAAGAGGCTGGGTTTAAATACATACAAACAGGTGAAAAGATTTAGTGTTCTGGTGACGTAATCATAAATACTGGTCTGATTGGCTGGATCAGCCGCAAGAACACCAGAAGTACCCTGGGAAATGCAGTTCAGGGAATCGGTAGGATCAGGAAGTATGACAGTGTATTGCTGGTCTCAGCCCAGTTGTGGAACTATTTGTTTTGGTGGAGATAAATCAATAATTTAACTTAAATTTAAAAAGTTAAAAAATCATAACCTGTTTTACATATTATTGATAATACACAGTGTTACAATATCACACTTGAAGTTGTGCTGCTGTGAATATCAGCACATAGCTGGGACGATGTTCCTTTGGCCTCATTCCTATGACCAAATAACAGTCGTGCTGATATTCAGTTTTACAGTACAAATTGGAATGTGATTTTAAATATACATATATTTCTCTAACTCAAGGGTGAAAGATTCTTTGAAATATTTCTGACAGCCTGAGTGCTCTGTCAGTAAATTATCAGCAAATGGTCATTTCCACTCTGTATGTGCTTGAGTGCTCACCAAGGAAAAAATTCACTGCATCTCCAACAACAAAGGCATCATGGTGCTTCTTTTACACAGGGATATACAACATAGTACCACAGAAAACACTTCCACAAACAGATTAAGTTAATTTTCAGGAAATGCCGAGTGTGAAGATCAAAGCTAAGTATGAAGATGTAACAATTTTTGACTTCAGTCATAAATCCCATAAAAGTCATAATAATTCCGTTTCACACGTTGGCATAAAATGTCTACAGCTAAAAGCTCATAAGCAGATTAAATGATGTGTTAATGTGTTACAGGGGGGTTTATGTTAATTAAGAGCAACATTATTTGTCTGTGCTTAGAGCACAGCACATTTTACACTGAGAAATTAGACAGCATTCAGATAAAAACACCAAAGGCCTTAGTTCAACAAGCAGCGGGGAGCATTGAAGAATATCCAGTAAAGAGAAATGAAGGAGTGAGCGAGAGTTCAGAGGAGTGGTGGGAGAGCTTGGATCTTGATGAGTGAAAATAACAGAACTTTGCTAAAACATGAAGGGGAAAAAAAGTGAAAGGACAGCTTTGGAACACAAGGCAAAGCAGAAATTCAGTGTGTCCTTACAGTAAAACGCCATCAAAAAGATTTGGTTATGAGGTCAGCCTCCAGTATCTTTGTCTGATGTGGAGAGCTTTTAAAAACAAGCAGGTTCTC
Organism: Hoplias malabaricus; assembly: GCF_029633855.1. NCBI lineage: Eukaryota > Metazoa > Chordata > Actinopteri > Characiformes > Erythrinidae > Hoplias > Hoplias malabaricus. The sequence goes on from NC_089802.1 coordinate 8,156,430, forward strand.
TTGGACAGTAGATGACTTTGTAGACAGTGAGGATAGAGATTTTAATATATCTGCCTGTGGCAGAACACCCTGCCACCGCGCACTCTTAAACATGCCCAGCATAAATGAGCGGGCGAGCTGAGAAGGGAGGTTTTATCGTCATTATGAGATTAATTGGGATGCTCGGGCCACGGAAGCCTGCGGATTCTCAGCCAGTTGTTTTCTCTGTTTCTTCCCGATTAGGTGACACCTTGGCAGAGGCACTCATGCACCAGAATAAAAATGACTCCTCTGGGGGCTCGCTGCTCTCCCCGAGTCTTTTTGCTGCGAGCATCACAAAGCAGGTGTGGAATTTTAATGAAGGCGTGTGAAGAATCAATGGGCAGGCTTTGCGTCACATACACAATTCATTGCCAGATTTTTTTTCCTGTTGTTTAACTGTATCAAAGTGCAGAGCAGTGGATTAAAACATAAAATCATTCCCGTCATCACAACCGTGCCTGTGGAAATCCCAAAACTGATCCGCTTATGGAGTCCACAGGGGACAAGGGATGAAGTATGTCATTCCTACAATTTATGGAGGGCTGTTTATTTATTTTCCCATAGTTTAGTCACTCTCTAGTTCTCCCTCAGTCACACAATGCCACGAAGCTGGGAGGGTAAAGGTATGCTTCCTCTAAGACACAGTAAGCAACTTCATCTTTCCAAACGGAATATAATAAAAAATATAATTACACTCTTGGGGGAGAGCACCAAGTGCCACTCATAACTAACACATGTCTTTGTTGGCTGCATGACAAAGAAAACCCTCTCTACCTACCATAGAGTTAGGCCAGTTGATCTCTCTTGAATATGTATTTTAATCTTGTTGATAGGGCTGACACTTAGAGGGTTACACTAATTGAGCTTGTGACTGCATGGGATTGGCTTGACTCAACTTGATCCAGCTCTGCACGGCTCAACTTGCTTTTAGCCGGTCGCATTTCCACTAGACCAGTAACTTGAGAGATATTATAAGTCACTAGTTTGTGCTGGAGCTCTGCATCTTGATTATTTTCTGGTGATTTGACTAACATTTACTACTCTGCTCACTTCGTATCAGGCATGAGCAGGGACTAAAAAAGTAACTGGTTCCAGGAGTTAAGTCGAGTTGTGTAGGTTCCATGCAGTGGAAAAGCACCATAACTGAAGCTTGTACTTGCTGGGTATCCTCAAGTTTATAGTTATCACCCATTCTGCAAGCCAAAACAAGACAACAAATCAAATGATTCTGGATAGGCCGTCAGGTTTTAAAACTTGTCTGCTGAGTGTGCCGTTGACCCACCTTGAGTTTGCATTTTGCCACAGCATGGGCACAGTAGATGTAAATGTAAATGAAAAGCAGAGAGGTGCTCATTCCATTTTCCATTTAAAATTTTGTCAACTTTCTGATATGGTGATGAGTTTGAAAATTAAATTTCAAAAGCATCATCGCTTGAGTGCAAATGCATATTAGATAAACAAAATTTTAATTATAAATTTGACACTATTGTTGCATGATCACATGAAAATATTAATTCAAAATGGGAAATACACTTTAATTTAATATTTATATATTCATAAAGCATTGTAAAATAATTATCCACAGAAGCACCCAGAGGAAACCCATGCCGACACAGGAAGAACACACAAACTCCTCACAGACAGTCACCCAGAGCTGGACTTGTAAATGAAATTTTGACTTCAAACCTTCACGTATGAATGGGAAATTTAAATTCAAACATAGGATTTCATTGCCATTTGGCATATTGTGTTTTCATTTACATTGTTGCTACATGTAAGCTTCCAAAAAAGTCAACTTTCATTTATTCGTTCATAATCTGTAAGCGCTTATCCAGTTCAGGGTCGCAGTGGGTCCAGAGCCTACCTGGAATCATTGGGCGCAAGGCGGGAATACACCCTGGAGGGGGCGCCAGTCCTTCACAGGGAAACACAGACACACACACAAATTCACACACTCACACCAGAGCACCCGGAGGAAACCCACGCGGACACGGGGAGAACACACCACACTCCTCACAGACAGTCACCCAGAGCGGGAATCGAACCCACAACCTCCAGGCCCCTGGAGCTGTGTGACTGCAACACTACCTACTGCACCACCATGCTGCCCTAAGTCAACTTTCATTTTAAAATATAACATTCTTTGTTAAACAAATAGAAGGGACAATAATACAAACATACACAATAATAATACCTCAAAATTATTATTTAATGAATATCTTTTCTATTGCTTTCCTCTGTATGATGAAGTAGTGATACATGATTATTAGTCGTGCATGTTAGTTAAACTAACTGTTGATGGACTTTGACTGTGCGACCAAGAATGTTTATAGTTTGTGCATAAAAACATGGAAAAATACTTTTTGGGAAAAGTGGAAAAGTTTTTATTTTCCCTCCAGAATTCAAGAAAATGTTACAAAAACTGGACGTGACAGATACCCAAACAGATAGGAAACCAGACTCTCTGGGTAAAATCTGGATGGGTGGCAAACCTACACTATTCAATCAGTGCCACCAAGCTGGAACGGGGAAGGTCAAAATGGGCTTCCTCTGAGACAATCCAAGCAAACCAAAACTCAACATGCTTGCAGGAGAACACAGTAACAGCCAATGTTAGCTAACAGATGTCTTTGTTGGCTAGCATTATACAGATTGTTAAGAAGGCCATTCTACCCATCCAGAGAGAGTAAGACCTCTTTTGGGCTTACAGTTATGGATGACTGAGGCATCACCAAAGATCATAATCCTGATGATAGGGCAGATGCTTAGAGAACTACACAAACAGCAGTTTGTATTGACCTGCTAAGTCCCCCTACTCACATAATGCCATCAAGCAGTGAGGGTGAATGCCATTGAAGGTGTCCTCAAACATATCAGTTCAGCAACTGCATATTTTCAATCCACTACTAATGTAATATCTCAGGAACATCAGGGATCAGGCTCACAATGATAAGGCCAACACTCAAGCTTAAGGTTTTGCCACTCAGAGGACCCCATTACATTAAGTACCCTAGACTGCCCCTTCTAGGTCTAGAAATCTATCACATACCTAATTCCAAGGTCAATGGAACATCTTAATGTTTGTGAAATGTTGAGTGCTGTCTACAGGGAGTCGTTGACATTTTTTGGAAAGCTGCAAGGCATAGACAGAGCAGAGCATCTCCACATGTGAGGATCTGGACCAGTGCCGTTCACCACTGCACATTGGGCTGAGCAGCTCCCTCACATTAAATGCTTATGTCATTACGGATTCTTTAACCTTGACATTTCTCCCTGGCGCAAGTGGAGGTGCTTTCTCTTCTGCTTCATTTCTGCTCATGCCCAGGGAGCTGTGACACTGTTCAGACACACTCTTTTAAAGAGGCATCATCCTCAGGCTTTGAAATGTGATTTGATTATTACCTCAACAGGGCCAGGGAATGAGATAATGGCCGTCTTGTTGCTACTAATCAAGACAGTCCTGTGAAACTTTGCCTGCCCTTTCCTTTTAAGTCACCCTCCGTGTTCCTTTAGGGAAAATATTAATTCAAATCCTGCATTGAAAGGGCTGCATCATGGAAAGTTCACTTCACGTCTTTTGAAATAAAAGAACTGGATGCAAGGTTTTCATTTACTCCAACATCTATATAATTGATTATTTACTCTAAGGTGCAAAACAGTTGGTTTTGAATGATTTGTTTAGTCAACTCACAAAAAAACCCATATTTATAAACCATAGACTGTGCATTGTCACTATACAAAGAAAAACATGTATCTCCTATAAAGTCATTTTATAGCAGAAGAAAATAAAACTGCATTTAAATGCAAGTCAACATAAAAAATATTATTCCACGTAATTGTGGAGCATTTCTTTTGGTCCATTCATCATGACATATTCACACAGGAGGACAGCTACTGTGTTCAAATGTTGTAATAATGTACAAATCTGAAATAAATGTAGATACATGGGTTTTTTTGAACAATGAAGATACACAGTCAATAGTAGTTTCGCCCCACCCTCTCATATTGAATTTGTAAGTGTAGTTTTTTTTAATGGGATAAACTACAAGAGACACACAATATTCCCAACTATTCTAGAGACACTCTAATGAGTGGTTTCAGTGCAACACAGGTCTCAACACTATGGAACACTCTAGAGATTACAATCGTCAAAGCTAAGTATCAGCAGTGAAAGTGCTGAAATGGCGCCCCATCCAGTGTGTGTAAGATGTGTTGGAGTGGTGTAGTGATGTTTGTAATCCAGAGTTAATCATGCATCATCAGTATTTGCCATGATGGAGACTGCACCATCAAATCCTCACAGCAAATATGTTGATATATACTGTAAATACTTCAGGGAGAAGGCAAACTCCTATTTAGAGATACCCCTGAATACTCCCCCCAAAAAAATAAAACGGGAAAAAACAGAGGTGGGGAATGGTCACTAAAATGAATGCTGTCTGTGTTTAAAAAATAATCTCAGAAAAAAATGCCTATTTGAACTACAGGGTGAATATAAACCAAGAAAGCCCAACCTTTTAATGCATTTGCAATGCTGAAATTGAGCAGTACTTTAATGCTTGGAACTTAGTGAACAAAATGACAATATTACATGACATACAAAAAGACTGTGCTTCTTCTGAGCTGAGAAGACTGGGCATTTTCCCACCTTCCACAGTTATAACCCATTGAATCTTCCTTAAATTTCCAGGGGTGAAGTTCAGAATCATAACCACAAACTTCAGTGGCCTGCTCATAGAACGCACTTCACAAGGAGATGATATGGACCCTAGAATTTGAAATGTGCTGAAGTCTCTATTTTCTTATTCCCACTGTGTGTGTGGCTTATTCTGAAGTCTACAAAGGCTGCATGCACCAGGGTTATATTCCAGGTTGCTTAGCTGGTATATTTGTTTGGTCTCTGTGGCTTTTTACAAACTCAGTGAATTTTAGGAGGAGTTGTGTGTATATTCTCTGATTCAGATGCATGGTCATAAAATTTCTGTGCAGTGTTTTTCTATACTTTTTTAAAGATCTCCATATTTCTTCGGTGTTGCTTAACTGACTGATTAGCACAGTTCTGTATGTGTTTCATGACAACAAAATGGATGCTATATATGCATGGCTTATTAGGCCCAACTGAGCAGAGATTAAAAACTATACAAATTATTTGAAATTGACATAGATTAAGTGTTAACTGATCTGTAAATAAGAGCCGGAGTCAGAACATTTTCTGTCAAAATGGTCAAGTGAAATGGAACACATTTGTTCAGGACAAAGGACTGGATATCACTTGCTGTGTTTGGGATCACTTGGACTATAAGACGTATGAAAAGCAATCAACTTCTGTGTTGCAGTAGCTCCAGAGCCTACCAGAAATCATTGGATGCAAGGTTGTGTAAGACCTGTGGATAGTTTCTCACAAGCATAGCTCTTTCCCACTAACATGGAACCATTTCAGTTCTCATTCGCACACATCATTTTAAACCATTCCCCTATTTCCACCAACATAAACATGTTCTGGAAATTGAAAGGTTTAATCCTGTAACCAAAAGAACATTAGGTTCTTCATGAACCGTGATGATGTCTGTGGGCATATCAAGCTTAAGAAGTCAGAGGAAGAGCATGAAGATTTAAGAGTTATGGGGCAGTGGTGATAGAGTAATTTGCCTTCGGACCGGACCCGTTATCTGCTTTCCTATCGTATCACAACCATGAATAACTTGTACTTAATGGCCATTCTAGTAAGGAATTGCAGGAAGTGTGGTCTAAGATTTTTTGCCAGACAACAGTGACTTTGGTGCATTACGATAGCAGTCAAAATAACATATGAACACTTATTGATTGGTCAGCCCTACCTCAGTGACACTGTGGCCTGATGAGTCCTTACACAATTCCATTCAAGAACCGTATCTAAACCCTGAGATGTGTATCACTACTAACCTTGTAAATATGTCGCAGTATCAGTGTAAGCAGCATCAGCCAGAGAAACAGCTGCAGTCTCCGATGACCAGGCCTTGTTTATGCTAGATGCTTTCTTACCAACACTCCATAGCGGCAGACACCTAAGGCAACAGGAGACGTGTCAATTTAGGATTCTCTTTCTTGATATAGAACGGATTATATGGTGGGGTCTAGCCGCTGGATTTTATTTTTCTTTTTCCAATTGACTTTTTCCTTTCTAAACTCTGTGTGCTGGGTCATGGAAAAGCTGAAAATGGAGAAAAAAATAAATGCAGAATGAACTTATATTGGGTCAGTGTACATTCTCTCTCTCCGTGTGTGTGTGTGTGTGTGTGTGTGTGTGGCAGCCACTTCAATCTTGAATTCATTGCAGCACTTTTGAAAGCTGCGACAGCCAGCACCTAACCTCTGAGGAGAGGAAAAAATGTCTGCATCAACAAAACCATCCCAAGAATCTGACGGCATTTCACTGAAATACCCTGTTGATATGCTTCACACAATCCTAAATCCTTTCTAAACGTAGTTTATATATTCAAGAAATGAGGATTTCTCCATAAGCATGAACCTGGAATGATGGTGCTGTGATACATCATGTAATTTCTGGTGTTTCCTCATCTTTTTTCCCTCATAAACTATGGAATTTCAAGCAGAGTATTCCAATATTTCACAATAAATCTGAATGAAGTGGCAGCAGTGCACCGCTGCATGTATGAATATATGCATGTTTGGATATCCTTCTGGCAGTGGAACGAAAAAGAGTTACCCTTGAGAGTTTGATTCATGTCCTCCATGGGTTTGGAATTTCATACTTCATATACAACCCATAACCCCCACCACCAGGATCAGCAAAGGTTTTGTAACAGTGTCGTTGACATCTATGTTTGTGGCGTATGTTCGGTTATGCTCAAACAAACATATTATGCAACAACATGCAGGATATAACGTAGACATGTAACCGAGAGTCTCGTGTGAAGGATTTTCTCCCCGGCAGCCAGGAGCAGTAATGAACGCGAGACTGGTGTATGAGCCATTTCTGAAAAATAATAAAATAAAACATTTGACGCTATTGCCCTCCCCTCCAGCAAGACGAATGTACGGCGATAGCAAATATGACTTCCATCTTGTGCTTGAACTACATTACCTTATCAACCAGAAGTCAACACAGAGACTTGACAGTTATTACCAGAGTGACAACAGAGATATCAGCCCCAGCCCCTAACGAGAAGCCATACAGAAGACTGCGGCATTATTGCTTGCTGTGAAGTTGATAGGAATGATGTACAGTGTTCGAATGTCGCCCCCTCCTCTCATTCTGCTGCTTCAAGGATTCTGCCCTCATTTGTATGGCACAGATGCCTGCAGTACAGTTTGGTCCCACTCATCAACATGACACCCGGACCCGCCTGACAAGGCAAAACATATTCTGTGGCAGAAACCCGGATATTAATTGACTGCAAGTTCCCATAAACTCCTGGTGCTCTTGTTCTAAGCTCTGTCTTACACATTTCCTTCTCAATTAAGTACGCAACATTAATTGCAGCAACATTATTTTCTTTGTAAGTTGTAGCTTTTAAAATAGAACATACACACATACATCCAGAACCCTCTGTGCTAGAAGCAGCCTCTGCTGTGACATGGGTCAACTGTTCCCACTGAATCGTAACCACATGAGACATGGCTGGGGGGATTCAGGTATCATGTGGATTTACTACTGGGGTTTCCAAAGATGAACAAGTAAATTGTGTGCATGCTTTTTGAGACATTCATCTTCTACACAAACTTCACTGGTATAATTATGACTGTCAATCACTTATAAATCAAGTTCAGGGAGAACCTAATCTTATCCTTCAATCAAATTCAAACCTATTCATTGCTTGTTTTTCTATGTAATTGCAATCTTTTGTTGCATATATTATTATATTAGTTACACAATAAGGTGTAGTTTTGAAGCTGTGCTGAAGAAATGTTTGTGCTTCATTGTTAAACAATGACATAATTGTGACAAACATAGAAAGATAGTATCCTTCAACAATATTTTGCAAAACATAGAGAAATTACTTTATGCAATTAAACGAGAAGTGAAAATGAAAAATAATATGAAATTACTCTATGATTTGATCATTGTTTTAAAGAATTACATCCATTATTATATTAAGTTTCTGTTAAGTGTGTATGTCTCTGTTATTTTCTTCCATTGCTTTTGTGTGTGTGTGTGTGTGTGTGTGTGTGATAGCTAACACTTAGCTAGCTATCACAGCTGTCCACAGGGCCTTATATGAGAGATGGAGAATCTAGACACTCATAAAAGGTTAGATGGGACATGCTGTTGATAGACAAGTAATGGGAGTTATGGGTGATAGGTGGAGTCTCTGGGCAGTTGTAAAGGTTAAGACTTTGTGCTGACAAGTGATGAGAGCCATCACAACCAACCACAACACATTACATTCAATACTGAGGGAAAAAGATTCAGTTGCTAGACAGCCTTAAAGAACTCAAGGCATCCAGTGCTGAGGCAGTATGTAAAACCTTGACAGTAAAGTGATGTGGGAAAGTGATTAGATTAGAAGAGGTATTAACGGGTAGTCTTGCTGACTAATGGACTAATGTTTCTGCTAATCATGTGTTACAAAGTGTATGATCAATGAAATTATATTCACAAATAGAGCACTTAGCAGCATGAAGCTTTACAAACTAGTGAACACAAAATGCATAGCTAAAGACAGACACACACACACAAACATACACACACTGTGTGTGTGTGTGTGTGAATTCTAAAGAACTAATTCTATTATATGTATTTATAGGATAAACCTATATCATGTAATTAAATAATTCTGTGGGGGGTTTTGGAGTTTGTACTATCCCACGTTAGGTGCACAAGCTGGGAATGTCTTAAGCCTAATGGGGTGGTCTTGGGAATGGAAGGTTACTGGTTCAATCCCCAGGATCGGCAGAAAAAATGGGAGAAGTGGAGTGAAGGAATAACACTTTCTCTTCCCCCCAGTACGCATGGCTGAAATGCCCTTGAGCAAAGCAGCTTTCCCCCTACTCCCTGGGTGCTAAGGTCTGGTTTTTGTGTGGGTGGGTGTGTGTGTGTGCTCACTGCTGCAAGCCATGTGTGTGCTCACTAGCATGTATGGGTTAAATGAAGAGAATCAGTTTCCCCAAGGGGATTAATGAAATAAATCTTCTTCTTACTTGGATTTAAGGTCTTAAGAACAATCACATTTGCCAGAATTTCTACAGTAACATCACACATATAAGCAGGGAATGATGTCAGAAAAAAGCTTAAGAACAGTGTAAAAATGTAGCATAAAGACCTAGAATTATTACCAAGACAGGAAACGGAGTCTGTAAAAGAACACAATGAATGTTATTATGCTTTTTACTGTGTCTTTACAACATACTCGCAGGTTTATAAAGATTTACTTTCTTGCTTAACTTGCAGTATTTAATTGAAATGCAGTTTGAGCATATTTATAATCATAATGACATCAGCTGTAACCTTATCCCTATCACTAACCTTCACCATTAACTTACCCCAACCCTAAGCCAAACCCTACACTGTTAAAAAAATAAAGCAGAGATTCTAGTATTTTACTGTTATTTTACAGTGCATCTACTGTATTTATTTTAACAATGTTACTGTATATTGAATTACAATATGTAACAGTAGAAAAACTGAATTTTTTACAGTACTGTTACAGCAATTTATTAATTAATTCATTCATTCATTATCTGTAAGTCCTTATCCAATTCAGGGTCGCGGTGGGTCCAGAGCCTACCTGGAATCATTGGGCGCAAGGCGGGAATACACCCTGTAGGGGGCTAGTGCAATTTAAGATTATATTAATTATATCAATATTGGTATGACAGCATGACACTGTTTATTTACAAAGCTAATTTGCTTTTTAGTCTTTTAAATACCCACAAATAAAAAGTAGAAGGATACAGATTGAATAATATTTTTTAAATGGTTTATTTAAAGTGCCCAGTTATTTGTACTGCTGAATTATTGACAGGATTCACTGAACTCATGAACCAAAGAGACTGATATAAATAGCATAACCCACAAGCCTTAGGTTCACCCTAAGCATAACCCTGACCATAACCCTAAGCCTAACCTTAAAACCAAACCTAACCCAAGTCTAATAATAATCCTGATCCTGTAACCCTGACCATAACCCTAAACCTAACACTAAATCTAACTGTAAACTCCTACAACAGTTAACAGAGAACTTGCATGGGTTTAGTGAGACAGTGCCACCAATGGATAGGAGCTGGCTTATAGTATCGTAAAATGACTAAAATGAATCAGTACCCATCATAAAACCTATATGATATAAATATGTATCAATGCTCTTTTTGAAAGCATACATTAATTTCTGGAAATGTTGTTGAATATGTAGAACCTTCTACATTTAATTTGGAATAGTGGAACTCACTGCTGTGTTTCCCAGAACAATGACCTATAGTATTTTGATACTTGTTAAACTCTAACCTGATTAATACCTAGACTACAGGGCAGTGTAAGATAAAAGGTTACCTGATTATTTTATATAGGTGGAAAACACTGCCTGGGTAACGCATGCCCAGAAATTCTTCTGAGATTTCTCTAACTATCTCTTTCATAGTGAAGTTATTAGCACTGTGACAGCTTTAAACCCTCCTGCTTGGTAGGACTTAGGTCCCTGTTCCTGCAGAAATGCTAACAAGCTGATTAACCAGTGTCATTTGTGACGCATGTAATTATGTCGCTGTCCAGCTTTTTTCTGTCGATGTTCAATATTTTTCATTATTATTATTGTTATTTCATGGCTTGCACACTGCAGCCTGATACGGCCTTATGAGAGATTAAAGCCAAAATAATTCCCCGGTTGACTAACTTTGCAAATTGGTCATGTCAAAGAGCACTTGGGGAATTGCAGAATCAGCAGTGCCGCGTGGTGCGAGTTAGCATATGACCAGTCGGTCCAATTATGGATTGATGTCATCCTTTCCAGCTCTGAAATCACCCACAATATAAGCTTTTGTGCAGATATACATGGGATGAGCTCGGCCGAGTGAATGAATAGTTCATGCAAGAGCATCTCCCTCGCTATTCCTGTGAATGTTCCTATTTATTTTTATCCCATTTAATACTATACAGACAACTTCTGAGGGAGAGTAAAAATGGATTTTGGAAGCAGTGTCAGCTCACTGGCGCATTTGGCTGTCAGCTTTTAAAATGAGTCACAGAAAGTCATTTAAAATTTGCCACTCATTCTAATACTACCCACCCTTGCAGGTACATCTTATCAGATCAGAGTCCAAGCGCAAGGTAAATGTCACATCTAGAGTACAGTTTAAAACAAGTGTAAAGCATCTCTATTTCCTTGAGCTTTTGCCAAAGTGCTAGATGTCATGTGTTACTTAGGACTTTTGCCATGTGACTCAGCGTGCTGCCTGAGTTATCAGCATTGATGCGTTGTGGTCCTTGCATAAGGCAACGGGTGTTCTTTGTCGTAGAACCCAAATCTCTTGCACAGCACAGATTTTGTGAAAAGGAAAGGAACACAGCAGTATAATACACGCCGCTACAGCGCTGTCTCCCCTTGCTTTTGGTAATCATTGAGGTCCACATTATTAGATCTTCTCTCTTTGAAATGTGGAATATTACATAAAGTGCATCAGCTGTGACCAAGCTGCTTAAAGGTTCTTCAATTTTCTGTTGATGTAGAGCTGCGCTTTCACTGCACTTGAGCAGCTTTGAAATTGAACCATGAACTGTAAAATTGCTTTGAGTACGAAGCAAAACCGCACAGTGTTTGCGTGTGGCCCAATGCATTACTCAAGCAAGGGATCGAGGTATGCTCGGAGATGAATGTGCACAGGGTGTGTTGTTTACAAAGCTTTGTCAATTTGTTCAGCTCGACAGCTACATGTCAGCATCTTCTCGGTCCTAACTGGTCTGGTTTAGAGAGAATTGAGGCAACAGAGTCAAAACACTGCCATTGTGCATTTAAGATTCATAAATCTGGAAGGGGCTCAGGAAATGATTTTCTCTTGCTTTTGTCCTGTCGGGCTGAGGCTCTTTTTTCTCACAGAGAGTTGTGTTAGCTTAGATAACACTGACAATATAGAATAGCACATCCAAAGTAGCAAATACATTAAACCTTCTGAAGTGGTGACTACAATACAAGCTGTTTTAATGGGAACAAAAATAATCTTATATTAATCATTAACATACATGAGTGTAAAATTGGACAACTGGAAAAAAACTGGACAAAAAATCTTTTTTGATGAAGTACATTTTCCTAATGACAGAATCCCATTATTTAACACAGCAAGACCCCAGGATTTTCTTCACCAGAGCAATGTCCTCTGAGTTTCAGGAGAACTGGTGGACGGTGTAGCCTCTGGATTAGGTCACATGCTGGACTGGTCCTCTTTTCTGCTCCAGTGCAGTATGTAACAAGCTTGATACCACAGGGCACAGCAGGTGGAAGAACTCTGCCAGCTTAAGCAAACAACTGTGCTTTTCCTTAAATTGTTAAAGCACAAAGGAATAAAAGACTGAGCTCACCCGCCAGAATCTGTAACCTGACAACCAGCAAAAACATCATAAAACCTTTAAACAAAAAGAAAGAGACAGTATCAATGTTTTCTAATTAGCACGCTTAATTATTTCCTGCAATCACTTGAAATGTGTTCAAAATCGAACATGTTTTACAGAACACAGTCTCTGGGATTTTAACACTAGCAATACATTACAAGTGAATCTCATGAGTGAAGACTGCACTGCAAAGTAAGGCCAAATATTAAAGTGGTTGAAAACATTACATATGGATATATGGATTTGCGGATGTTTTATTCATATACTGTATGAACAAAAATAACCCTAAAGGTTGAGTAATTACACAACAATCACAAATAGTGCACTTTCCATTCCACCTGTGTCAAGCAAGAATGAAAATTCAAATTTCCACCAAAGCAAAAATGCTGACTCTGTCATTGTAAATTTAACAGTGTAAACTAATGATAATCAGAACTCTAGGAATGCAAAACAGGCATGTGAGGGGTCTAGCTTGCATTCAGTCTAGACCAACATCAGCACAGGAACTGAGATAACTCATATAAACCTGGCAATCCAATGTGTTTTTTGATTTTGTTTTTTGGACAGAAAATTGTTTACAGCTTTCTTAGTGTTTGAAATTATTATGTATTAATTCTTCTCATGTTTGAAAATAAAGACACAGTACACACCAGATGGTTTCTAGATAAAACCTGCAACTGCTTGCTGTAAAATGCTTCATTAAAATGGTAATGCTAAAGCCAGCCAAACCCATCCTAATCCACTGAGTTTTTTTGGTAGCATTTTTCAGATCCATAATAAGTAGGTAATAACATGGTAATGTTATGGCAACAAATAATATTAACCCATAAATTAACGTACCTTTCCTATTTTGTTTATAATTGTTTGCTTGCAATTATTCAAAAAATGTCCCCATGCTACTAAAAGCCTAATACTACAAATACTTTGATCCACTTTCCTGGATTCATTTCCTACTCTTAGATGTGCTGGAGGCAAATGCAGGGGCTTAGTTGGTTTGATTGAATATGCATCATCTATGAATAACAGACAGAGTCCCAATTCAAAACATAGCAAACAAGGTCAGAGGAAAATCTGAAAAATGGATAGGGATCAATAAACCAGAAAAATAACACTGCTTGCCAGGTTCCTTAAACTGCTTCTCAACTGGGGTTATGGTGATTAAAGATACTTGATATTGTTGATGAATGTTGGTGGTTATAATGACAGCGTGCTGATAGGCTGAAGCAGAGGTGATGAGGTACACTCTCCCCCCGCCCCCACCCTCCCAAACCCCCAGTCCCAGCAATGGAGATATGCCGACCTTGAGGTAAACCCCAGGGCAATGAGTGGGACAATCCGGCAGCTCTCAGTGGAAATCACGGATGAGTTTGATGGTCCAGAATGTCCTTGGCTAGTGCCCAACAACTCCCCTTGGGAGTGCCATCCAAGCGAAGAGGATACACTGGCCCAAGGAGTGGAACATAAATATATAGTTAACACATGATAGTGCCTGTCATTTAAGAGCTCCTTAATTCTACTTGACACTTAAAACATCCCATAAGCCAGAGGCGGAACTTACAGCAGGACAGGCACCATTTTCAGTCTTAGACAGTAAATTGTGCCAACTACAGAGGCATTTTGCTTAGCTCTGTTGATGCTTCACTGTCTGCTATGAGAGTAAACAATGGAATGAGTGTTTCGGAATTTACATTGACAGCCTTCGACCATAGAAGCCACAGTGTTATTGGTTGATAAACTAGAAAACAATGGAACAGTTTTAGAACATTTGAGCATGTTCTACCTTAGGCAGGGGTTTAGACCTTTAACTTTTTTCTGTTAACTTGTTCTCTCTCCTGCAGTCTATGCCACATTTCTCCTAGCACTTTTGCATTTCCTTTTTTTTCTGCTAACAATCTCTGCTGCTACAGTACAGTGTTAAGCAATACCTTATCCTGATACTGTTCTGGCTGCCAACTGTGACTGCTATTCCTGTACAATCATAGCATTTTACATCTTTCTACACACAACCTCAATTTACATTTCTCAGAACTGAAGAAACAGTTAATAATTTGGCTAATAAATTAGTTAAAAAGCACAGCATGTGCCCTATATGTATTATCCCTATATTTGATGTTAGTCCAGGAAAGTATTGCAATCATTGTATTATCTGCACTTACATATTTGTGTTGCACCATGGTCCTGGAGGTACGCTGCATCATTTCACAGTGTACTTGTACAAAGCTTGAATGACATTATAAGCCTCTTCAAACTATTGAACCTTGAACCTCTTTACTATTCATTGCAGTGTGTGCCAAGGAGTCACTGAAGATCTCAGTTCTTGCCTTGTAGGTCATGGTAAACAGAGTTAAATTTAATTGGAAAACTAACCCTAAAGCATTGCCCATGATTCTGGATTGAAATAAGGGCTCTGATTTGCAAAAGAGAAATAAACCCATTCCATAAAAGAGAGAACACCACGTAAGAGTAAGTGGGTAAGGGCCGACAGCTCTGTTACCTGACCTGTGCATTTCAGTGTTTACCATGCGCAAACACATCCCTTTCAACTTTCAATTTCAAATGTCATGGAGCAGCAGGTAGTGTCACAGTCACACAGCTCCAGGGACGTAGGTGTGAGTGCATGAGTGTTGCCCTGGTGCCCTCTCCAGGGAGCGTTGTTGCCTTGCACTCATTGATTCCGGGTAGGCTCCGGACCCACCGCAAACATGAACTGGACAAGCAGTTACAGATAATAAGTGAATGAATACTAACTACAGATGATACTTCTCAATACTCGCCGTGTATGACTCACTATGAACAAATGTCTTCATAATAGTCTTATGCAGGGGCATATAAGACTACAATAAGGCCCCTTGGTTATGGTAAGGGTCTGATATCTCCTCATCCCATTTTGATATGAATATATGTTAAACCTATTTTTAAATCAATATCAATAATTATTTTGTCTAAAATAACAGCTACCTGTTTTTTTTTTTCTTTTTTTAAACACACACCAAACTTTTTAAACAGGGTTCTTGTGAAAGCCAAATGTGGTTCATGGTAGTGTTCAAAAGCCTTGATAGACACTTTTGATCAATAGAAAATAAATTGTCTCTGGCTTTCTGCAGAGTGACAGATGTAAATGCAGGTACCAGGCAGAAAACCTTTGGACTGTGGACAGGAAGAGACCACAGGATTCCAAAGATTTAAATTTACTCTGCATCTCAAAGCAGCTCAAGACAAGGGCAAGCACTTCAGGCCAGTGTAAACAGGATTTGCATGGATATAAAGATGCATACAAGTTGAGCACAGTTTTTATGGCAACAGGGGAGCTATGCTACAATGTCTACTATGTCACGCTAGAAGAAAGCTGGAGGGATGGAGTATGCTCCTGTAGCCAAGGGAGACAGAGGATAATCTGGTGGACTGGAGAGTGAAGGACTAGGAAGGAGAGGTACTCATGGTGAACGGCATGTAGAATGAGATAGAGTGGCTGTGTGATAGTTGTGACTGTGCCCACCCTCCTGAGGCTGCCACCAAATGAAAAGATATACACTGGTTGATCAATATGCTGAGCTGAGTCCAGTCTGAAAAAAAAATCTCATTGCAAAATCTGAACAGGCAGCTACTGATAAGACAAAGCCTTTGCAGTAATATATATTGCAAAATGTTATTCCTTTCAATATTAAGGCCTCTCAGGATCGAGGGCATCAGCGGATGATTATTTCATGGCTTATGTCTCTAACTGGTGATCTGTTATACAATGCACACTGAGAAGTTCATTCAGTAGTGAATACAGGGGTCTGGGAGAATGGTAGGATTACTGTGGTATGTGAATGAAGAGATATTTGACCACCATGTTCCACCTGCTAATGGCTAACATAGTCTACAGTAGACCTGGTGGCATATTCAGTTAAAATAGTTGTTCTCCAATTTCAATTTCCCTTTTTAGCCAGGATGATCAAACATTGACTGGAGTCTGGTAAACATGTCCAAAGATTGGATTTCCTCCCTAGCCATCTCCCAAATGACAGCAACCTGTTTAAGTCCCAGGAGCAGCAAAATAATGGAATCTATTTTGGCTGAATCAGAGAATGTGGGGCCTCTGTGATGATCAAAGGAATATTAGGCAGAGGTAAAAACAAATATTATGCAGAGGTACTCAAGTGCTTTATGAGCAGGGTTTGGGTTGCAGATGCTGCATTCAGTTTCTACATTTCCTCAGTGGTGGCTTCCAGATGAGTGAGTTGCCATTGGAGACATTTACACCCCTTTTCTACAAGTTAATATATATATACTATGGTCTGTTATATACTTTGGATAGCCCTTTTCAGAATGCCCAATTTCAGCACCTGTTCTTTTACATGAGAATGAGACACAGCTCAGTTTAGCGCAAGAGTGAGGAGTGAGGAACAGAAATTCTGGTTAGCCATTTTTGCTCAGTTCTCTTTCTTCGCCATTCTCATTTACTCCATATTTAATCAGTGCTCATTTCTTTTCATGCATTGTGTTTGTTTGACTCTGTTTAACCCCATATGTTGGGGTTTAACCCCGCGAATGCTGTGATTGGAGAGACTCAGACAATTTTTAAGTCTATGTACTCTATGTAACAAGCAGCACAAAATCAGAATAGCTCATTTTTATCCTGTACTTTTTTACTTACCCAGCCCAGAAAGAAAAAATCAAGACTGTCTTGTTTTGTTTTGTATATGAACTGAACAAGTGATTTATTTAATCGACTGTTAAAAACAATGTCATTGTGGTGGTACCCAAAATGGTAAAGTAGAGAAATGGGTACCATTGAGGGTACCACCACAGTGACAGCAAAATTTATCAGCGCAGTGACCATTTTTCTGACCGTGCACCCATACACACCGAAATTCTAAATATTGTGTTATTTTGGTATCACACATTCTGGTATCACACATACCTGACATGTCTGCCCATCCACAAGAAATACAATAATTTACATATTTAATTCTGAATATCTCAGAAATTAGAATAGCTCATTAAGATTTTAGGCGTATAATACTTGAAGATTAAACTGTTTTTAGTACTGAATAGAACCATACACATAATAAGAAAACATGAAGTCTTATAAAAAATTATACACAAGACAATTTACAAAAAAAGGATTTTCTGTATAAAGTCTAGCACTCTAGGCGAGTTGGAAAATATGACTTTGTTTTGGCTTTCTTGTTTTACGTGAAAAAAAAAAACAGGGCAAAAAACATCAGAAACACTTGCTACACATCAGTGTATTACATACATGCATGAAGAGAATTCTTTTTGACTGCCAGTGTAGAAACAAACCAATGAAACAAAAAACAAGGGCAATCAATGAATGGAAGGCTTCAAAGGGAGAATAAAAATATTTCCTTCTAAACCCACAGTGGAGTAATGGAGTTGAATAATTACACCACAGTACTGCTGTAAAATCACTTTGGTACAAATAGGTCAGTTTGCTTGCTGTTGGTGTGTGTATGTGTGTGTGTTTGGTCCAGATTTATTTATACATAATATATAATTTTGTGGGGGCTAAAATCGATTTGCATACTCACATTCTGGGGACATGTCTTCTTTATTAGGACAAAATGAAATCACTTCCCTATACATTAAATAGTATATTTTAAGATTAAGGCATGTGTTAAAGGTGCACTCATCAAGATTTTGACACCAGAGGTCACACTAGCATCTCATAACCAAATAAATCTGTTATTTAATAATGTCCCCAGCCTCACCCTCTCTCCTGCTCAACCACACATCCAGTCATATTTAACTTCTTATAACTGAGAGCAAAAGCTGAAACAGTCACACTGATACATGCCAATTAAGCTTATTAACATTAACAACAAACTCAAAATATCTGTAAAAGCTAATAATATAATGCCAATCACTCATGAAAACAGACACAGAACATAATAATAATCACCCAAAACACTTCCAGATGTCCAGAAATCACCTACACAAAGGGTACAACCAACATGTAATATAGAAGTCCAGGGAGACCAGGAGTATTTAATGTGCTCAGGGTACTCACTGTGGGATGGGAGTGCAGGTGGTGCAAATGTTCACGGCACTGTTCACCGGCATCAATGAACACTCCTCACCAGTGCATAGGCAATGAAAACAGAAATAAAAAACAAAAAGTCAGTACGGTAGAAAAACCAAGCTCCTACAGGTCCAGTGCACTAGAAGAAATCTGTGTCTGAATGAGCCCAGGTGAGCCGGGCAAAGATTAATTTAGAGCTCTTTTTAATTTGGAATGGGAAATCCAAATAAGAAACTGACTAATAATATGGTCTATTCAGACTTGTGTGTTAAAGCAGTGTGTAACTACAACAGCATTTAAGGTGGAACATGAAAATCCATTCTCCTAGTTAGCCACATGCTACACAGCAGTGAGAGAAGCAGGAATTTACCCGATGAAGGGAGTTAGAGAAGAGAAAGCAGTATTTCCCTGTGCACCATCAGCCCACATTAGCAAGGAGAGGAGTCGTTGACCCGGGAGAGATTTCTAGGACAATAACTATGAGTTTTAAGTCAGAGTCTTGTTGGAGCATTTCAGCAGAATTTGGTGATCAGAAATGTCAGTCGAAATTGATTCTTGTCTTGATTCACTCTGTTTAATGACTGTTGTTTTTTTTTTTTTGTTTGTTTTTTTTGAAGAAACAAACAAAACATGTAAATTGTTGTGCTGTCATGAATATTTGGCAATGGAAACTACCATCTTGCTTAGAGAAAGCTTTGTGGGCAGTGCCAGTCTTGTTGTGGAGAGCAAAACAGACATGGGAAGGCCCAAGATTCCACAGAGTATGACTATAGGCAATCCTGAGGGTGAAAACAAGGTCTCGAGAACAGCTCAACAAAGCAAATAGTGACTTGTTTCTCTGCTCAGGAAACCTTAAATCCACTACCACATTTATGTTGAAATGATTTGTTTGATGTTATATATATATATATGTGGAAATTCTATGATAGTGTACCTTTAAGGTTACAGTAAATGCAAGGGTTAGGCTAAGAGTAGTTATGGTTAAAGTTATGGTTAAAGGAGTAAGTTTAGGCTAATAGATAGTGTAAGGTTTAAGGATTAGGCAAGGTGAGATTTGAGTAAGGTTCGGCTGGTAGTAGGTATTGTTATGTAAGTTTCTGTGTGTCTGTGACAGTATGTGTAGAATGAAGTTTGTGCATATTCCATCTGTGTCTTGTTTGTAGTTGATGTTTTAGATGTTGGAAAACATTTTAAAAAATTGTATTGCTATTAAAATGTTAAAAAATATTATGAAATAACGATGAAAAAATTAATCCAAAAACCCAAAACTAGTTGCCGGTGATTGTACTTTATACAACAGCATTAACTGTGACAGGGTTCTGGAGTGGTGTTATGCAAGGCTTCTTGTATGAGAAACTATCTTGGAAGTTATCACACCATTGCCAGTTGCCACCTCCGCTTAGGCCTATCAGCGGTTGCTGATGCTGGCCTACTAACCACCAGAGACTATTATTATGACTCTCAATCACTGAGGACTCTATATATACACTCTCAGTTGTCATGTTTCTAGCAAAGTTTCCTGTCCATTTTCAGGGCTTATTATTTGTCATTCCTGCCTGTTTCTGCCAGTTTCTCTGGTTTTTGCAGGGTTAGCATTTGCCGAGGTTTGGATTTCAGACCTGCCTGTTACTTCCTTGCTGTTGCATATCCCGATAAACCAACTAGATCCTGCAGTCACCTCTAGAATAATCTGTTACAGAATATTTTGCTTTTAATGCAAACAGTGAGTTCCTCTGATATCCACAGAGCTGTTGCAAGACACATTGCCTTAAAGCCTTAAAGGGCACATATTATGAAAAAAATAGTGCTGTCAATACTAATGCATGAAAGCATGAGTGAATATAAGTTTTTAACACTAATTTATATTATATTTAATTATATATTAGTTATTATATTTAATAACTAATATATATGTATATATATATATATATTTTTTTTTTTTTACAACAGAGCCTTGTGATAAATTACACACACACACATACAGTGAAAAAGAGCTCCTGTTTCATCTTCTAACTTTTGTTTTTGTTTATTTTTGAGCTACAAGCCGTGCTGTAGTGTTACTTGTATTTAATAAGGTTTCTGTGTCCAAAACTAAAGATCTCCCTGAAAGTTTTAATCAGCAAATTAAAGATTCGTATTCAGAAATCATCAAAACTAAACATTATGTTCCCTAAACGTCAGATAGGGAACATAATTGTACCTTGTTCTATATAATTGTAGATTTTAAATTTGTGTTGATTTCATATACCCGATTTCATCTCCAGGACTTGTTGATGAAGTCTTACTTGACACAGTCATATAATGAAAGGTTACAAACATTCACTTCTTTGTCTGGAGAAGAAAATGTAAATGTACCTTTAGGGAACAAAACAATACTTTAAAATCACTCTTGTACCTTTAAAGGTACATTTACACTGTTTGTACCTTTAGTGACCAATAATGTAATTGCACCATATATTTTTTCTGAGAGTGCAGTTCTAAACAGGTCAGGTCAAATAGACGTATAGACAGTGAATCCTTAAACACTGAGAACACTATGGGAAAACTTCTATAAGGCATTTTTTATAATATAAAACATGTTCCAGTTGCACCTTTTATTTTCAGAATTTGTATGAGTTAAACATGAAAATGAACATGAAAATAAAGACATTTTGGTATGAACACTTATATATTGTATAAAAGCCTGTCAGGAGTAGATCAAGTCCACCTGAGAATGTTCTGAACTTGAGCTTACGTGGAAGAAAAAAGACTCTGATCTGACCTTTTTATACTAAAACTTTGACACGGTCAGTGTCATAAATTTGCTGAAATTTGAACAGTGACCTAGAAATGGCATGGAATCCTGAATATTTTTACTTCGTTTAGCATCTCAATGGCCAATAAATCAGGTCTACATTTAACTTAATTAACTCTCGTTTCAGGTTGAACTATATAGCCCATTTCATACACAAAGTCAATTCAAAGTGCTTTATATAATTAGAAAAGAAATAAGAACAGAAACACAGGACAGAAAAAAAACAAACCGTGTAAAGAGTAAAAGCACCAGATAAATGTTATAAATAAATAATTATACAAGGCAGTGGTGATCAGTGATGGACAAAGAACTGATGGCCGGAATATTAAACCCAATTTAAGCTTGTGTGCTGAACCTATGCCATAGGCAGTGCGGCCTGATATGCACATCTCCACAAATGTAACTCATCAAGTCTACGCAGATCACAATGGATTTGGTTCAATATGCTCAAATCAAGAAGTCCAGATAGTGCACTTTAAATATTTGTAAAATTAATACTAAACCACTATATTGTGTGCTACATAGGGCTGAAGAATTCAGCCCTAGTGAATTGTTGGTGTAATTGCAGAGTGACGCAGACACCAACACACAAGTATAAACGTTCACAATGGCATAGGACACTTGTGCATAACAGTCGTTTACTCATTTAGAAACACTAGGCAAGATTTGGGTTTTTTCTGCTTCTGGGGCTCCCTCTAGTGCAATTAACTTTTATAGTACTGTACTGAACTTGGTAGGGAGGGGAAGGAAAGCTGTGGTTTCCTACCCTCCTCTAATTGTTACATAGTGAAGTTTCTGCAGTGCTGAGCCCAGAGTAGCAATGGCAGAGGCTCTATTCTCCAAATTATAGGTCAGTGAAGCATCACAATGGTTCTGAAGCTGTAATTTTTAAGGTAAATATATTACAGATTGTTCCTTTAAGTGCTCTGTTTTGTCTACATAGTTGCAGAGCATAGTTTGAGCGATTTCTGCAATTCTGAAACAACTTGTTTTTATTAAACAAGCTCATTTCTGTCTTTTGGACTTGTTTATCTCTCTGTACTGATTTTGGGGTATTGGAATATTTCTTCTAGTTTTGAATTCACTTCACATGTGTTTAATAAACCTCCAACTGACTCTCACACTCGGTGAGTGATTTACTACCTTCAGATCCGATTCTACAAATCCGTAAACCATGTATATGAATGAATAGTAGTTACTGACTCAAATACAGCCAAATACTATAGGGTATAAATAATTTTGTTAATACATAAGGGTTCTAAGAACTGAAAGCGATTACTTACAGTCGCACCGATCAACAAGGTAGACTCTTAAAGAAATCTGTTGTTGGGGCATATCTTCATCCTGCAAGTAAACAGACAAGATAAAAACAACTGCAAAATAAAAACAACTGCACAATAAAAACAGCTGCTGCACATCAATGCATGCTACGTGTATTTGAGCATTTCTTTTTGATTTACTGTAATGCAGGGTATTGACAGCAACATGCTGACAGCATTCACCACACACTGAGGCATTGGAACAGGCACAAATCTGAATCTTTGACTTGATATCCAGAAGAATATTACACTGTTCTTCAGTGTCTCATATTCATCCACAGTGAGAATTAAACAGTCAAATGTTTTATTCACCAAAGACTTCAAGAAAAGAACATTGCATGCGTCAATAAACTGTGTTGGAACCAAAATTAATTTTATCTGTGATTGATTAAGCTGATGCAATGCAATCATATATGGTTCTGGACATATGAATACTGGGAATTACCACCATAAAGGATGTGTTGCTAAACTTTGAATGCTATATTTCTGACCAATGCCACAATCAACAAACAGAACAGATGGAAAAATGTTGGTTTTTCTCATTGATACACATTCAAATACAAGTCCAAAGGTTTGTAGCCACACATCCTCACACAGTCATTTACGCTATGTTAATATGCGTCTATATTGGACACAGAAATTGAACTGCTCTAAAAAGGTGAAACAGCTTAATCATAAAACATATTGTTATTATTATTATTATTAATAATTCATTCATTGTCTGTAAATGTGTATCCAGTTCAGGGTCACGGTGTGTCAGGGGCCTACCCAGAATCACTGGCTGCAAGGCAGGAATACACCCTGCAGTCCTTCACAAGGCGACACACACACATTCACTCACACGCTCATGCCTAGGGCACTTTTGAGTAGCCAATCCACCTACCAACGTGTGTTTTTTTTTTACAGTGGGAGGAAACCGAAGCATGTGGAGGAAACACAAATGGACACGAGGAGAACACACCAAACTCTTCACAGACAGTCACCCAGAGTGGAATTTGAACCCACAGCCTCCAGGACTCTGGAGCTGTACCTGCTAGTAATATTGTTATTATTAAATAATGATCATTAGATATCTATCTTAGTTACCCTAGTTGGCTGACCTCTTAACTGACCAATCTTTTATCTCACTGATCTGTTAATAAACCTATTCATGGACCATAGAACAGACCTTTTGAATAATTGACAAACTGACCAAGCGATCAGCTGACTGATTGATCGGTTTATATAGACTGACTGTTTTAAACCTTGTGACCACATTCCTTATAATCTAAATATATATAACAGATATCAAATATTTCTACCAGGTACAAAAAAATAAATAAATAAAAAAGCCAGGGCTGTGAGCTGACACAAGGTGACACGGTTGGGAAGGACAAAGGAGTAAAGTACAGCTCAGGGTGTAATACGTCAAAAGCTGTCACACTGGAGTGGACTGTGTTGTAACAGTGTTGTCATAGCTCATCCAGCCTGCCAACTAACCTTGTGCTTCAGGTCCAATTTATATGATCAGAGATTGTGGCACTTCTTCAGAGGGAGAGCTGCTGGCCACTCTTCACCTGGCTAACGCCTGACAACTGCAATCCAAAGATGGTTATGTAAATTGCTTTTGCTTAGATGAGAGTTGTAATTGATTTCAGGTTCAAACAGTCAATAACAATGAAAAGGCTTATCTGACCACATCTGAAATCAAATACGTGGTTTAATTTACGAATGGGATGTACCTTTAAGGAATACAACTGGACCGTACAGTTGTACCTTTAGTGACCAATAATTTACCTATACCCTACGTTTATTTTTTGAGAGTATTCTTTCAGATTTTCAAGGAAACATATGAGAATGTTGTTCCAGGTTTCCTCTGAAGATCAGTCTTATGAGTTTGTTGAATATTCTACTTCTTAAGATTCAAGTCATCCCAAGCATTTTCAGTGCTACTGAGAACGTAAAAGTGGACTTTTGCACAGTCCAGACCACCACTATGAATTCGTGCATTTAACTTCTGTAACCGTTTCATTCTGATTTGGGTTGTGATGGGTCCCAAATGTACCAAACATACAGAATGAATCATGTGGTACACAGCTGGAGCACCAAAGTGCACAACACACTCACCCAGGCCCAAACAAATCCAAACACAGTCACAGTCGAAGGAGGAAGAGGTGAACAAGTAATAATGTTTTTTAACAAAACTAAAGCACAGACAGAAAATAAACACAACCAGGGGACTAGAAACAAAGAACTAGAACATGCTATACACTCATATACACAAGGCCAGACGAAGAAGCACTGAGAACAAAGGGGCATAAAAACACAAGAACATAGACAACAGACAAGGAACACCTGGGAAGGATAACGAGAGGGCAGAGACTGAGGCGTGACTAAAGCCTTGCTAGGGTGGAGACAAGAACCAAAACAAAACAGAGCACATGGTAGACAAGGGAACTCAGAAAACACAGAAACAGAGCAGGAAGTGACACACACAAAAACAAACACAAAGCTGGACTGTTTTGCAGTTACAATGTCCAATATTTGTCATGCAAATAACTTTAATTCTGGCATAATTATATACTAGAGGCCTGCATTTTCTGAAGGGGACACAAAATTGTTGTGCAGCTAAACTTGTCCCCTGATTGTTCCTACTTCCTTCAAGGCTATAGCTAAATAACAGACATAATAGACATGAGTTTGAGTTTGGGCGGCGTGATGGCACCACACAGCTCCATGGTCCTGTGGGTGTGAGAAAAATCTGTGAGGAGTGTTCTCCTAGGGTCTTTGTGGTGTCCTCCAGGTGCTCCAGATTCCTCCCACAATCCATAAACAAATTTTGGAATGTGGAATACTGTATAACACTTGGCCATAGCTGTGAGTGTGAGAGTGATGCCCTGTGATGATGCCATGTCCAGGGTCTGTTTCTGCCTTGTGCCCATGATGCTCCAGACTCGCTGCGACCCTGACCAGGATACAGCAGTCACAGAAGATGAATTAATGAGTGAGTTTGACACTCATTAAGCCACATGTCTGTTCCATGTTCTGAAATTACAAGGAGATAACCTGCATGGCTACTGAGAGAGTGAAGGTTTGTTGCATTCAAAAACTGGGTACAGACTGACAAACAAGTGCTGTTTCGAGAACATCCCTCTCTTCCACCACAATAAACAGCCTGTTTTATAAATTGAACGCACTGCTCAACAGTTGAGCGCATGAAGAAGTTTATCATTTGTGAGGAGTTGTGATTCTAACCACACACTTTAACACACACCACAGTTATCTATGACACTAGTGGCTGGGTTCCTCTGAAGTGTCTCTTCTCCTACTATTGTGCTGTTCTTATCACTGCCATTTGAGGGGGGATCTGCTGGAATGCTCACTGCACTAATTGAGTTTCAGAGCCACATTTTGGTATTATTTACAGCCCTTATCATGTCTGTGACAAGCGATACAAACACTGTTTAGCTTCTCTCAAATAACAGTTTTATCATTCTGCCAGAGATATCATTATACTAAACACCTCTGGCTTTCCTGCTGACATTGTTCTCTGTGCTCCAGTGAAATAAAGGATATTTCCAGTCAGACGTGGGGCCATAAATTTTTTTAGGACATCACTAGACAGCCTCATAATAAAGTTTAAAGGCCATAAATCTGTCTGATGTGTTTTGGTAATGAACAAGTTGGGTCATTATGTTGATACATTTGATTATGTGGGGCTTTATAACAGTATAGGTTAGATATGAACAACTGAAACTTCAGTAATTCATTCATAGTTTTCTGTAACTATTTCATCCACTTCAGGGTTGTGGTGGGTCCAGAGCATGGTTGGGATCAGAGGTTAGGAAATCTGCACAGGCACAGGGAGAACACACCAACCTGAGCCAAATATGCCATCCCAACTTCAACAAGAGCAAAGAGAAACTAGGTAAGCCTAGTTTTGCCGGACTGCCGTTAGTCATATAGCCACTGTCTCAGAGGTGTTTCTGACATTTCAAAAACAGGAAAGCCCGAAATACATACCCTTGTCATTGGAAGGTCTGGAGAAGCTTTGGTGCTTCCTATCAATGTCTCTGTTTAGATGCGGTTTTTGTTATGTTATTGTGTTGTATAGGAAATATGGAGGGCAAGACTAATAAATTCATTCATTCATTCATTCATTCATTCATTCATTGTCTGAAAACGCTTTTCCAATTCAGGGTCAAGGTGGGTCCGGAGCCTACACGGAAGCACTGGATGTAAGGCGGGAACACAACCTGGAGGGGGCGCCAGTCCTTCACAGGGCAACACACAATCCACCTACCAACGTGTGTTTTTGGACTGTGGGAGGAAACCCACACGGACACGGGGAGAACACACCAAACTCCGCACAGACAGTCACCCAGAGCGGGACTCGAACCCACAACCTCCAGGTCCCTGGAGCTGTGTGGCTGCGACACTACCGGCTGCACCACCGTGCCACCCCAGGACTAATAAATGCAGAAATTAAAAAAGTAAAGTTTAGTTCATAATATATAACATCAGCATCAGTGTTTTTCTTGTTCATTTTGTTTAAAATAAACATTAGATGCTCTTTGAAACAAAGAAGACCAAGAATATTTAGTTGGTTTTAAGAATTACAATTACTTATTACTTCAAAATAAATTAAGGCATGTGAAGTTTATTGAGGCAGTGCACAGCTATATGCTAGTTCTATAAACACACTAATGCCACAAAATGTCTCCCCACCAATTCTCTTTGCAATATTTCAGGCAAAGACACACTCACACAAAATAAGACAAATTCAGCAGTCATCTTCTCTGTGAGAAATAATATGTGTGTAAATGATGCTGAGTTCCGAGCTGTGCAATTTTGTCACACCAACAAAGCCCCAGAAACACACACAAACGGAGTGGGTTCCTGTCTTATTTCCTATTATTCAGCCATGGGTCACATTGAAGAACCTACTGTTCTTTGGCTCCTGCTGTGAATAAAATGTCTGGTTCATGAACCAGTTTATGTAGGTGGAAAGGCACAGAACGCTGAACTAACAACAGTGGGTCTAGTAGCGCCACCTTAAGTCCTCTCTGTGATATACATTAGGAGTCAGTCAGTCAGTAAACAAAAATGCCTGTTCTAGGCCACCTCTGTAGGCAGTCCAGCAAAAATCAGGAAGGTAAAGGCAGCAGTCTTTAATATGTGGTGCAAAAGTGCTTTGCCATAATTTTTTTAATGCCTCTCTCAGCCACAGAAGGGACAGAGAGTGATCTTGGCCCAGCCACATAATCACAATCTGCCATTCACAGGCTACTATGAAAATTCATGCAATCTAATTTTAATCCATAAAAATTCAGTTCAATTCGCACATGTCCTTGCATTTGTGTGGAGAAAAAATACAATAAAGTAAACAAAAAGTTGTGTTCAGTCCTCATGAAGCTTCACTTTACATTTTTCTCACAGGCTTGTACTAATTCATGTTGATAATTCATGTAGAATTAATACTATATTCCTAAAGCAAACCACATTTCTCCTAAGACAAGACAAATGACTCAGCTTTCCTGCAGGTATGGAGTGTTTACAAACTGAAGTTCATAATTGCATAACCCAAAATAAATGGCATACAGAAATAAAATGTGTGACTACAAAGCTCCAGCATGAATTCTTCAGTTTCTGAAGGTATCAGTAACCTGCAGGCATGCTCCTGGCTGTATTTTAATAAGTGAAAGAAGACATTTTTAATAATCTACAGGTAAAAGAGGACAAAAAGTGCAGCACAAGAAATCAATAACCAAAAAGTAAATAATTTTTAAAAAGCTAATGATCCAAAAATTTTTCAGGAGAGAATTAACAGGAGATCCACATTTATAATCAATCAACAAGCATCGACCCGTTCAGGAAATTTGCAGTGGGTGTTCACTCAAACATCACATTTTAATGCAGCAAATACAGAATGATGCATTTTGACTATACTCTGTGCTCTGGCTTCCTGCCCCATATTGGAGGTTGACTGGTGATGTGGAATTGCCCACTAGTGTTTGAGCATCCCAGTAACTGTGTGTGCACATGCCGTGCACTTGTAGTGTCGGCCCCAAGCACAGCTGAATGGGAGGGTTTTGTCAGGAAGAGCATCCAGTGTAAAATCTGTGCCAAGTTGAATGTTTGGATTGTAATGATCCACTCTGGCAACCCTGAGTGGGAGCAGCTAAAAGACAAAACACAAAACTGAGCCATGGATTGGGAAGTGTGGCATTACCTCAACAAACACCTCCCCTGGCACCAGGCTTGGGTCATGAACAAGGTATAATTCAAAATGCAAAACATGCTTCCCTTCATCATGAATATGCAGATCAAGGGCACTCCATCAATATTGCATCAAAATGGGTGGGGATGTTTTGGTCAATTTAGAATTTTGTCAGTGCTCTCACCCCTAGAGGTAGCATGAGGAAGTGTTTACATCCCACAGAAGTTGCTCAGGTAGTGCAGCTTATCCAGGATGGCACATCAATGCGAGATGTGGCAAGAAGGCTTGCTGTGTCTGTCAGCACTGTGTCCAGAGCATGGAAGAGATACCAGGAGACAGGCCAGTACACCAGGAGACATTGAGGGGGCTGTAGGAGGGCAGCAACCCAGCAACAGGACCACTACCTCCTCCTTTGTGCAAAGAGGAACAGGGGGAGCAGTGCCAGAGCCCTGCAAAATTACCCCCAGCAGGCCACTAATATCCATGTTTCTGAGCAAACTGTCAGAAACAGACTCCATGAGGGTGGTAAGAGGGCCTAACGTCCACAAGTGGGGCTTGTGCTAATAGCCCTACATCATGCAGGGTGATTGGCATTTGCCAGAGAACACCAAGTTTGGCAGATTCGCCATTGGCAATATATATACAAAAAACACAATGGGGTATTCGTTTTGGGATTGGGTGGATTGTGTCTACTGATGTGAGAAATGTTAGAATTCCTCATTTAGTGCTTTGTTACAGCTGTGTGGTGTGAGACATCATCAGGTACTTTGGTTGCAGGTACTAAGTCTCTGCATTTTACCCACCCATGGCACTGAACACACACACACAGAGAGGGAAGGGAGGGAGGGAGAGAGAGGGAGAGAGAGAGAGAGTGGTGGGCAGCCAGCCAAAGCACCCAGGGAGCAGAACAGCACAGTTGAAAGCAAACTACCTTTTTATATGTATTGTCTGCATTCGTTCATCACACACAAAAACACCATCCGTTCCTCACACACAAAAACACCATCCATTAAAAAGCAGGCAAGTCCATTGTTTTGGGGCATTAAGCGTAAAATACAGGCATTTTTTTTATTATTTTAAATATGTTTACAAACAATTTACATATGTATCTTACATATGTTTTATCCCATGATTACAAAGTTCAACCAGACTCTTTAAAAAATGCTGGAGGTGTGACTGAGCTAAAAGGCAGCTAATGATGCTCTTTAACATCACTCTGTCTACTGTGTTCAACTCCCCATTATGAGACCACATTAAGGAATATGAGAGACTTCGGACAGACTCCAAGCTCTATATGCACCTCTCTGTGTAACATCATTAAAACCATAAGGGACTCTGGAAAGGAGCTCTGGACAGATGCCATAAATATAATGTAAATGAACTATCCTTTTTTTTCTACAGTGCCTTTTAAACCCTGTACCTCACTGAGTGGGCAGTTGGTGGGTGGGGCGACCAACTGCTCAGTTTAGGTTGGAAACTGCAGTCTTAAAAACTGAATGGGTGCCAATATTCTTATGTAGCTCTGGCTCAGAGAGGTGTTCAGTTTGGTGTGCATCTGTTGAAATATTACTTTGAAAACAAAAGACACCTATGTGCCAGCAGCTGAATCTGCAAACATCTACGATCAGGTCCCAAAAATATCCTTAACAGCGAAGAGTACTTCATGACAGAGAGTATGAATCAGTGCTGATATGGAATCTAGAGCTGATGTCATGCAGCAGTAAGTTTACCGTAAATTCATTTGCCTGCTTCTGCAAGCACATCTCTCTCATAGCTGACTCTCCCCAGAGGTGAAGGGAATTTAAAAAGTCATTCTTCTCACAGAAGTATTTGATAACTTTTGTGAACTGTGACCTCCTGCCACAGCCAGCTAAATTGCTTTAATTCCTCACTTGAGCAGAGAGCTTCAACACCGTTATCCTTTAAAACTTGCTCTAATACTCATTTTCATATTGGACTGAGAAGGAAGACATTTATTTCAATAGTGTGGCACTCCAGCTTAATGTACACAGTAAAGCAGCAATGGGGTTGAGTTAAAGTCATTTGCCATTTCATTACAGCAAACTAAAAAGACATTAATTGAAATCTTTAGTTCTGGATATTAAATATTTGGACAAATGTGATGACAAAATGATAAGTTGTATGATTTGCTTGACTAATACATCCATCGTATTATGGAGGATGGAATAAAAAAATCCTCAGTTTTTTTTTTTTCCACAAGTTGCTGCTTTGTTCTTTGAAAGTGATCATTTTAAAATATGCTGATTCATTTGCTTGTTCATTTTCCCGTTGCCAGATTTATAAAGGCACATATATTTCTATCTTTCTATATTTTATTTGATTTGAATAAATATCTAAAGTATCACCTCACCTTCATACACTATACTGACAAAGCATTCACTCACCTATCCAAATAACTGAATTTCACTCACTTCCATGGCCACAGGTGTATAAACCAAGCACCTAGGCATGCAGACTGCTTCTACAAACATTTGTAAAACAATTGGTCACTCTCAGGAGCTGAGTAAATAACAGCCCAGCATGTTATTGTCATAGGATGCCACGTATGCAACATGTACTGCCATGAAATGTCCTCACTACTAAATATTCCACAGTCAATGGCAAGTGGTGCTATAACAAAGTGGAAGTAATTGGGAACGACAGCAGCTCAGCCACAAAGTTATAGGCCACGTAAAATGACAGCATGGAGTCAGAGTATACTGAGCATGCTGGAGTGTAGTGAGCAGAGGTCGCCAACTTTCTGCAGAGTCAGTTGCTTCAGAACTCCAAACATCATGTGGCCTTCAGATTAGTATATAGAGAGCTTTAGGAATGAGATTACATGGCTGAATAGTTGTATCCAAGCCTTACATCATCAAGTGCAATATAAAGCATCGGATGCAGTGGTGTAAAGCATGCCACCACTGGACTAGGGCAGTGGAGACGTGTTTTCTGGAGTGACAAATCATATTTCTCTAACTGCAATCCAATGGCTGAGTCTGGGTTGCCTGACTGCATTGTGCCAAGTGTAAAGATGATGGGGGGTGGATTATGGTATAGAGTTGTTTTTCAGGAGTTGGACTCAGCCAGTTCCAATGAAAGGAATTATTAATGCTTCATCATACCAAGAAATTTTGGACAATTCCTTGCTCCCAACTTTGTGGGAACAGTTTTGGGATGGCCCCTTCCTGTTCCAACATGCACAAATCAAGGTCCATACAGAGTCCAAAAATGAGTGGGTTTGGTGTGGAAGAACTTGACTGCCATGCATGACCTAAACCTAATAGAACACCTTTGGGATAAATTTGAGCAGAGACTGCAAGCCAGGCCTTCTCATCCTACATTAGAGTCTGATCTCATAAAGTCCCATAAACAAACTCTAAAACCTTGCCTTCCCAAAAGAGTTGAAGCTGTTATAACTGCAAAGTGTGGGCCAAAATCATATTAAACACTGGATTAACAATGGGATGTCAGATGCGTGAAATGTCAGCCGAGTGAATACTTTTGGCAACATAATGTACCTTAATGAAACAGAAAGCAAGCAACAGCTAAGTATTTACAAACATTCAGGTGGAATGAATATTAACTGTAATTCTGAATATTAAATATATATGAAAATATAACGCTGTTGACAATATGGTAAATTGTTGTATTTTCTAGATTAGTGCATAATACGGTGGAATGAAAGCAGAATCACTTTCCCCCCAAAAAAATCAAAACGGTTTATAAATTATGTTTATTACATGGTTATTAATTAGGCTGTAAACAGGTCTTGCTGTTGGAACTATAGCAATTTTACAAATAATAATATATTACTTTTCCTTCCTATGGGAACTGGCTCTGCCATGGTCAGAACGCAAGCCTATGGACATTTACTTTTGTAATTAGTGGGACAGAGCATGTTTCTTCAAGGACACTCGCCCCCGGCTGCTATGTGAGTTAGCCCTTCATTAACTGAGAGACATCCACATCATTAATACATCATGTTCACTCTGTCACATCACACAATCGCTACTCTTTCTTGTCCTGGTCCTTGGCACCAGTCAACACCTCACCTACACACTGTAAGAAGTGGCGATTCTTTTGTTCTTAGAAGTCTTTGGAGCCTGTGTGAGGGGGTGGAGAGAAAGAGGTTGTAGCTGCTTGGTGAGAAGCACATAATTAATTCTCAATATTGTCATTGTCACTGTTAATCTGGGAAAAACAATCTGTTAAAAATGCTTTCATATTTTTTTCCAGTGATTCTTTATGACTTTTTCTGCTTGGAAGCTTGGCAAAGAAGTCATAGCTTGTAATCTTATAAAACTGCACACAATTCCAACAGAACAAAGCAGCTAATGATTCCTCTGTGCCCCATAACCCACACAGTTTTGCTGTCCAGGCTGAACAAAGGAGAATAAAAAAGTATGAAGCTGATCTTCTCTCTGAATAAACAGGCCAATAGTTTCATTTGTAAGTTACAAAGCAGCACAGAGGGATGCAGTGAGGCAGGGATCTGGATCTCAACTTGAAAGAAAACATTAAAGCTTAGAGTCTTGTTCCTTCTAACTGTGAAAAAGATTATTTAAAACATAGAGACGCTAAGCCTGCTACAGTGATCAGCAGAGCTTTTACAAAAGCTCTAGGACTTGTCAGCTTGTGCTCACACCTTAAACTCCCACATACCTTTAGAAAATCAGGCTCTAAATATCACCCAGCAACAACTGAAGAAGTGTAGACCATCATGACATTTCAATATCCAGCACTGGGCTGATATATACAAAAATACTCACCCACAGCATGCATACTCTCCACAAAAAAGCACTGACAAAAGAATGGACACTCAAGAGTAAGGTAAAATAAACTGCATTTCTTTTAGCACATGGGTTCATCATAGTTCCGGAATTTAAATGTGTAGCAATTTTTATTTCTATTGCCTGATTTAAGAAGCTCAGTAGTATGTTTTACATTTCCACTGGTGTATTCTCTAATCTTAAACATTGTAATGGGGAACTGAGCTAGCCTGTGTCACCTCATCTTTACACCCCAGTGAAACAGAAAGTGAACTAAAACAATTAAAGGATTCATGACCCCTCAGGTTTATTGGTAAAAAACAAAAATATAAAATGAACAAATGCATGCAAAATAGGGATGCAAATTAGGGATACACCGATACCACTTTTTCCCTTCCGATAAGGAATCCGATATTTCATGTTCAAGTATCTGCCGATACAGAGTGCCCATACCAACTCTATCTTAACTACTAGATAGGTGCAGTGTTCTTGCATGCCTTACGCTGAGGTTACATTACACGATTTTTGTCCGATTTTAAGTATTTTTGCCTTGAAATCGCGTTTCAGACCAGTCGCAGCATATCAAACATTATATTTTTATCGACCCAACTTTGGACGTAGTCGCATAGAGTAAACTCTCCACCAACCCAAGGCTGAACTCCCTTCAACAGCCAATGAGAACAGAGCACAAAAAGTAAACACATGCACATGCAGAGTACAGATTAAATGGTGAGAGTAAATGAACAATTACAATATATTACATACTGTTGGATGCACATGTACCCAAATAACAAGTATTACATGTAGGAGAACATAGTCAGTGTGGTCTCTTTGTGTTGTGTGGCTCACTATGTTTTCCCATCCATGACCCAAGGACATTTTTATGTGTTCTTTGTGGATCTACACCAATTGCAGTACAAATAAGAATCGCAGCTATCTGTATGTCCATATTTATCTATGTGTCCTAGGAAACGCATTTAGTTGGGGAGTTTGTGGTCGTGTAGTTTGTCATACCTAGTCGTGTAGTGTGTGACATTTTTCCAGTCTCTAAAAATCGACAAAATCAGTCGTGTAGTGTGAAAAACTCAGTCTGTTTATAACTGCCCCAACATTGATTTGAGCTGCATCTATCAGCGTGTATGCACGTCACTATCTGCTTCATGGGGTGTGTACCGAAAAGGGCCCTGTGTACTACATGTAGGGAATAATGGGTAGTGACCCTATGGTATCTGTGCTCTCTGTAGTCAATATAATACTGTCTTTAAGTATTGATACAGTATTGGTATCAGTACCACACTAATGCAAATCATTATAATTTTTGTTACCCATTCTAGGGTTGCAAAATTATGAGAATTATCAGGAATTAATGGGAGTAAAATGGGAATAATTTAAGCTAAATGTGAGAAACTTATATACAGTTGGTAAAAATATACTGAAGTATAACCTTCCCTCACACAATGAGGGTTATTCACACCACACCCACTGCACTATTCATTCCTCCATCACATGTCAAAAGTCAGGTAGGTTTTGACGAGGTTCATATTTTTATTGACAATAATAGCATTGAAACATTTAATCAACTCTTAATTCAAGGTGTAATCTCACAGTTGCTTGCTATCTGCTAAATCAGAAAAGCTTATTGAGCAATTTCATTTAAGAGACTAGTCTACCAAGGCTAGCAGGCTAGCAATAGGTTAGCGTACCAAGGCTAGCACAGGCTAGCTACTCATGTTTTTTGCCTCAATGGGTTTCTGTTAATACTTAATTATTTATTTAACATTTTGAAGATCATTAGCTTTAGGGTTTTTACACTTTGTCATTTTATTCAACAGAAGAACGCCACATACATCATCTGTGTCATCATTGTTTGTATTCTTATGCCTTCATGTCCACTGTTGACAAAAAAGATACATTGACGATAGTGTATGATATAGTTTAAATTATCCAATATTTCCTATTAGGGTGGCACGGTGGCACAGCAGGTAGTGTCACAGTCACACAGCTCCACTGTCTGTGAGGAATTTGGTGTGTTCTCCCTGTGTCCACGTGGGTTTCCTCCGGGTGCTCCGGTTTCCTCCCGTGGTCCAAAAACACATGTTGGTAGGTGGATTGGTGACTCAAAAATGTCCATAGGTGTCAGTGTGTGTGTCGCCCTGTAAAGGACTGGTACCCCCTCCAGCGTGTGTTCCCACCCTGTGCCCAGTGATGCCAGGTAGGCTCCAGACCCACCAACCCTGAATTGGATAAATGGAATTGGAAAGAATATTTCCTATAAATTCCTAAATTTCCCAAACTTTCCATGGTAAGTTACTGGAAAATTATCACAATTTTTTCATCCCTTTGCAACCCTACCCCATTCTATGAATTTTATATAATTGTATATATTTTATTAAGGTCAGACTGTATGTGTTTGGACCAGAACATTATTATATTACTCTATTATATTTCAGCTAAGTTATCAGGCTTAAAAAATCATGCACATAGGTTTCAGAGAGGTCCCTTTGTTAGCATGACTTCATTAACAGATCGAATCAATGAGTCTCAAATTCAGCATTCAAATTTTGACTAAGGGAAAATATTTGTCAATCCTTTAAAACTCATTCACGCAGGCACCAATAGGGCTGCTTTGGACAGTATAAAAGGACAGCAGCCTTAGTGTTCACTATCATTTTACCAATCTCTTTTGCAGCCATGTGACACAGCCTGCGCATGTTCCTTTCTTTTACTGATTCTATACAATCCATTTTCAGAGAAGACAGGTTAAAAAAAGGGTCCCGCTCACCTGACCCCTTTCCTCCTCTGTTGATTCCAGCAGTGTAAAAGGGACAGACTTGCATTTGTGCAGATTAATGCTAGTCGTCATGACAACCACTAAGGAGACTTGCTATTAAGTTTCCACTATTGATAATACAGGCTCTAGGCTGAGCCATGTTATTGAATGGGAGAGCACTCTGACAACCTCCATTAGACATCTCTGAAGCCGCGAGTCACTGACAGAGAGGAGCAGGTGGAAATGAGCTCCGCTGCTAGTATTGGGATCTGATTAAACACACACTTGCACCATCTCTCTCTCTCTCTCTCTCTCTCCCTCACACACACACACACATGCACTCTAATACCAAAAAGCTCCATCCCTGAGAGAGGATGCGTAGCTTATATTTACACCATCAAACAGCAGCATTAGACAGACCTGCCTCAAGACTCACTCATTTCATCAGGCTGCAAATTAGTACCACACTGAAAATCAAAGAATCTGTGTGTAATTACTGAGCTACAATCATCTTCTCTGCAGCATATCAACCTCTTCCACGTTTGACCCATTTATATGTTATTGCTTATATATATATATATATATGGCCAGTCTTTTAATGCATGCTCTAAAAACACCACCTCACACTTCACTGCCTCTGTATGATTAGTGCTAATGGCTGGCAAGGTACAAAAAAATTACTTTTACTCTTCAGAGAAAACCCACACACACTGGCACTGCTGCTTCTGCTCAAGTTTCCCAGCACTCTAGGCAAAGCAAGACAAAAAAGGCTCTCCTAAATACATTCCTGACTCACTGACGTCCTCTCTGATGTCACCTGTCACATGGCTGCTCTGGCTGCTTTACAGAGGATTCAGCCCTTAAATCTCTCTTGAAGACTGAGGAACAAAACAAAATGATGCATCTAAAAAGAAAAAAGGCATTTTCTTCCAACTACATCTGGAGCGTCAAAAAAAAAAAAAAAAAAACAGCAGGTTATACAAGCTTCTGTGTAAACCCAATGATCATATTATAGTATAGTCTGCATATTTTTGTAAATGCTTGATTTACTGGCAACACTTTACTTGTACCCTGAAACATGGCAGAGGCCACAGAACATGTCATAAAATTTAGTCCAGCAATTATAAGCCTTGGCTGCGCAATGAAACATTTTTTTTGGGGGGGGCAATTTTGACTAATTTGGGTTTCAATGATTATGAAGAATTGTTTTTCACCGTGTCTTATATTTTAGTCCAGCCCACCAGTTTCCTTCACAGCAATGTGCTTTCTACCATCCATAAAACCTCACACTCACTCTAAACTATTCTTGAAAAGGCAAGTTTATTTATTTTATCTCTATACTGACCAGATTTGTGATTTATGATTAGCCAAAATCAAAGTCAGAGTCAGTGTAATATTACTCTATTAAACATCACAAGTTAATTAAATGGTTATTTCAGTGTGACCTGGCAGGGTTCACGTAAACTGTTACCTTTATGCCTCTTCTTAATTAACGAATTATATTTCTGTTTATCCTTCACCTCACAGAAATGTGAAGTCAAAAAACTTCAAACATCAAAAGATAAGTAAATAAACAAATAAATAAAATTTAAAAAGTATCAACCAAGTGGTTATTTGTGTGATATAAGATACATTGGGTTGTTTTTAGAGCGCCCCGGCAGCTGTGGTCTAAAAGTCAGAGAAGCAGACTTGGGACCAAAGTATTCCTGATTCTATTGTTTGGAGTGAAAGGAAAATTGTATATATATTTTTTTTGTTTGTGTGTGCATGTGTGTGTGTGTGTCCTAATGTGTAAGTTCTTTGCCACAGGTGGGTTAAATATGGAGGCACTATTTAGTTGTAGTGCTGTAGTGCTGTGCAAAGAGTGAACAAGCAAAGTTCCCTTTCAGAACCTTTCAAAGGAGGGTTCTTAAAAACATGGTTTAAATTGATGCATTACAGTAAAGAATTTTTAAGCTTCCACGTAATGCAGAAACTTTAGAAAAGAGCTGCTACAGAATCTACACAGAACGTTCTTTAAATATTTAGACGGTTATTTATGTTAAATTAAAAAAAATCAGCCTTTCAAAAATAGTATTTAAGGAAAAAAGCAATGCTTCTTTAATGCACCTTTAATTATAAAGAGTGCCATATCACACCTTGGTTTGAGCTGTACATACCATGGATTCATAGCATTATGGACTCATTCTTTCTCTATATCTGCTTTATGCTGTTCAGGGTGGAGTTGGGTCTTCATTGTCAGGCATCACTGGGTGCAAGGCAGGAACACACTAAATGGAACACCATTTCACATTTCCAGAATCCACTATGCTGCTCTTCTCATATTAATCCTTAACTAACAATACTTGTTAAAATCTTCTAGTAGTCCTGAATCTGACATAATCTATGTCCAGAAAGACCTGACCTAAAATAAATATCTTCTAATCCTCTTCCCCTGAATTACCTCATTTTCACAGACAGTTTGAGAATGATTTCCTTTTTTTCCACTGTGATAAAAACAAAGTCTCCAAGGAGTAAGTGACTTGGGCCAAGAGTAGAGCAAAGGGCTGTGACAGTTGTAAAGAAGCCTAATTGGTCAATTTTAAAATCCTTTAATTATTAAACATGTTCCTTGAAAAGATAGCATCAACCTTTTGAAAACATGAGCACAAATCCAATTGGCTCATTTTCCACAGGGAATCAAAGAGACAGATGCAGCCTTCAAAGATTACGATTATAATGACAGCCCCTTGGCTTTAATCGAAGTGTGGGAATGTGCAAATTCGCCTAGCCTTAAATTACAGACCACCTTAAATACACTGCCCAAGAAAATACATTGAGAAAAGTGAGTACAGCATTCTCAATAAAGACACTGAGGCAGACAGGTCTTCCATTGCACCGGCTCAAACAGCACTTACAGCATTCAGAAAACTTCATGCACACAATCTCAAAGTCTGCTTTAAAGCCCACACTGAGTGGACAACACAAAAGGGCAGAAACAGGCATAACTAATAGAACGTAACTGCAACACAGTGCATCCAAACAGCAGAAACAACATCTGTAATCTCATTAAAACACAAAAATTACCATACAAGTGCATGTAATGTCATCCTCTCTTCCCGTTCATTCTCTACACAAACAAAGCTCAGTGTATGCACCTTAGTCTGTGGTGGGGGTGGCCAACGTATATTCACCTATAGAAAAGATGGTGGAAATTTGACACATAATATTTAATTATTTCTTTAATTTAATCATCTGTTTATCTTCATAAAGACCTCTGCTGACATTCTCTGTACTCAGAGCCCAGTAAAACACCTTAAGCTGTGGCAGAGTTGAACTTTTCAACTAAGAAGTGGAGTGCCAGTCTTGTTAGTGTGGAATTTCATGCACGTACACAAGCACACAGGCTGAGGGGTTTGATCACACACACACACACACACCTCACATTCATCTTTATCCAGGTTAGAGTTCAAAAAGAATATTCAAGTCTACCCTCCTTGGCTGTGACTAGTGTTCTGCATTTAACGTTAACTGGTCCTAACAGAGAGAGATATTATCTGAAAAGCTGTGCTCTCAGGCACATCTTACTCCTTTGTTGTTTTCTTTGTTTTGCAGTAGTTGACATACAGTAGTGAAGGTTAAGTGGGACATTATTTTGTTTTTGTTTTTTAAAGAAATGCCATTTGTTTCCTCCTAGTTTTACAAAAAGCCAACTCTTTTAAAAAGCTGCATTATCAGAACAACAGCTCAGAGATAATGTAAATGTTAAAGTTGTCACTCAGAAAAACAGCCCACTCCCAAATACATGAAAACACAACTACAAAATAGGTTCATAATGCACCTTGTGTGAAAACAAGTTACTCATTCTCCTAAGCAGTATATGACGTCATCATTAAAAGTTCTGGTCACTAAGAGCTAGTGAGATGTTTTCAAAAGCCACCTACACTGACAGGAAAGGTCTGTGTCTGTGTCATACACAATATCCGACAGTTCACTGATGGCATGTAGGGACAAGCCATTTTCAGAAAGGGTCTACCACAAAAACACTCCCAGAGGAAACAAACAAGCACTTTGTCAAAAATAGAGTGAAAGCTTTTAAAAATGAAACAATGCAATTTTATGAATTTCCCAAACTATTTTCCTTTCAAAATCTGCTTACCACAGAAAGGCTCACATTATCACTGCAGGCAAAACTGCATTCCCACTCATTAATGTGTGTGAAAACACACACACACAATTCCCATTACAATGAATCCAATACACCAAATTGTTAGTTGTTAAAATTGTAAAAATACAACAGATTGTGTAATACACTGTTCCAGCTCAAACCATGTATCAAACCCAATGCTTTCATGTGCAGAGAAATAGTATTATCACTACATTAAACCAGCTGCTAAAGATTTGTCAGAATGGTGTTCAATTTTAATCAGAAACTATTAAGCCCTGTGCACACCCTTCAGTCTTTCACCTCAGAACGCCTGACCATACGGACAACAGTATGATCACTGTATTAGAAAGATCAGCACAGAGACCACTACAGATCTTACTGAGCACAACAGAGACATAAGGCAGTGTCGCTAGGTGGTGTTGATGCCACACTGCCCCAGGTTCTCAGGGGCCTGTTTTGTATGCTGTTTCAGATCACTTTCCAGGGGTTTGGTGTGTTCCCTCTGTGGATGGACTGTGCCCTGTCCAGTGTGGGTTCTTGTCTTGCACCCAGAGGTTCAGGGAAGGCTCCATGGATGATGATGTCTCATTTAATGAGTGCTCCGATGCTTTCTTCCTCAAACACAGGGTGTTATATGCATTTCTCACCCATATGCATTTTGTGAACAAAATCTACATGTACATATATTAGTGCTGGGTGATATGAGCACAAATCAATATCAAGGTTAACTGAACATTTTACTACGATTACAATTAATGAACAATTAGTTTGTTGTATTTTTTGACCCTCGTAGTTCAGTGAAGAGGCTTGTACTGTAAATATGCTTTAGTATCAAAGCAGGGATATTTTTTCTAATGTTGCTGGGAGCTTATTCCTCTCGTTTTTTGAGAACTATTTATATTTGGTGTGTGATTGTGCTTTGGTCACTAAAACGTTTACATTTGACTTTTTGTTCAGTGTGGTATTAATTATATTCAAAACGTGTCCAAACCACAGAAGTTGTGTTTTTCATTGGTACTAGCTGCTCTAGTTGCTTGGTTGGCCTCTGCGTTTAGGTTGTTTCCACTTGGCAGATAGGGGCAAAATCACGTGACTACAGCTTGGTAGTGTGGTTTTAAAGGGACAGTACATGAATATTTAGTGGGACAGAATTAAAATAAAATAAAACAGTTAAAAATAATTGAAGTTGACATAGAAGTTGATTAATAAAATTGCCCAGCCTTAGTATTAGTATATATATATATATATATATATATATATATATATATATATATATATATATATATATATATATATATATAAAATACTAGACAGCAGGTGACACTGGCCAGTACTCCATCATCATCTGAACAAAACCATTCCATATGTCTAAAGGAATCAGCAGTAATCCTCTCATCAGTTCTCTCTGTCAAATATTTCAGAAAATCTGTTCTTTACCTTTTTTTTATTATTTGCTATTGTTCATTCCCAAGGTTCTCTGACAATTACAAAGTTCTGAAAGCAGACGGCTATGGTCTAGAGTCCAGATAAGGAAAGACATGTCTAATTGTCCACAGGTCAGCTTTCACAGAATGTCAATTACTTTAAACAAGGTCCTATTATTCACTGGTACATGTTAGGTGGTGACAGATGTCCTTATCACTGGGAAGAAATAAATATTTCCTGAAGGTCTTTTGAATTATTGTTCTTTAAAAGAGGCTTAAAATGCAGCTCATACAACCCAGAATGTATTGTGTGTGAAACTTATTTAATGTGAGCGTTTGATGGCTGACATTACATAATTAGGCAGTTATGATAATGTAATAATAAAGTTCATTTATTTGTCATTGTACAACTTACAACTTCTTCTGCATTTAACCAATCTATGGGAGTAAACACACTAAAGCATAAAGGGCAGTAAACATACACCTGGAGCACAGGCTATTATTCCTGGTGCCTGGGGAACAGTTGGGGGTTAAGTGGGTTGCTTGTGGGGACCTCAGACATGGAGGGAGGAGGACAGCAATGGTCTATCCCTCCCACCCTGTTTTCCTGCTGGTCATGGGGATTAAACCAGTGACCTTCCAGTCCCAAGTCCACTTCTCTAACCGTTAGTCCATGGTTACCCCCTTGTCTTCCCTAAATATGATGGGAAGAAAACAGGGCAAAAAGAAAAAAAAAAAAAAAGAAAGACACAGGACTGAAGCATTGATTTTTGGTAACACTCCCAGCCTTGTTTGTCATGGCCAGTTCTGTTACATCAGCTAACAAATCACATTAGCATTGCTCTGAGTGCTTGGGAGAGGTCAAATGATGCTCTTTTGGACTCATGACCATGAAGGACTGTGGCATTGCCATCAATCTCCTGATGATGGGGACAACACTTACATGGCTGTGGCACTCAGGAGCTCTGAAACTGCATTACTAAGAATTGTTGATGATCTTAGGGCTGCTGACACTTCAGGTCTCCTCATGCAGCTTGATTTGAGTGCACTCTTAGCTGTTGACCGCAGCATGCTTTTGATTTTAAAGATAAAAGGGTTTCTGGTGTGGCTCTGGATCGCTTCCATTTCTTTATGACTATGCAGAAAAAATGTCTACTATCCTCAGTCACATTACTTCAGTTGTCTCCTCAGGGATCAGTCTGAGTGAATGTATTCTTTATGCATATATTTCCATTCTGTAATTTCCTCTACTTATGGCTTGTATTGTTTTTGGCATAACAGATTTATGTTCAGGCTGAGCCACATGTGCACTACTCCTTATCTCTGACTTCTTGATGTTGATTGCATTTAGTAGTGGATGACACACAGCGGTT
Source organism: Hoplias malabaricus (assembly GCF_029633855.1). NCBI lineage: Eukaryota > Metazoa > Chordata > Actinopteri > Characiformes > Erythrinidae > Hoplias > Hoplias malabaricus. Next base: position 8,199,815 of record NC_089802.1, read on the forward strand.
TGTAGTGGAACAACAGTAATGCTGAGGCTGGACACTCCATGCCACCCTAAAAAAGCACCTGAATAACTCGCATTACTGTTAAAGATACCCAGTGTTTTGTTACAGTACTTGAGATTCATGTAAATTCTCTATTTTGTCTTTGATTCTCATATTATTCAGAAGGTTCATTTATTATCATAGAAAAACACTTCTCAAGGGCTCTTCAGTAAAATGCTTTAAGTACTGTTTGCATTGTGAAGGTTTCTTCAGGGTGGCACCGTGGCGCAGCAGGTAGTCACACAGTTCTAGGGACCTGCAGGTTGTGGGTTCAAGTCCCACTCTGGGGGACTGTGAGGAGTTTGGTGTGTTCTCCACATGGGGATTCTTCCGGGTGCTACCGTTTCCTTCCACGGTCCAAAAACACGTTGGTAGGTGGATTGGTGATTCAAAAGTGTCCATACGTGTGAGTGTGTGTTGCCCTTTGAGGGACTGGCACCCCCTCTGAGGTGTGTTCCTGCCTTGCGCCCAGTGATTCCGGGTAGGCCCCACACCCAACGCAATCCTGAATTGGATAAGTGGTTACAGACAATGAATGAATGTTTATGCACATTCATGGAAAAATAATTCAGCAGCATTTGGCTGTATCTTTTTATTTATTTTCCACTGCACCATTCCATGCTTCTGTACATCTGTTCTGCTATATTTTTCTCAGAAACATGCAAGATACACAGTGAAATATCTCTATCTATTCCATGAACAGCTGCTACCTTACATCTATTGTCTACTTGTTTAATATATATTTGTATACATTCTATTTTCACATTGCCTTACATACAGTACGGTGCAGAAGCCTTAGGAACCTAAGATAATTATATATATTTAAACTAATGTCTTCTCAGTAAGCGTGGCGCTTGTATAAAGTTGTATATAATCACAGTAAATACAATAATCATATAAAACAAATAACATACAAGATCTTTTTTTTTCTATAAAGTAGTAGGTGTGACTGAGTTTGAAGAACAATGTTTTGTTCAGATTCTCTTTGATTGCCTGAGGTTTTTAAATCAACATCACACATTTTTTAAAAAGATATTTTTACACTGTACATACTTTAGCATCTATTTCTATACATAATCCTCATCAAATCTTGGCAGAAAATTATAAAATCATGTTCAAGAACACTGGTTAGTTTACATCAGAATAGGTATCATTTTTTGTGAGGATTTTGAGATGGCATTCAAACACAAGAACATTAGTGAGGTCGTGTATTACTGTAGGATGATTAGTTTTGGATATAATGTAACTCTGAATTATTTCAATTTGTAGATAGAGCTTGATCCCCCTTTCCACAACCCAGTGTTGGGGAGATTTACACTCCTCTAGCTGACAACTGGCACTGAGGATGACAATCTTAGGGTGATATAAAGGTGCTCCAGTGCATCCTGGAGACTAAACATATGTAATCCTTTGTGTCCACAGTGGGTGCACCCTAAAGTACCTGAATCCATTAGCTATAACAGGTTTTCTCTTAAAATGTTTGGAAAGGAAGTGTCCTGATGGGGATTGGGAGAAACTTAACAATTAACTTCTCCTTGATGAGTCTGTGTGCACTGACCTTTTACAATTTTGCTAAATGTGCCATTTTGAAAATGAACTTAATTAAATAATGGCATCTGAGAAGGACCTTAATTAATTAATGGTATCAAACACCATCATGTACTGGCTTAGAGAAGGGCAGATTTATGCATAGAGAAGGTATTCGTCCCTCTCTGTGTTGTAGCAATTCTGTTGCCAGTGTGGTTAAAAGGCAGGTGGAGGCAGATTACTCATGGTCAACTCCTTACCTCACTGATCTGAGAGGCCAAGAGGCTAAGCTGGAGATCAAAGAAGTGGCTAAATCTAATTTGGGCCAGTACAAATGGGGAGCATCAAGCCTGGAGTGACAATGAGTGCAGTGTTTCTCTATGGCAATGATTGCCAATGAGAAGGGAAAAAACCAAGAGACAGCCAAACTGCAGAAATGAATCTGGTATTCGCTGTATTCTTCATTCATCCATTGTCTGAAACCACATATCCAATTCGCTGTATTCTGTTTTTATTTATTCGTTGAAAACAAAAAAACAACAACATTAAATTAGGCGTAATGATGCAATATAAGGCCCACTCGTGCAATTGCACATCACCTTTGGGTATTTTGGAGCAGTCTAAAAGGATTGTATATGTACTGGTGTTTTTAAAGTAAAATCAGTTATGTTTGCATCATAAACAGTTGCAAACATTATTTATGTTTGTGATCATTTATTATATATTGTGTTTTGTTTCATCTGCTCCACCAGCATCTTGTTTTTTTTGTTTTTTTATTAAAGGCAGCAATATGATGCTCATCCCTGATTGTACAGGTCAGAACATTGCTGTGCTAAGATGGCATTCAATCATCAAAGGTATTGAAGGGATTAGATTGATGTATTGGATCAATACAGAGTCCACTTCTACATAGGACATTTACAGCCCTCTAGCTGACAACTGGGTATGATAAGCTTAGCCTGATATGTAGCTACCCCAAAGCATGATATTTCTTTGGATTCACATAATAACAGGAGTGTCCACAAAGTGGACACAGAGCTAACCATAAAGAAGAAAATTTGCGTAAATCAGGATTTTCACAGTAATCCATGCCTTCCCCGCAATAATCTTAGATATCTGCCAGGGTCTCATCTACATAATTTGATATGACTCTCCTCAGAACCTGATGCTTTTCTGAGACAAGTCTTGGGGACATCATTAACCCAATGAGTAAAAGCTAAAACTTCAGTGTGGAACTCGATATTTAGCATGTAGTTCAAGGATGGAAAACAAGTTTGTGAATCTTACAGAAGCAACAAAAAAGTCACAATTTTATGAGCACTGTCAACAAACCACTAGAACATATACTCATGTTAAAACATGGTAGAAGTGAAATTTGACATAATCAAGTGACAAATGTTACACACATGCTAACAGTTGTATTTGATTCCTGCACTATATGGACAAAAGTGCTAGGAATAATATGTCATCTCATTTTAAGTCCAAAAGGCATTCATATGGAGCTGGTTCCCCCTTTGCCACCACAACAGCAGGTTTGGAACCCTACAGTTATTGAATCAGAGGAGCACTGTTGTCTTGGACTCACTGTGACCCTCAACACTCGGTGATCCCACTCTGTATATTTGCATGGTGTGCCCGTTTGTGGCTGAGTTACCATTTTCCGTTATACCACTCACAGTTGATCATGGAATATCTAGGAATATTTTTGCAATGGTGGCATCCTACAGTGCCATGCTTGAATTCAGTAATTTCAGTCTTTGGAGTGGCACAGCTTTTCACAAATATTTGTAAGGCCAGTCTACAAGAATAGATCCTGTGGCAATGGGACTGAATGAAACACCTGAATTCAGTGGTCTGTCCAAACACTTCTTTTCATATAATGTATTTGTAAAGCATAGATTTCCTGCTTCAGCTAGGACTCAAACCCCAGTTTTCTGAGTATGGCAAGCAGTGGTGTTACACACTACAAAATAGCAACCAGTGACAAGTAACACTAATGATTAATAAAAATTAAATCATTTTAATACCCAACTGTGGCAAGTTGTTTGCCCCCCTTGTAGGGAGGATGCTGGAGAAAAGCAGGAGCTGTTCGGCCTTCTGGCCTTTTATCTATACACAATATAGCCAACACAAAGCAGACATTCGGCTCAGCATCAGCAAAATAAAACAGCCTCTGTCCATCGCATTTCCTCCCTCTCTCTCAACTACCAGCACAACATTGACAAGCGTATCTCATTGAGCTCATGCCAGGAGGTACTTTTGGTTACAATCAGGCAAGGAGAGTATGGCTGTAGTGTTTGAGTACCAGTTGGTGAGTGGTGAGGCTTTAGCAAGAACCATCCATCTGGTCTCCAGGGGCTCTGAAAACGTGAAAAATAAGCAATGATAGAGCTGACAGAGCTAAATGACTAAAATGCCGACTTAATTATTAACTATGGAAAAATAAAATTAAAAGAACAATGATGTTTAATGCAAAATACTACAATTAATAATGGTAAAATTGTAAAGCTGGTTTTCTCCATTGACCTGTGTGCTCTGTGAGGCCTGAGAAAGCTTATCAGTGACACTGAAGAAGCCCACTGTAGTGCCAGCAGAATTCTGGTAAACATTACAAATATGCTTTTTATATGTAAAAAAAAAAAAAGTTACCAAAGCATCTGCCAGATTCAAGGCAGATTTGGCAATAATGATCAAGGGACAGAGCTCCCCCAAATGCCTTTGGAAATGAGTTGGAATTGGGTTTCAGATCCAGATAATCACACAAAAGCACTACCGAATCTCACTAACATTTATGCCACACTGTGTAGAATATCAACATGGGTAATGTGTATTTTCTTGAAACATAAATTAGTTAGTAAGAAAAACATGCTTTTGGGATGTTTGTTTGAAGTCCTCAGATGGGGTTTTCTGCCTTGAGCACTGACAGAGTGAAATCTTGCTGCTGTACAGGGCGGTGCGAAATGCCATGATAGTGTGAACGGTACTTAAAACCTGTTCTCAGGTTTCCAGAGCTAGGCACGCTCATCGGTAGCACATTTCTCAGTGCATAGACTTTGATTCACAGCATAATGTCTGTAGGTTCATGGAGTCAAAGGGTGGATTTTTCTTCTACCTACTTCTTGTTCCTTTCTTTAATCTGAATTGTAGTTGTTCAGTATTCCTGGGGTGTTCAGGCAGAAGATTCCTTTTTTTTGACTGTTGCACATATTTAATGGACAAGATCTACCAAGCTTCCAAAAAAGAAGCCAGAACCATTTTACCTAAGGAGAGGTACAGCTCATCTGCTGAAATTATATAAGGTTTTTGAATGCATCTGAAATCACCAGCATTGGCGAGGCAATTTAATACCTATGACTTAATACTTCTCTCAAACTGTAATGAGATTACTGAACATAATACATTCTGGAAAAAAACTCATCTTAGTATTCAGTACTCATCATAACTCTCTAAAACCCACACATAGATCTGTAAGAATTGGAAAGCACAGTAATATTGTAGAAGGACTGCTGATTTTTGAAAAGCTAGAAACTAAAAATTAGTTCAAAAACAGCAGCTTCTGAAAGAAATAGTTGGTAAGAAACTGTAAAGTGATAGAGCTTTTAATTTCTGAGGTTTATAAGTGAAATAGAAGTTCTCTTTTTTAGCATATCAATGAATTTCAAATCAAAATGATAAGATGCTTTGAGATATAGTTCAGATTTCACTGGTCTTAATCATACTCACACTTTCAGAGTTTCAGTGTCTTCCACACAATAAAATTCTGCACAAAAAAAGGCACTGATATTTTCAAAGAAACAAAATTTAGTGTTTTAAAAGTACTTTAAATGCTATGAATTGAATTATTATTGCAATGTATCAGGCCTTTTAGTGGTTTTAGAACCATACATCCACAATGTTCTCCAAAAATAACTACCTGTGTGATGAAAATATTACCTCATATATTAATAAAATGTCTGCCTTATGATTTCTATTGTTTGTATATTTTTTACAAATCACAAAGAGAGCCTCCGTCCACTGGTGATGCTGTTTCACTAATCCACAACAACTGTCAGTAGATATTGTCACCAGTTTCCTCCTGGAAGTATGACAGAAACAGTGCTGTAACTTTTGTGAAAGAATTTTACCCTAAACTAAACTCGGCTGCTTCTGACCTTTTTGGCGCTTAGAGGTAGGGTTAGGTTTAAGAATAGATTTTAGTGTAGAGACAGGTTGGTTTGTGGGGGTTCTGGGGGCATAGGTGTAAGTTTGATTTTTCACATTACATAGGCAGCAGAAATTAAGGTGTGCATACGCATGAATTCTAGGAATGGATGTTTAGTAAAATGTATTTAGAGACCAGGCTGACATCCAAGTCAGTAAGCATTTAAACCTTTGAACCTTCATACTCCAGTCATGACCAGTGATTTTTCTCAGCCAGCGAACACTGACTAAAAGCAGTATCAGTGACTTCAATTTAACTTATAAGAAATCCATGAGTATGAATGCCATAGCTTTAAGTCATTCCTTTAATTGTTTAACATCTATTCATTCCATGAACATTCATTAAGCATATTTTGAAGCTATTAAATTCCTGAAAGAAGAGATTACTATAATGAGACTCCTTCAATTATCATATGCTATTTTTCTTCCCAGAACCTGCTCAGTTTGAGACTACACTGACAAATGTGAAAGTCATCGTAAGACATATATACAGATATATTTACAGGAGAAGTTTGTCATATGGTATAACAATGGCAAAATGTTTAAAGTTTTACACAGAAACAGACACATCTTGCATCCTGTAGTGTGTAAAAAGGAAACCCCTGGTGTGTACTCATGAAATTTAAAATACTTAAGCAGACATCTGCTAAGCTATTTGCACATACATTCATTATCTGTAACCGCTTATCCATTTCAGGGTCACAGTGGGTCCAGAGCCTACACAGAATCATTGGGTGCAAGTTACACACCCTGGAGGGGGCACCAGTCCTTCACAGGGCGACACATGCTCACATATTCACTCATACCCTCACCCCTACAGACACTTTTGAATCACCAATCCACCTACCAACATGTGTTTTTTGGACCGTGGGAGGAAACCGGAGCACCCAGAGGAAACCCACGCGGACACAGGGAGAACACACCAAACTCCTCACAGACAGTCACCCGGAGCAGGACTTGAACCCACAACCTCCAGGTCCCTGGAGCTGTGTGACTGCAACACTACCTGCTGCACCACCGTGCAGCCTCTTATTTGCATTTTACATTTACATTTGTATGATACACAAACCTATTTATTCTTATTTTACCAGGACAGCATGTTTGTGTGTGAAGTCAGATACTATTCAGTACTTTATGTTCTTGTGTTGTATTATTATTTGTCATTCTGGTGGCTGTCCTGGTCTGCTGTGATATGAGATATTGGTGTGTTTTTTTTTTGTTTTTTTTGTGTGTTGTGTTTTGGTTTTTTTTTTGTTTTTTTGTCAGATGCTCGCTGTTTGATAAAACAAACAAAAAAAACAACAACCTGGGACCATCTCCATCCCCAATGATTAGAAGGTAACAACATTCACTCTAGCTCAGAAATGTATTACATACACAACACAACCACCTGAAAAACATCTCGTTTTTAACATAAACATAAATGAAAACGCTTTTATTGTCATTTCACAGCACTACAACAAAACTGGTCCGCCACATTGAAACTATACGTGGAACACACACTCAAGAACACCTCAGCTGTGAATGTTGAGTGAAGAGAAAACACTGTCCTTTCACTCCCCTCCTACACCCCAAATATTCTTGTGAGTTAAAAGGATCAAACAGTGATCTTTCAGTCCCAATATCCTGCTTTTTTCATCTTATATCACATATGCCCCCACTAATTGATTGACTGACTGGCTAACTATTCACTCACATTTAACAGGATTTATAATCTTCACAAAGGAGAGCTGTTTTCACTCAAAAAAAATCTCTGTTTCAAAAGAGCAGTACTTTGCATCAATAGCATAGCGTTTCCTTTTAAGTTTGTGTGATATCTCGCATAAAGTTAGCAATGATTTAACATGCTGTTTCTCAGTGAACCTCCCTATTTTGTGAAGAAGCTGACAGACGTTTTTAAACCTAAGTAGCAAATTATGGCTTGAGTGCACCTTTACTGCAGCACAAAGTTGTTTGGCACCTGGTATGAGGAGGAAAACAACTTCATGCCTCAGACACAGTACAATAGATACTTAATCCCTGCATTTTAGAGTACCTTCATAAATGCACTGAAAATACTCGAGGAAGATGCTCTTGAAAAATTATATATTCCTTTCCATTTGTTTAATTTTTGTCTGTTACATGTTACTTCCCACAATAATCAGCATATTTAGATAACTGAAATGAGCTTTATAAGTATAATTTATTATTATTAGCAATTTCCATAGAATTTATATCAGTTGGAAATACCATGACACTGAACTTATTTTTTTTTTTTTTTTAAATGTCATAAATGCAGTGTCTTGCTTCAGATATTAAGAACTCTACAAACTAGATGCGTCCACAATAGTAGGAGTCTAGATTTGAAGCTAGACCTTTTATTAAAATGTGGTAATTCATATGGAGTGAACTGTACATTTCTCATATATAATGAATAAAACTCAAAAATGCTGTCCTTCATAAAAGTTTGCATTTCATGGGAAAACTGAAGGACATCTCTAGCTCAATGAAGGCCATATCATCGCAATGAGCAAAGAGCTAAAGCTAAAATACACATTTACTGGAGCCCAGAAAATATTCATAACTTTATATATAAAAATGGTAAACAGTTCTATGCTCTGAACACAGCACTGAAGTAACTAAAAGCTCTTTAAAGAAAGGTTTACACAAATGTGGAAAGAAAAGTCCTGGAACATTCTTGTGAAATTTCAAATGCCAGCAGAAAAGACATTTGCAAATGTTGATGTCACAAAGTCACTCTGTCTCTCTGTTTCTGCAGAGTTTAACTTTCAGGAGAGTTACTTTACAACTTTAAAAATATTGATGGTACTTTCCTGTGGGTTTAAGGGATAAACAAAAAAAATGTATTACTAATCAAATGTTATTATTGTACACACTGATATTTTGGCCATTCATATTCACTTAACGATTATTTTTATTTTTGTTGTTGTTTAAATTCATTATGTCTTACTACTGTTCTGCTTTGTGATTGGACACAACATCAGATAGCAGCTTAAATATTATATATATATATATATATATATATATATATATACACACACACTTACACACACAGTATATAGCACAAACATGGCTATGGGCCCTGGGGCATTACAACAATTCATTCATTCATTATCTGTAAGCGCTTATCCAGTTCAGGGTCACGGTGGGTCCAGAGCCTACCTGGAATCATTGGGTGCAAGGCGGGGATACACTCTGGAGGGGGCGCCAGTCCTTCACAGGGCAACACAGACACACACACATTCACTCACACTTTTGAGTCTCCAATCCACTTACCAACGTGTGTTTTTGGACTGTGGGATTCACCCGGAGCAGGAATCGAACCCACAACCTCCAGGCCCCTGGAGCTGTGTGACTGCAACACTACCTGCTGCGCCACCGTGCCGCCACATTACAACAATCTTTTGTTTGAAGATTGTCTTTACAAAAAACTTTAAATATGGACCTGGGAAAATTTACCCACCTATGGTTTTACTTCTTTTTCAACCTCTTACAGATTTTGATTATTTGGTGTATGTTTATATTTGTTTGATGACCCTAGTACCATGTTATTCTTTGTTGAACCAGCTTGTGATATTACAATTTTTTTTGTACTAAGCCGTACATTTACCATATTTATGTAAATATTCATATTTTATATTTAATAAAACAGACTAAAATAACAACGACCTCTGTGTTGTAGCCTCTATATGACACTGTTTGTATGTTGCTGGAAAATACTCCTGTGGAACAGATATCCATCATGCACAGGTGACTTTGCTACAGGGCTGTGAAATATATTGAATTATTGTTCTCCTTTAAGAGCATGACTACCTTCAGAATTCCAGCTGTGAATATTTAGTGAAGCAATGATACATATCAAATTATTTCAATTGCTGTTTTACTGAGGGGATTTACAAAGTTTCCTCTGGATTCTACCAAAACAACACAAATGTAATTATGTGTCTGCTGTTCTTTTCAGAACCTGCCTGTAATGTGGAAAGGATGAAAACATGATTATCCCCCTAGAATTAAAACCAAGAATACACTTTCATAAGAACAATATACATGGTTCAAAAGAACAATAAACATGGAACAAAGCTGATAAACAGATCTATTCATGAATGAATACAAGACATAAGTGGCCAAGAATTTCAGTTTTTTTTTATATAAATATCTTAAGAATATTAATGGAATTAATTGTTGTGAAGCTTTCAATTCATACAGAAAAAAACACATTTCAAACTGTGACTTTAGTTGCAGTCAAAGGCCTGCAGTAAAATGTCTATTACATTTGTCTAAATGCAAACAAAATGCATTGGCAAATGCTTTCTTTGCTGTACACTGAACCATTACTGAGTACAGATCAATCATTATAAGTAGGTTTAAGTATAATTACAACTTTAGTTAAGGGTACATTACATACATTTTATTATTTTGAAAGTATTAAACTGTTTGTACATAAATACATCAGGTGGTTCAGTGGTGAATTTTGAAAACATAAAAAAAGTACCTCGCTACAGACTGGATGTTCTGGTGGCTTGAATGTGTGCATGCCTGTTCTCTGACTACCCATCTTTAAAAGGTGTATCTAGAATGTAGTGCAGGCATTAACACTGCAAAAAAAAAACACATGTTTGTGTTACTTCAAACAGAAACTCCATATTTTGACATCTCCTTCCCAAAGTAAAATGATTGCACATTTGTTTGTCCTGTGTTATGAATATTGCAAATAGCTCTATGAATCACATGTACATAACAAAACAGGAACAAACAACCTCCAGCTTTTTGGAGTAACTTCATAAATGTAGTTCACTTTTGTAATTTTTCCAATTCCTACAGAAACACGACCAAAATATTCCTTAAATATATCTGTATATTGAAGATTGTGTTGGCATGTTGATAGAAAGGTAAGACAGCAACTCACTGCTTTTTAAAAAAGTAACTTTCGCACATTTAACTGGCAATATTTGCCCATAGGTTTATTTATAACGAAAATCTGCTGGTCTTTTTATTCTGTTTTTCAGTGAATGTGTGAGCAAACAATGATAACAACATATTAATACGTAACTACAGAAAGACAACAGAATTGTATAAAATAAAATAGCACAGTAGAATAATAAAATAAAATACGCCAATATATTTTTCTCAACTAATAACCAATCCTGTTTTAAAATCTAAAACAAAATACACATTAAGTGTTGTAGAACCCAATTCTGTCTTTTATCATGGCTTTTCTGCAAAAAACAACAGGATTCTGCTGACCACCACTCTCAAAAACATGTAAACAGATTTACATGTAATTTCTTATATTTATTTCACTTAAGTTTGACAATAAACAGTGATGTCCCTCTAAGCCTTGTGGAGAAACTGAAGGACATCTCTGTCCCAATGAGAAAAACACAAAGGCCATGCTTATTGGAGGCCAAAGTAGTATACAGATAGCAAACAGCTTTGTTTCATACAGATACTAGAGAAGAGGACTGCAGAGAACTAATATTTTTAGCAGTAATGGTTTTAAAAACATATGTTCAGTGCCATTCCAAACTTACAAAACATAATATTTCAATGCAATAATTACTGTATTATCTCATTTGTTATCTACACACTGCTCAGAATATCAAATTCATAATTGAATATCTTAACTCATGCATCTAACAATGTTCTACATATTTTTTATTTCCTTTTTTCCTATTTTTTATTTTTTATTTTGGTCATTTTTCACTGTGTCAGAAATTGTGATGACTGGACCAGTCAGAATAATTGTAAACTTACTTTAAAAGTTAGGAATAACATTTTTTTAGCTAAGAATTTCTGACATCTAAGAGAGCTTATAAACCAGTGAGTGCAATCCCTTGGAAGTAGCTGATATCAGTTCTGTTATCAGCATAAGGATCTGAAAAAAATGTTTCCCTGATAGGTATTGTTCAATTTCTGCAAATATTCTGAAAAACAGGAGCTGTGCAGCTGTGGTGAGGTATACATATGGTAACAGGTATAGTGACAAATATATTTGTTGCACAAGATGTTTGTTGCATCTTCAGTGGCTCCAAGCCTCATAATTTTGCTCATAGGTATAGAGTGTATTAGCTTATTTACTAACCACACAGGGCACTGCATAACAGTTTAGTAGAAATAGGGGAGGATATTTTATGTTATCTTAGCAATTAGATTATTAAACAGAAACTAACACGTTCATGAGTTTTACTAGGGACAATATTCTTGGTTAGCTAGCAGAACATTTTTACTCAGTTTAATTTAATTTGCAGTTTTTTATAACAATTTGTTTAAAAACAAATTATTAATTCCTCATTCCACAAAGTAGAAAATTTAAATACATTTAACAGACGAGGTTCCTTCGCTTTTTTCGAGGGAGGGAACACGATCCCCCAGGTTTTTGAGAAATCTGTCTAAAAAAGCCCAGTTTCAGATAGAGACAGATGTGAGCAATTTTGGGTTTTATTATAAAAAGGGTAAAAGCAAAAATGAGAAAAACAAGCCGACACCAAGCCCGGGAAATACTCTGAAGCCATCCTTTGATCCTTGTGCTACTTTGACCAAAGGATGTCACACACAATTCATTAAGACCCCAGAATTATATTAATGTGTGGAAAATTATTCCCATTAAGATATTTTTAAAAATGTGTAGATTAGTTTATTAGCAGAACCTATATTAACATTTTATATTGTACAAGAAATACTCCCAGATTAATATAGTACTACACATAAAATCACCATAGTCTGAAGGTATGCTAAACAGACCGAATTGCATTTTCTTGTTTACTTTCTTCTTCATGTTCATTTTTGAGTTGATATTGATGTTTTGCTGGTGTTTTGTATTCTAGTCCCTACTCTGTTTCTGCTCCTTGCAGACGCTTCTGCAACTTACCACTACAGAAAGAAATCAAATAAGCTGCTGTCTTGTTTTTCTTTAAAATATAGAGAAGCAAAAAACACCAGTATTTGCTCTGCTCATCTGAAGACTCAGTAGATGAAGGGAGCTCACTTTCTCAGGCAACAGAAAGATCACAAGATCCTTGACCAGATATCCATAACCAACACTGAAGCCTGTCATAAGCGTGGAAGTTTGATAAGACCACAGCCACCATCAAAATGACTTTAAATGACTGTTAAACTAATAATAAATACAGGCCTTTGGTATGCATCTAATTTTGGATTGATTCAGTGAATTGAAATTATATTTCAGTTTCAGACAATTATTTAAATATAAATTGCATTTGAAAATGCATCAAATACATATTTGTTTTTGTTTACAGTAGTTAATAATATTAGTAAATGTCCTTCAAAATCAATAAAGTACCTAATTCAGTTGTAATCATTGTTAAATCAAAAGAGAACTGAATAATAAAAAATGCGTTACAGTAATTTGAAGAATATTTCAAAGCCATTTTGTCAATTTTGATTTGTGTGAGGAGTCTTAAATTCCTTTCTTACACATATTCAGTTGTTTTGCATCAAATTCTATGGCTGGAACAGGAGACCCATCTGTAAATGAGTAAAAAATGAGTAAAAAAAACACAGTATTGGTCCGGTATGCTAGTCTCTGTCTCTCTCTCTCTCTGCTCTTGGCAGAGGCATCTGGATTTTTATTTTTAATTTTTTTAACAGACAGAACTCCAAATGTTGGAAATCATGAACAGAAATGAAGATATTGCTCTGTTCCTACTCCATAGGTGTGTAATTTTGATTTATTTTTGCTGTTTCCAATCAATTAAGGTGGAAATGTCTCCAAACTCAGGAGATGGCGAACTGCATTACCAAGTGCTACAAAACTAAACAACTCAAGCTACAAATGCATTTTGGCAGTAGTTCAAACAGTGAATAAAAACTTACAGACAAGTTCAAATCCAGACACGTACAAACCACAATTGTTATTTTCCTCCTCAAACACACAGCTCCACCTTAAAAGACACAAACCTTAGAACTGCGTTTCTCCACAATCATAGATTCATTCATTCATTCATAGTTTGCATCATTCATTTTAGACACTACTGAAAATCACTGTATAGTTCCTTTCTTCTGTGTGAAATTATGTTTCCAACCATTTTACCTGAGGCTAACTTTACTGGGTGATCACGAAGGGTAGTAAAGCACTGATTCTCTATCAGCAGGAGCAGAAATCATGTTGGAGCTTGAGTGCTTTAGATTTGTTTTGTTTTCTTTGTGCATTGTTGTCATGTCAGTGTGAAACACCAGCTCTGCTCATACACACTGTGCTTCAGGACATTTATCGGTCTTACATTCTTGTGTTCATCTCCATTTGCTTCGCCATCATTTTAAAGCCAAATCTGTGCCATAAACAATTTGGCAAAAACTGACAAAAAAACAGTAGCCCTGATCAAACAATGTGTACAGTGTGTTGTAATGAATGTGTAGATAAATACTTTTTAAAGTATTTAAAGACTTTTTAAAGTAAACATTGCAATACATTTTTCTCCACAATTTAAGCCATTGCCATTTCCACTCATTAGCTACTTCTCCACTCACCACATGATTCTGCAAAAGTGGAAGTCTTGTGAAGCTGGTTATTGCTTCTTTTCCACTTTCTTTTCAAACCACATTGTTACTGGATGGCTTAATACATTTAGAGGAGAACATATCTGCATTGGCTCCCATCCTTGAGTTGTGGGAGGAGGAAGGCCATCCTATCCACCCACAGAGAGTGACAGTTGTAGGCTTTCATAGTTTTATTAGTATAACATTATGATTATATATTTGTATTCAACCCTGGGGCAAATTTCTATTTTTGTGATTAATCAGTGATGCACTTTATTCAATTTTAAAATGTATGTGTATCTTAATCTACACAGATGTTTTTATGCTAGGAATGGACTCATCATGGTGTGGCCAACAGCAGCAATAAAGCCTTTCAGCTCAACACTTCTTGAACTAAGCCTAACAGCTCTATATCCCTAGATTCAATTCTGATCTGATGCTACTCATGCATGAGAAATTATTTTTTATCACTGAGCTGTGGGCATGCTGAATCATTAGAATATTGATTGGACAAAACCACTGAAACCACTGTCTAGCAGATGTCCAATACAAATACAGACAGTGAAATCAGAATCTGGTTAAGCACTTCTTGCTTAAATACTTCATGCAACGGACATGATGTGACATCAGACTCCACAGCAGTTAGCAGTGTCCAACTTCTCACTCACTTTTCATCTGATCAGTCAAATATGTAGATGTGGAAAAGAGATGGAATGTTTTGATCTCAAGTCCAGAGTCTCTCTCTCTCTCTAAATGCCAGTCTAATACAACTTAACATTCCGTTCCTCACTGTGGCCCAATTTAAAATCCATTATGCAAACCATGCCTGCTTCATTCACTCAGGCACACAGTCGGGTCAGAGAATATTTGATTTTAGGGCAAATCAATGAGAAACCTAGTCTGTTCGGTGCAACTGATATAATTTTCAATGAATTCTAATTTAATCAAACAGAATGATACACACAGAGAGTGAAGTAATTCCTGTCTGATATATACAATTATTTGGGCGGCAACAATATTTAGCACCAGCTCCGATTATGAATTTTTAATGGCGGAGAAAGTGCAGTGTTTCAGAGGCAGCACTGTGCATTTGGGAGTTGCCCTTCGTTGCATCACTGCTGTTTCTGAGTGCAATAATCAAGAAATTAATTCCCAGACAGGACCTACAGTTCAAGCTGGGCCTGTGTGAGCAGAATTTAGTCTCATGCTTCAACATGGCTACACGAGAAGCTGAAACTGTGTCCAGAGGACCACACTTCAGCTCGTTTGTCAAAATTTAAAAAAGACAGATGTAAACCAGTTGTTTTCCCCTTTAAAAGTTTCAAAATGATGCACACAAGCAATCTAAGTTCACCACCAGCTTTGTCTTTCATGTCTTTAATTAGGAATGTTTACTGCCAGTCTAAAAAAATAATAAAATAAACAAAAAAAGTGAAAATGTGCTACTAACTTAAGTTCTTGGAAATTGGAGATGTTTTTGACATTTACATACATTTTCTGTAAATTATGTGCATGAGACAGATTGGACTATGTTTTTGGTGTACATTTAATAGCATGTGTTTATGTATTTTCATAATCCTGAGTCTACAAAAGGGCAATGGAAGTTATCTGTAATTGCTGAAATATACATAGAATGAACATCTGTGTTACCAAAGACAAAAGTTTGGAGAGACCAAAAAAAACAAATCTCATGTGAGTAAACACAAAACATCTAATAATATGCTCAACATCCACAAGGAATAAAAGCCTTCCAGTTGCACTCTGAAATAAGTGGTGCAGGGCACTAGTAGGCAGACAATTTTTATATTTCATGTTAAAACTTTTACTGGAATTCTGTGAAGCTGCTTTGTGACATCAGTTGTAAAAAGCGCTATATTTGATTTGATGCTTAATGAATTTGTATCTTCACAAGTACAAGAGATTAACAGAGAGGATTCGACTAACCCAGATCAGGAACAGAGCACAACAGTATGAATAGAACAGACATTGCATAAGGACAAGAGAACAACTATAGACCGTGAAACTAAGGTAAAAGACACCTAAACGCAAAGACAAGGAAGACACAAATGAAAGGAATACAGTACAGACTAACCTCAATAATAGCACAGAGGCAGGGACAGAAGAGAAGAACAAAAACAACAAGCCAAAGAACCAGGCTTATAACCTACTAGCAAATAGGAAACACCTGTGAGTAGTCACATGACACAAGAAAGGTGGCATGGCAAGATCACCTGACTAGGCAAAAAGAGCACATTGGCAGATGCAAACAAACAATGAACACATGGCATGTACAAACCAAAGCACAAGACTGAAGGCAGAAATGAAACAAAGGACAAGACAGGGGCAGAATGTGGCACAGTCTAACTGGAAATAACCTCTGTTAGCTAATATAATACATTTGGCAGTTTCTGTATTCCTCCAAGCAAGTTGTGCTCAATGGATGTTGGTTTATATGTTCATGTTTAAAAGGTGGTGCCAATTCCCAGGTCAGTGTTTTCATCCTAGAATATACACATCCCCCATCTTCTCCCCCATCCCCCATGAGTATGTGTAGTGTGGCTGTAAATATTTAAATAATAAAGCTAATGTAATGCAATGTAAACTGCCTTTTTTAAAATAAAATTTAGTCTGTTTTTAACCTGAATTTGATGGTACATACTCACTGTGGCAGCAAATCCGTGTCCCTGATTTTTTTCTTTTGCTGTTTACACTGTCTGAACATTTCCTGTTGAGTGGAAATTAAGTAATTACTTCTGTTAGCTAATATAATAAATTTGGCTGTTAGTGTTCTCCTCCAAGCAAGTTGCACTCTAAAGGCATTGTGTAATTAGTTTTAAAAATGGTGCCAATTGCTTTGTCAAAGTTTTCAGCCTAGAATATATACCATGATAGAGGAGAACTAGCTAGAGGGTGGACATAAGAAGTAGCTGCACTGCAGAGGCAGAATGCAAAACAAGACAAAATGTGTAACAGCATTGCATTGGCACATGGAGATGATTCAACATGTTATATAAGTCTCCCTGGCTAAGTGTTGTCTAAATAATTATGCAAACGTTTCATCAGGATGACTGACTTACATTCTAGATCAAACGTGGCTCTTTTACACCTTACATATCTTCAAAAAAATACCCATTTTACCCTTTCCCATAGCACTCACAGAAATTGCCACAGGTCCGTATTCATTAAACAGGATACACAGAGTGAAAGAAGGTACGGACTGTACGCTCGGTTGCTGTTGATGCTCTGGACGATGGGTTGATGTACCAAGAGTGAAGTGTTTAATAATTTAAAGTGTTCCAACAAGGATGATATCATTAGAGTTTGATTCGGTTCTTGTCTCCAGCGACGGGTGGAAAGTTGTGAGGTTTCTCTCACTGCCTGAGAAACCTGTAATGGTTTCCCAATCAGCAGGAGAGATGGCCGAGACAGATAGGGAGACAATGAGCAATCAAAGAGATCACTGTGTCACATCCTCAAGGGCTATCACACTCTCTCAGACAAGGATATCTGATTTTAAGTCTACTCCTTTACTGGAGACACAGTTGAACGTGGTGTATCCTAAAGTCTTGTATTTTCACTTAAACATTAATCAGGTGCAGCTACCCCGCTGAACACGATAGAGAGAATAGGTCAGCAAACACACAGTGGCTCAGTATTAGTGCCGTCCAGGCTAGAGCTCCAACACAGAAATTGTCAGTCTTGTGTTCCCCATTGCTGTTGTCTAGATCTGGCTCTTGCTGATGCATTTGTGATGGGTTTCCATGGCTACAGCACTGATTACACGCTCCCTGATTACCCCACACTGCTTATCCATGTTCTCCAAATAATCCTAACTAAAACAATACAGATATGCTTCACAAAGCCATCAAAAACATCAAGAAAAACATATTTTAAAAAAAGCTCATGAAGGCAGGGTTTAGAATGAGACATTAATACACCACTTCCTCGCTAGGTGAAAGCCTCAGACATTTCTGCCCAGTCTGTTTTCAAGAGCAAAATGCTAATCTCAACCAACTGAATCTGTCTGAACTGCACACTAGGGCTGACCTTCTCCAGCCTGATTTGCATTTTTTTCAAACAATCTGTCAAAATCAAAAAGAAACATCTCTTACTGCATGTGTTTCATCTCCAAATACTAATGTTCATATATACCAATCAGATATAATATTATGACCACCTTTCTGTCCATTCACTTAGTTCTCAATGGTCAGGACACACCAGACCACCACAGAGAAGGTATGATTTGGGTGGGGGATCATTCCCAGCTCTGCAGTGACACTGACATGTCTGTGGTGTGTAAGTGTATGTTCTGCTGGAGTTTTTAAACAGCGTCCACGCAATATCCACTCTGTTAAGTGCACCTCGTAGGGCCACTTTGTAGATGTAGTTTAGACACAGTAGCTCATCTGTTGCTGCAAGGTTTGTGTTGGTCATCCTTGTGTTCCTCCTGAGTAGTCACAGGATTGTGTTGGCAACAGTGACATTGAGGTGTTTTAAATTTCAGCTGCCCTGCTGTGTCTGATCCGGTTCTCCCAGTTCAAGACACACTAACATAGCATCTCTACGTCTGGACAACAAACCACATTCTGAATGTGAACCAGTTCAGGTTTTGTTTTCCATCTCATGTGATGCAACCTTAACTTGAATAATCAAGTCATGCATTACAAAAAACAAACAAAAAAAAAAAAACACAAAATATAACACCCAGTAAAGTCTTTCAGGATCAACTCACACAGCTGGAAAAGCTGTTTCTTTCATATCATTCTTACCAACTAAGTGAAGACACACTGAGCTTTAAATGAACTTTATTTAGGACTTCTTCTCTGAGTTTCTTCACCATCTGTTCCTTGTTTACATTGTGTTTGTAGACTATAAAGAGATTAATGTGGCCTACATCACATAATTAAAGTGGATGTTATTAAAACAGTTCATTAATACGCTGTATTACACAAAGATGTCACAGCAAATGACACGTCTCGAAAACCAGCAAACCATACTCTGAATTTACATCAAGGCTAAGGGTGGGCTGACATCAGACTTGTAAAAATGTCATTTGTTTGGAACACTTGTTAATTTGTTATGCATATGCAAATTATTTGGTACACTTTGGCCCAAGTAAAATGATTTAGGAAGAGTGCATTAATCAAATATTAATACCCAGAACATTCATATATGAACACATTCACTATATTGAACACATTCAGATGTGGGAAGAGGGATCAGTTTTCTCAGTTTTGCTCAAAATAAACATAGAATTTAGCAGTGGTTTGAATTGAGTTGAGTTGCTTTGGATTACGTTAATATACAATATCAGGTGTAGTGTTGCTCCAGAAATTTAAATTATAAATTTAATTAATTCATTTTTTGTTATTCAGTCAAGGGTCGCAGTGGGTCTGGAGCCAACCCAGAACTCCAGGGCGCAAGGTGGGAACACACCCTGGAGGATATGCCAGTCATTAGCAGGCCGACACACTCACACATTGACACCTATGGACAATGTTTAGTAGCCAATCCACCTACCAACTTGTGTTTTTGTACTATACATATATATATTTTTATCTGGATTTGATAGTACATACTCACTGTGGCAGGAAATCTGTGCCCTTTATTTCTTTCTCTTTTTTAGTTTTTTTTTTCAGATTCCTAAATAATTTAAAGATGCCAGCTGCCGTTTACACTGTGTCAAAATTTCATGATGAGTGAACCCACAGAAGTGCTCCAAAATCATGTTCCTTTAACTTACATTGACAGAATGTGTTTTTCCTTCTCTTGATAAGTTGCCTTTTTTGGAGACGGGATGTTTTTGTTTTAACAGTGAAGATATGCAATCATTGTCAGTGTATTCTGAATGGTGTTTGTTTGTTTGTTTTTGTATTTGTATTTTCATATCATGTGAGTTGCCTTAAGAACAATGATCTACACTAAAGTAGTCATAATTTTTTTATATGAGAGAATATCACTTCTAATTGTGCTTCTTTCAAAACATTTCACAAGGTTTCACAAGGTGCTTGGACACCACACAATAAGACCATTCCTTTCTATTGTAGAGCATATTCTCTCTAATGAAATTTAGAGTAAAAAGTCATAAAAACAGATTGCCTAAAATGATTAAGACATCGACGCTTTATGGAGCAGCAGAAGGCTCATCATTAGTCCCAGATCTAAAGCAGTGAGACAGGGATATCAGTGTTAACTCTGAATTTACCACAGACTCAAGCACTGCAGCTATGACCCAAACCAAACCACACACAACCACTTTTCTCTGTGTCTCTCTGAGGAGCTAAAAATAAATAAATATATAAATAAATAAATGAATAAAAATAAAAGCACACACACACACACACACACACAATCTAATTGCATTCTGCTGTTGAAGTACAAAAATCAGCAGGCCTCATTTATACTGCATGAGCTGTAAAAGTGGATCATGCTCTCCAAACACTGAATTTAGAATGACTTGGCCCCATATTAAAAATGTAATATGGCCTGTAATATGGCCTCAGGCCATATTAGAGTCAATCAGAGAGTGAATGAAAGTTATGACTATTTCAGATGTTTGCTCAAACTTGAGTTTCTGGGTCTCAGCCTGAGAGGCATTCAAACATCTATCAGTCTGACTTAGGACAGACATCTGCGTCAGGAAAAGTGAGCATTAAACTCAAAAAGATATCATTTCCCTCAAGCTGGGTCTATCACTGATGCTGTCCCACATATTGCTGTCATCAGAAGTTCATTAGTTGCTTTTAGAAGATTCCTGATATATATGGGGCAGCACGGTGGTGCAGCAGGTAGTGTCACATTCACACAGCTCCAGGGACCTGGAGATTGTGAATTCGATTCCCGCTCCGGGTGACTGTCTGTGAGGAGTTGGTGTATTCTCCCTGTGTCTGCGTGGGTTTCCTCCAGGTGCTGCGGTTTCTTCCCACAGTCCAAAAAAAACACACGTAGGTAGGTGGATTGGCGACTCAAAAAGTATCCGTAGGTATGTGGCCCTGTGAAGGACTGGTGCCCCATATATATATATATATATATAAGGGGCACCAGTCCTTCATATATATACTTTTTTTTATCTGTCAGTAAGGGTCACCTCCAGTCGACATAGAAAACACCCTCAGTGACATTAAAGAGTAATGTCTTAATGAAAATATCTGTGACATGCTCTGGTCAAAATACCACAAAGATCAAACACCACATCTCTGTTAAAAAAAGACTGGTTTCAGTGCCTGTTCCTTTAAACAATAATGATCCACAGCTCAGTTAATTGCAAGAGCCCAGGAGCAAAGAGCAAAAGCTCTGGACTTTTGCCCTTTCGATTAGTGGACACATGTTTGTCCAGCATTTCTTATTGAAAGAGATTTTGTCTTATTTCTGGCAGAAACAGTGTCTACACTTCTATGAAAGCTTTACATTCAATGTTGGAACAATGTTGTGAGGATTGGTTGGGAATTTAGTTACAACAGCGTTAGTAATGTCAGGTATAAATACTGAATAAATCATTCATTCATTTGTTCATTCATTCATTTATTTCCTGTAACCGCGAATACAGTTCAGGGTTGCTGTGATTCCTGAGCCTACGGGGAACCAATGGGTGCAAGGCATGAACACACCCTATACGGGTTGCCAGTCCATCACAGGGCATCATTCATTCACATTCACTCTCACCTATGGACACTTCTGAATGGCCAATCCACCTGTGTTTTTAGACTGTGGAAGGAAACCAGAGCACCCAGAGGAAACCCATGCAGACACAGGGAGCACACAACACTCTTCACAGGGAGTGACCTGAGGCATGGTTTAAACCCATAAGCCTAGGACCCTCTAGCTGTGTGATAGTGATCCTACATGTTCCTATACTGTGCTGCTTTAAATGATTAATTCTAGATCATAGTAGTAGTTCTACCCCTCTACCGGGCACCTGGCACAGCTGCACAGCAGGTTAAAATTACCTATAATACACACACTATAAGGGCTGTTCAGAAATGGGTTGGCTTATAGAGACTTAATATCTCATTTATCATTAGCAATGAAGATGGAGCATAAGCTTGAGCACATACAAACTGAATTTTGGGGAATGTAGGGCAATATCAAAATTTAAGTGTTCAACACATGGACAAAAGTGTGCACATTATTTTACTTGGCGTGCAGTTATTGTTTCATTTTTTTAGAGAATATGCCTGAAAATGATTCCCATTTATGTACATTAGTGTGCTTTCCTCCACTCTTCCAGGACTACAGCTCAGTAAGCTCGGATACTTCCTTTAAACAAGGAGAGTAAATGGGGACAGGGTGATATAGTAGTTGTCTGTCTTTGAAAGTAGACATTTCATTCATCTGGGAAATTGCTGTGCCGTGGCATGTAAATGAAGTCAGTTTAAGACATTCCAGGGTCACAGCACACTGGCATTTGGACAAGTCTTACTGCAGCATTATCCATGGTTGAGTCCAGAGACGGATGACTCACATGTTCTTTCAATATTTATCATTCAAAGACAGAACAGCATTTCTGGAGGGAGGCTAAATATTGTGAAAGCTTGCTTGCAGACAGGGCAGAAGAGAGTGGTGTGCACATATGAGGCAATAAAATACACACTGACACCATTTAAATCACATCATCCTATGCATTATCTGTTCATACTTTACTGTAAAAAAAAATAAGGATTGGGTTCTTAAACCTCAGCCGCAAAGCTCCGAACAGCAGTTCCCTTGTGTTTTAGATTTTCCAGTTTGACTATCAATGCTATATCAATACTATAGATAAGAATGTAAGCAAATGAAGAGAAGACAACACAACTGTCACAGAGAATACTTCAGCATTACAAAATAGCAAAACACCATTAAGCAAGAACAGAAAGGCATTAAGAAACAGTACTCAAATATTAAAGGAGAACAAAACAATATAAGGGAAGAACACAAAACCATTCCAAGTATTAACAATAATTGAAAACACACACACACACACACACACACAATAGAATGTGTATGTGCATCAAGGAATAACACAACAACATGAAGGGAGAACCCAAAACAAGAACACAGTGTCTTTGATGCAAAGCACTGAACAGTGACCCTTGTGGAGCAGTTACTAAATATGATTGAGTGAGTGAGTGAGTGAGTGAGTTACAAGCCAGTTCCATGAGGTTCTTTGCATCCAAAAAAGTTAACATGACAAAATTAAGAAATAAGAGTACAACACATATTTACTGAGAAGACAAAATGTGAAGGAAACCCTAAAACATTAAAAGTGCCTTTGTCTTGTTAAATGATGTGTGATTACTTATTTTCTTTAACAGCTTAATTGAATTGAACTAAATTCAAAGGTAAAAGCATTTTTTTAAAAATGTATTGTGGATATTTCCACCTGATTTGTTCAGAGGTGTGAGTGACTGGGTCAGTGTAATGGACCTTCTGATGCACTGGTGCCCAATGATTCCAATGATTCTGGCTCTGTAAAGGATGAAACATTTACAGAAGATGAATGAATGAGTTCCACCTCTGTGGAACTGATCCAACCCTGTTACAAGCACCAAAGATATAGCTCTGTAACACATTATAAAAAAAGTCACAGTATTCATATATGCATGCTAGCATTCTCACTCCCAGATTAAGCTCTTTTAGTGCCACACACTTATTCGGCATCCACTTGCTAATTTTCACACCACATTCCACTTCTCTGCATTGGTCTTTTCACTGCATGGCCATTTCTCTGTCGATATTGAAACAAAACAACGCCACAGTGCCCCTTCCAACAGCTCCTCATTTTCACATCTGGATAAAGCCAAAGGATGTCTCCAACCCTCAATATCTGCTGCCAAATGTTGAACATGTACACAGATCTGTAATGGTATAGACAGCTTGAGGGAAGTCTTTCGGGAGTCATTAGTTCTGACGACTGCTCTGCATGGTAATATGATGGTGACAGAATATGCCTCCAATTTACACAACCAGGTGCATCCTTTGGTGCAAACCCTGTTTCCTAAACCCTAATTCCCCCAAGCACACTGTTAAAAACAAATTCCAAAGTGTGCTTTAATGAACATGAGAGTCAAGCCAAATGCTTTCTCTTTTCCCCAGACACCACATCTAAACATCAACCTTGAAAAGTTAGCAGTATGAAGTCTTTCGTCCCTTTAAGAACTTTTGCATCCTGAACAGTGGCCCAATATGGATGGTCATGAGGGTAATTCCCTTATTTCTTATACATTCCTTATAAGAACTTGACATTGCTATATTGTCAGATGTTGATGTTATACTGATGTTGATATTTATACTTTGTATGTGTGTATGTATATGGGCATGATTGATAAACATAAAAAAAGAAAAGCAAAACTAGTTGACTACAACAATCACTGTATGGGACATGCTTTATAAAACATATATTGCCACTAGAACATTGACTTTCTGGTGCTGTGGTGTCCTCCCATTGTGGGTAGTGCAGATGTAGGGCTGGCACACAGTTGTATACAGTGAATAGCCCTATATCACCAATGACTAATGAGATGGTGTGTCCAAACCTTTGTCTGGTAACGTATTTGTTAGTCAGAATGCTACTTTAAACTCATAGAGACACCTCTTTCATATTTTAGTTTTCTGGACAAGGAGACATTTAATACTTTGTGACAGTTATCAGGTTGTTCATACCCAAAGCTGAACTGATTCTACATCAAAATGTTCTAACATGGAAGACACATTTACTTATAAACTTGCTGAAAATGACAAAATCAGTTAAAATGTGAATGAGCCCATTTGGGGCCATTTGGTGGACAGAACAATTGGCTGAGGACTTGTAACTTTGTTACAAGTAATGTTTTATTTGAAGCTAGTCAATGTGCGAGACAGTCTGAGGAAGTAATAAGCACGTAACCTGATAAAAAAAAAATGTCCTTCAACATTGGCAGAATGGCTGGAAAACAAAGACGGAGAATGAAACAACAAAAGGTAGTAGACAATTTTTTTCTCAAGTTCCATTAACAAGGCAACAAATAAGGAGCACTGGACTGTATGCCTGAAAATTGGTCAGACTCCATTAGACGTCAGGATCAATAACACCAGCGATGCACATGAGACATTCAATCTGCTGACACCAAGGAAAGAACTGTGCTCAACAAAGGTTTCAAAGCTGTGCAGGTGCGACATTTAACAGCTTTGGTCAGTTTTGTGCGGATATAAATTGCAAAGGAAATGGGGTGAGCATCCTCCTGAGTCATATAGTGATTACAAATATTATGCACACATTTAAACAGAAATATTATTTTAATGTTCACATTACAAAGTGTCTTCAAAGCTGTTTGAAGCTTTGAAGAGTAACATGTATTACTCAAAGGTGATTTGCTGGTTTTTACACAGAACAATCACTAGATTAGTAACACCCACCTTGTCAGCTCCACTGACCATTCAGGAGCTCACCTGTTTCTCTGCATACATTTTTATCCCCATTTCACACTGTTTTTCAATGGTCAGGACCCACACAGGACCACAACAGAACAGGTTTTCATTTGGATGGTGGATCATACTTAGTGCTGCAGTGAAACTGACATGGTGGTAATGTGCTAATGTGTGTTGTGCTGGTAATGGTGGATCAGACACAGCAGGGCTGCTACAGTTTTTAAAGTCTTGTGTCACTGTAAAACTGAAAACAGTCCACCAAAAATATCCAGTGTCCTGTGATAAAGTGCGCTGTCTCTGACTTTACATCTGCAAATTGGACTTTACATCAGCTTGAGAATCACTGATGTGTCTGATGCACACTTACCAGCATACCACCACAATGTGTGTGTCACTGCAGCGCTGAGAATGACCCACCACCCAAATCATTCCTGCTCTGTGGTGGTCCTGTAGGGGTCCTGACCAGTAAAAGCAGGATGAAATGGAGATAAGAAAGTATGCAGAGAAACAGGTGGACTACAGTCTGTAATGATAGAACTACAAAGTGCTCCTGTATGGTCAGTGGTTGTTAACTAATTTGAAAATTCAATAAAAATAGAGCTAAAGAGGAACAAAATATCAGAAAACTACACATGATCACTACTCAGGAAAAGCTGGCCAAAAGGTACAATGTTTAAATTTGAGCCTATCTGACAGTCAGAAGAGAACAGAGCAGAGCAGAGCAGTCACCTTGTTATCCCAATCTATTCCAGGAACAGAAACCTTAAGAGAATTCATGACAGGTATCAAGGTCTACACAAGTGCCATGAAAGAGCCAAGCAATCAGTTTAGAGGCTTAGCATTTCACATGGACATTAAAATGCATGCGGAGAAGCCCTCAGGTTGGTGACTCAGGGGTCTGGCCAAGGTATCATTTGAATCTGCTTGTCCAGATATCACTGAAGATGTCTCACAGCTCAGTGTGCAGTTTTCAAGTGAAAACCATGCTCAAAGGGTAGAAATTCAGAGAGTAACTCCATCCTGAAACAGTAGTGGCTGACTGATCAACCAGGATCTGTCAGAGTCTGAAGTCAAAAATCCACTCAGAATTTTACAGTCAGTCATCCTGGAACTGTGGATGGAACCAACTTCACATCTCACATATGGCTTGAAATCACTCAGTGGCCTAGTGTCAGTTTTCCCAACTTATCATTTTTTCAGAGGCTGTCAGTAAGTACTCCTTATGATCATTCCTTGATAATGTGGAGTTATTCCAATGGCAAACATGGGCTTGGAGGGTACAAAGTCCCACCCCCACCATATTAGTCATTGGGCTAAGATGATTTAGAGTGGTATTTGTGACCCAGAAAATCCAACATCAGTATATGACCTCTTGGTTCTGGTTGCTCAGTACAATAAAATGCAAGAGACAATGAGTAATGGACCTCAGTTTTTGAATGCAGATATATTAGCAAATAATATAATATGATTCATGTAACATTAAGAGCACACTTCCACAAGAAATGGATGCCAATTGTTTAAATTTGGGAAGATGAGAAGAGGACTCAGCAGGGAGCAAAAACACACAGAAATAAAAGAACCTTGTGGTTTACAGGACAAGATATTCTAACACAGAGAAGGGTTTGGGCCACAATGCCCACACTAGAAGAGTACCTGAAACCAGTGTGATCAAATGACATGAAACTCAGAAGAGTAACTACAGTCATTCCTTTGAAGAAGTAGGGTTGTTATTGTCAGTATGTTTATTCAAGAGTGGCACAGTGGTGTTGCAGGTAGTGTTTCTGCCACACAGCTTCAGGGCCCTGGGGTCTTGGCTTTGATCCTCTCCTCAGGTCACTGCCTGTGATGAGTTTGGTGTGCTCTCCCTGTGTTTTTGTGGGCATCTTTCAGGTGTTCTAGTTTCTTTCCAGAACCCAAAACCATAGTGAATTGGCTTTGTGAAAAAGTATTCACAGTGTGAGTGACTCAGTGAGTGTGTGATGTTCATGCAAAGGACTGGTGCACTGTCCTGGGTGTGTTCCAGCCTGGCACCTAATGATTCCAAGTATCCAACGCAACTAAAATTAGGAGGACTCGATAACAGAACATGAATTAATGTTTATTCAGATTGGAAAGCTACAGGGTAAAACTTGGAACAGTTATGATACAGTCTTTACCTGTGTCCAATCTGTCCCAATAAAAAACACAACAAGTCCAAATTAAAACTGTTAAAAATGAATTGTACAGACGTTGATTTGAAGTGATTTTGAGTTTGAATTGATATATCCACCTTCCTTTTTTTACATTGGGATAAAATACACAGTGAATTAAAACAAAGACATAACTGTAAAGAGTGGAAAAATATGAAGTGTTTCTAAGCTGAGTTGCCTGGACTTGTCACACTGCACAGTTCTCATTTTGTGGAATCATTGCTCGAATATGAGTGATTTTTTTTTCCTCAAAAAGCAAAAACTACAGAGAGGCAGAATAGAAGGATTCACTGCTGTCAATGCCATCATTTTCTCAGTGTGAGCAGCCAATCAGAGTGGCTGCACTCAGTTCCCACGGTGAAATTTTATTGGATCCTGACGTCACTGCAAAATACAGGACAGCTAGGTTTGAGATTTGAATCCATGGGGCTGCAAGTATAAAGACTAGAGCTGCAAGCAGGAAAAAAAGGACAACGAAGCCAATTTGCTGGCTTTGGCGGATGTGTTGTTGTACATTTAACTACAGAGGCACACATTGTCTTTGCCCTGTTCTTTCTTTCAGCTTGTTATTGTTTACCAAGCTGACTAACATACTACTGATTCATGATCAAATTATAATCAAATTATGTATCTCATACATTTTGCTCTTATATTAATTAATCCAATCCTTTTTCTCTTATTTCTCTCCATCCAATAGGCATACTCTGTGTCTTATGGGAAACCAAACAGCTAAAAATAAGGTAATGTTTTCAGCCTAGGTTCCAGAGAAATGCCAGGCAGGCAGAATGGAAATTGATTGTAGCCTAGTTGAAAAGGTCACATTAATATTTAATATGAGGTTAAGTAGTTTAAGAAATAAAGGAGGAGAAAATGTCACACACAATGCAGGTTGAAGAGAAAGGCAATTCCCTGGCTTTCAAACAGCTTTATAAAACTGCACATGAGCAAAGTGATTTTTTTTTCAATAACCTACCAGCTGTATGAATGGAACTTGCTATAAAAGCATAATTTCACTTCAAGATGACATAAAGCAATTAAGTCAGGGTAAAATCACTGATGTACCTAACACATATAAATCTAGAATTCCATGAGCCACCAACCTGGCACCATGCCTGTATCATGTAATACACCTATTTGCCACAAGTACTTGTTTGATTTTCTACATTCATTCATTCATAATCTGTAACCGCTTATCCAGTTCAGGGTCGCGGTGGGTCCAGCCTACCTGGAATCATTGGGCACAAGGCAGGAATACACCCTGGAGGGGGCGCCAGTCCTTCACAGGGCAACACAGACACACACACATTCACTCACACGGACACTTTTGAGTCGCCAATCCACCTACCAACGTTTTTGGACTGTGGGAGGAAACCTGAGCACCCGGAGGAAACCCACGCAGACACGGGGAGAACACACCACACTCCTCACAGACAGTCACCTGGAGCGGGAATCGAACCCACAACCTCCAGGCCCCTTGATTTTCTACAACTACACAAAAATATAGGGTTAGGGTTAGTGTGTTGGCCAGTGTTAAGGTTATGGTTAGGCTTAGAGTCAGGCCTGTGGCTAGGTTTATAGTTAGGTTAAGGGTGACAGTGTTAAAGTTAGGATAAGAGTAAAGGTGTTTCCTACTGTAAGGGTAAGGGTTTGGTTTAGGCATATGTTTACAATGTAAGCTTAGGTTTGCATTTAGCTGAATTTCAGTGACATGTGAATTTCATGCTTTAGTGCTACCCTTTAAAATGTGTTTTAGAGCAGATAAGCTAGAGTCTTACTTCTCCTGTCATTTAGCCAAGTGTGCCCAAATGTTGCATCCATTCATAGCTAAAACTGTACAACTGCAATGACAGCTAAAATTTGGTTCAGAACACCTAGAGAGTTATTATCAAATTTATTATCAATTAAGCCATTCATTTTAAGATGTTACAGTTATGTTAGAAGCCAATAAACTTCTGAGAGTTTCTACTTTCTCAGGTCACTCTGGAACATCACAAAACAAGTAAGTCAGACATAATCACAATCAGATCTGTAGGCAAATATTCTCAGCAGTCATCTATACATAGCTGAGCTAAGTGACTAAAGTAATGACATCAGTTCATACCAACAACACAGTCAGGTCTGTGAAAAAAAACAATTAATCACCAATTCGAACAAAAATGTAGTTCATTGAAACAAAGCCTGAGTAGATACAGACAGTAGATTTCAGTTAGTTTTTGATTAGTTCTGTAACTCCCTGACAAATGTTATTTGTCAGTTTGAGTTTAAATGACTGCTTTGTTTGGACATTGGTCTTTGTGGCAGCAGAATAATGATAATTAGAATGACAAAGAAACACCAACCCAAATACAGAAATAGCACTGTTTATTTGGTAGCATTAACATCCTGACATTTCTGGAAAAATGCATTTTCATTATTATATTACACTTCAATTTTACATTTAGGGTGTACTCACACACACAGCCTGGTTGTCTTGTACTGTGCACAACCATGATTGCATCCCCGCTCCACACCCCCACTGACCTGTGCTCACACTGAGCCAGACCACTTTTACTACACCAGGCTGTGGCTTTCTGGTTTGAATAAAGGTGTTAATCTAGAGCTGCACCATGCCCAAATCCAACTGAACTCTCCAAGTGTGCCCCGGTACAGATCAGTGTACCATTCTTGGGCATGGTATGGAGTGATCACTCTCATCAAATATGCTCAGCCACAGTATGGATTGCACAGTATGAGTAAAGCCTTAGGGTGGCCAGTGACCTTGTCTCCACCACACACTTTCTGTCTAGATATAGGATGGGCTAGGGATGGACGAATTACTGGACAGATGGGCAGACAAACACAGTCAGATACATAAACTGAAGCAGACCCTTTTGAAGATAACTTAAAAAAAATCCTGTCTGATTTGGCAGGAACAGAATAGTTCAGTCAATTGATAGCTCCATAAACACTTTTAAAGCCAGGCACCAACATTTATACAGAGGTGAAAAAGAAAGACTTTTGTCTACAAGGACAGAGAAGAATGAGGTCTAGCATACCAAAAGAGAGAAAACGTACATTAGCAAAGGATTAGTACTGCAGCTGACAGAAGCAAAGTTCTATGCACCTCTAAATTTAACAATGCAAAACATACCTGGCCCTGAACATTAATCAGATTGCAAAACAAACTTCAAGGTCAGAGAAATATAAGAAATAAAAGGGCTCAAGTTCATAAAAATACAGAACACAATGGGGTTCGTTAGACTAATGCTTTATAGAAGAACAATGTTTGGAATCTTTTAAATAAAGAAACATGTTTTCAAATGAGATCCTTGACTATGAAGATCTTTAAAAAATGTAAAAAAACAACAACTGCAAAATGCAAAAGTTCTGTTCTACTAAAAGGCATTCAAGAGTGTATGTTTCCAGATGCTCCAGACATCTGTTGGAGTTGAAGAAAAAAAAAACATTTATAGGTATTATTAGAATGTTAATATGGTTTAAAAACACATCCAAGAACGGTGTGAATGATGATTGCAAGACAATTAATAGAAATTAAGAAATGTTACACAACACAGTTTGAATAAAATCTTCTGCCTTCTAAACTTTGTTTCCATTTTTTGTCATAATTTGGAAATCAAGCTGAGTGAAAATATCATCAGGAACAGACCAGTATAAATATGGAATTAAAATACTTGCAGTAAAGTGTGCATTTTCAAACTTCTGAAATATGAACATTTTGGAGAATTACGTTTATATCAGACAAGAGGGAAATTGAAAACCAATTCATGTATCTCTGAAATCAATTCCGTTTTCATGGGTCACATGAATTTTGTTTAAGGGTTGGCTATGGGTTTGTCCTCTTGGCTTTTATAAAACATTGAAATAGTTGAAACGTAGCCGGTTTCTGTAAGCCTCTTAGTTCACACTGTGCAGAGTGAAATAAATCAGAGTAGAATCTGTGTGATTCCACATCCCCTGTCACTGTTTAAATGATGCACAAGGCTTGCTTTATTATTGAATGTAGTGTATGTTTTTATTTTTATTATTATTATTATTTTGTTTCCTAAGTGAGTACAGAAAGGTATGAACTACCTGTTTTGCTTAATCAGAGCAATAGTAGCACAATCAATATGTCACTAATATTTTTATTCTTAAATGTTGTTGTTGAAATTAAGTGCCTGACTCCCATTAAATTAAATATTACAGACTTTGGACTTTGTTAAACAGCACACACCACATCAGTGAGATCATGCTACTAACAAATAACAAGAGAAACGGCAGAAATGATGGCCACTGGGGTCCTGCGGAAAGAGGTTACAAGGCATGGCTCTTACACACAATGTAGATTATAGTTATGTCTTCGAATCAAGTAGCTCACAGGAATGTGCACATTTGCTGAGCTGGTCTGAATTATTCATGACAGTACAATCCCTCATTCCTCCCGTGACAACTATCATGTCCATCAGTGAGGAAAGCTAATGTCAGATTAGGGCTGTGTGCAGTCTCCAGAGTGCTCCTTCAGCCCAGTGCTACCAGCAGTGTAATGTACAGAGAGGCCTTAAAGAGGTCTCCCACTTAAACTGTCTTACAGGACAGTAATCAATATCGCGCATCACACCATGGGAACATATCGACTTCAGACACAACAGCAAGTGATTACTGTGAGTAGAACTAATTGTGTAATTTGAACTGTGAGCAGTGTGAAATCATGTCAAGACTAACATACAGAGCAGTGATGAAGCAGTGAGCTAATTCTTGATCATCTTACAAACAAACACAAACATGACCCACAACATTACTTAAAGTTTCATTCTGTTAACGTTTATTTGATGCTTTAATTTACAGAACAAAAATGTACACTAATCAGATTTTTATTTTCATTTTTATGGTAATCAGGTAACCATTTTTAATTTAAAATATAAAGAACAAAATGTCAGTGTTCTTTTCAAAATTTCTAATCAATGTAATCATGCATATATGTATATTTTATCAATATGTTTTTCTTTTTATTGTAAATTCTATTAATGTTTACCACACAATGTGTTAAAGAGGCTGACAATCTCCAGGCAACATTAGAGCAGAAGCCTTGTCAGTGATTTATGAATTGTAATTGAGGTAAAATGTTAATCGTGATGTTGATTTACAGTCATATCGCCCAGCCCAAATATGAAGTATGTGGAATTCAAAGTGGTGCTATGTGTAGTGTTGCTTTTGGTGTCGACATAGTTCCAGGTTCTTGTGATGATGGGTTCAATCCTCATTTCTGGTCACTGTCTCTGTGATGTGTTTTCCTTGGTTTTCTTTTGGGGCTTCGGACCCATGTGTATCCTTCTTCTGAAACTTTACAGGTTTTGAGATATGGTGTTCGTTCCTACACTGATGAATTGTTTAGCATAATTTTCTTATTGCAAAGTGAAAACTTCTCTTGAATTTTAACTGAAAAGGTTCACTAGTGGTTTGTACAATTGATCTGATGAACAAGATTTTTTTTCTTTTCCTTTTTTACCTAAATGATTGAATGTATTGTCTTCTGTGGTCCTCTGGTGGTCTGCCAAGGTTGGTTGTTTATGCCAAGCCACCATTGCTCCTTAACAAAGTACAAGTAGTTGCTTTTGATTTATTCAGGATTTTAGCCTCATTATAGCCTGCTTTACAGGCACGGGGACTTGTTTTCATGTTGAGAGACAAGAGCTATAGTCTCCAGAGGCAAATGCTACATGTAGAAGGAACTCTGGAGCTTTTTTGCTAGCTCTCCGTTCAATGCATTAACAATACAGAACACAACTGGCCAAGAAACAGCAACACGTCTAATTATCCAATAAGGCTTGGCTCCCTACAGTGAGAGGACTGTTCATAAAGGAGCATTTAATCCTGTAAAGTGAGCCTGCGTGATTCCTTAAATATTTAGGCTACATGTTGGAACATTTCTGAGTGGATTATAAGGACATTCTCTCCTGAAAACAGCAATGAGGTCAATAAATGATACTGAATTACCAGTTTTACATCATACACACAAACCCAGCTCACTCTTAATGTAGTCTGGATATGCATCCCTCCAGAAAATGCAGTTTAGAGTCCACTGCTTTAGAGTCTGATGCTGAGGGGCTTTAAAACCCTCTAGATGGCACTGAGCATATCAAACTTAAATTTGAAGGCTGTTACAGCACTGGTAATTTAATGCATTTATTATGGCAATTATACAAGCTGAACAAGTCAAACTCTGTGTAAAATGGAGGCACCTTCAGAATCCAACAATTAGATGTGTCTAAAGATTTCTGGAAATAATGACTGGACTAAATTGTTTATTAATTTAAAAAAAAATCCTGCAACTGCCAGGGCACAAAAACAAAACTGATTTCACTGTCCAAAGAGTTGTAATATGCAATATTTATCACAATGACATTCACAACACAGCCACCGCATAGTTATGCTCTCAGAAAAAAAGCTACAGTTTAGGTATATAATTGTCACTGAAAGTACAATGAGTGTAAATGAACATTTACAAGTGAGACATTGGTTTAAATTCCAGTTCATTAAAGGTACATTACATTCTCCTCTCCGGAAGATAAGGTGAATATTTGTAAGCTTTCATTATAAATCTGTGTAAAATAAAATAATATTTTACACATAATAATGTGTTTCTAAAGTTGCATTTAGTTTGTATTAGTTTCATGAACTAAAGAATGATGCATCATAAGGACCCTTAATAATAGTAATAAGTGTAGATAGCTGGTTGGACAAAAACCCAATATAAATTAAATGCTTTCTGTCGTAGCTCTGAAATTGAAGCTAGGTGATTTGCATCAGCTCCAGTCATCTGCAGCACCTCAGCCATCAACTCTTCGGTTGTCTGCACCTCAGCATACCCCAACTTCTACAGACTCATCAGAGTCTTCTGATTCAGAGGATTTAGAGGCCTCACTCAAAAAGAAGAAGCAAAAGAAAAAGAAATCAAAGAAACTGAAGATTATTTCAGCCGAGGTATGTTAACATTGCCAATAACTGAGCTATAACCAGAGGTGGGTAGTTTACAAAAGTTCCAGGAAAAAGGATTTGTTGTAATCACTTGGATTTTGTGATTAGCCCAGCAGGTACAATTCAGTAATAAAATCAACGAGGTAACAAAATACACTGTATTGCCAAAAGTATTCACTAACTTATCCAAATAATTGAATTCAGTTATTCCAATCACTCTCTGTGAATCATGCTTCTCCGTCTGGCTATCCAATGGACGAGTCTGAGTTTGGCGGTTGCCAGGAGAACGGGATTTGTCTGACTGCATTGTGCCAAGTGTAAAGTTTGGTGGAGGGGGATTATGGTGTGTGGCTGTTTTTCAGGAGTTAGTCTCTGCCCCTTAGTTCCAGTGAAAGGAACACTTAATGTTTCAGCATGCCAAGAGATTTTGGACAATTTTTTGCTCCCAAATTTGTGGGAACAGTTTGGGGATGGCCCCTTACTGTTCCAGCATTACACTGCATACCAGTGAAGTAACAACTAATGCTTTTTGCAATAAAGTGTATCATAACTTCCACATGATTTCAACTACACACCTCTGGCTATACAACTTAAAATGCAAATGAGACACAGAACATACATTATTTTCTGGGATAGCATGCATACCTAGCATGGACTCTTTGTTTCAGTTTAAAAATGGGTAGAAGTCACTGTCATGTATTTTACAATTGTTTAAATCATAATTGTACATTGTGTGTGTGTGTGTGTTGGGTATGTTTACATATGTTTCAGTAAGAACACCTGAAGATTCCATCAAGCGGTACAACAAAGTTTTGGAGCTGGTGAAGCAAGGTTTGACGAAGACAGAGGCATACTGCAGGACACATGTGGACAGAAACACAATCGTTAACCAGGCCTCTATAGCAGAGCTGGCAGTGGTTAATCCTGAAATGTTCCGTGCCTTGAGAGTTAATTTCAAAAAGGGTAGCAACTTGCAAAAGTTTGCTAAGCTTTGTGAAGACCAGTGTTTACTTGAGCCAAATCAAACCAGGATAAGTGTACTGAAAGAGAGAGGGGATCTCCTTGACATTAAACGAAACTAAGTGCCTTTGGAAGATTGTCTCTGAAAATAAATGTTTTATTTGATGGGTCTGATTTAAGTAAAAAAAAATGTTTTTTTTTTGTTTATTTTGTTTAAAGACAAATTCCCTTCATAATTCTTAAGAACCTACTGAAGGATTTATCTTTTATTTTATTTGAAATGCAGGTTTTGTCATAGCCATAATCATTCACTGGTTTGAAGTAAAGGTACCATTTTCATGTTTATAATGCAGGCTTTGAATAAGTTACCTGTGGTATGTGTTTTATTATTGGATGTTTTTTTCACACGCATAAAGGTACCATTTTTATGTTTGAGAATGTACAGAAGGATTAGCCATTGTTTCTTGTTTAAAGATGAGTCTTTCTACCAAATAATTTGTGAAAGTTTACAGGTATTTTCTGTATAGTACAAGAATAACTTGTATGTGTTCTGAATGATAGATGACGTAAAAATTTAAATAAAAAGTAAAAAATGTTACATTGTCTCTCAGTTCATTACCTCATGTTTTGTATTCTAAGAAACATATTTGGAAATAGTATTTTAGCAAATTCTTTACATTGATAAACACAATGTTAACAGTTATTAGTGCATACTGTAAATTAATGATATATCAATATATTAACTGATGACTTATAAATATGTATTATGTCATGACTTTACTTGGTGGGGCACATAATCATATGTAAATGCAGTAAGTAATGACCTGTAGTGGTATTAAGTAATGAGTATTAAGGCATTAAGTCATGTGTAATTACATCTTGAATGTGGGCATTATCATTGGAAGTTGAAAGTTGATTTTTTTATTTTATATGAACAGTAGCACTTCTAAAGTCAAGAACCACATGAAAAAGACCTGAAACTGAACTCTTGTCATTGACATGGAACACAACACCAGAATGAACTATACATCAGAATGGTACTAACAAGGTAGGTGTGTAAAATGGTTACTAGATTATAAATAAGGCACAACTTATTACACATACTATATGAACCATGAGGGCAAAATTTTGAGATATTTTTGTTAAACAGAAACAAAAACCTGTGACTAATTTTCCTTATTAATTCCTTATTATTTTTTTCTGCCATGTTACTCTGTGTAAGTGGGTTAAGCTAATTATTTAATTAATTAATGTGGCCAATAACAACCCTAAAGTCAAGTGACTTTATATAAGTAATTACACAACTCGTAATAAACTCATAACAATCACTTAATCACTGCTTATGTCCCTGCCTATACATTTGCCTACATCAATGCACAAAGATATGTAACACACAGTATCCAAATAGATCCAATATGTAAAGGGTGTTAATTAATAAGGCAAGTCATAGTGTTAATTAAGAGATTGAATTAACAAGATGTTGATACTTAATATTTACCCTTGCTAATGGCGATTTATGTATGAGTAACATGGTCATTAATGTATATCCTTTGTTAGTTCCTGATATATTAAGCATTAATGTATGTATTAATATACTATGAGGAGATCATTCATGACATATTAATATATGCTTATTTGTGCACCCGTATTGTAAAGTGTTACCAAAATAATAATATACAAGTCCTGGAGATGAAATGAAGTGTATGTTATCAACACAACTTAAAAATCTACATTTATTATAGAATATTATAGAATAATGTACATATAGAATAATATACAATTATGTTCCCTTACTGATGGTAATGAAATGTACTCTTGAGGGTACCACTACAATGACAGCTTTTTTGACAGTGTGGAGAGAACGCTGGAATCAGTGTTACATTATGCTAGTGAAGTCCCCACTGCTTCTAATGGTAAGGTATTGAATCACTGCTGTTGCTCTCGAGACTGTGAGGAGCACTTACCAGCAGCAGCTTTTTTTTCCAGGAATTGAGAACTTACTGTTCCCGCTCAGAGCAGATCAGTGTCAGGGGATTAGACCAGGCGTGATTAGTAGGCTGGGATGAGATCTGCTTTTGCTTCACTGTAAAGTCGCATGTTAGGAAGGAGTTCATGTTTGTGCTTAGATATTCAGCAGTGCACTGCTGTCAGAACAAAAACACTGATCTACATTTTAACGCAAGTTAATTCAATGGGATTTTGCTGCGTTCCTGTGGAATAATTTTTCAGTTTGTGCAGATTAGATTTTCACAGTGCATATAGGAATTCTGGCAAAGGCTAGCCCATTTGGTCCGAGCCCAAAGAAGAGCTAATATAGCACCATTGAAAAAGTTCACTCTGGCTAGGACATGAAGTTATTAGAACACACACTGCATTGCAGCTTGCTGTGTATGGGGCTGTGTGCCTAAGCTGAAGCATCCACTGCTTTCTAGGAAAACTCTACAAGATGCGTCGTACCATCACACATTGTCATTTGTCAAGTTCCTTCATCAACTTCCAGAAGTGTCTATTCACTTTCTGCCTAATGTATCTCACCCCTTCATAGGTGCCAGTAAAAACAAGAAAAGGAACTTTATTTTCACATCACCAACAGTGGTTTTAATAATGTGGCTGATATAAATATAACTAACTAACTAACTGATACAAATATATGTAAGATAGAAAAGTGCATTTTTTTATACTGTCAAGATGCACTGGTCCCTGATGTTGGATGTAAAGTACATTTAATAAATATGCAACTGTGAATAAATAAAGGTCAAGACCAGTTATTGTTTTCAAACCATATATAAACATAAAACTGTCAAAAACTGAGATGAAATGTTTGGTTCCATTAGTGACGATTACATATTGACAAGCAATGCTGTCATATTCTCCATAATGCTTATGGATTACCTCGTGGGACTCTAGATGACTCAGGAATGTTGGGGTAAATCAAATTAAGTGAATAAGAGGCTTTGTGCTTTCTCTCCTTTATGAAAGACTGATAATAACACTAATATGCATTAATCTATTCTGTTGCGTTCGTGGCCAAGAGAAATATTCCTGACGTAAGCTGGATGAATCGGTTTCACTTTTGTTGAAAACGAGCTGTTGATTACCTGTAGGGTGATTAACTTTGGGGG
Source organism: Hoplias malabaricus (assembly GCF_029633855.1). Taxonomy (NCBI): domain Eukaryota; kingdom Metazoa; phylum Chordata; class Actinopteri; order Characiformes; family Erythrinidae; genus Hoplias; species Hoplias malabaricus. The sequence continues at coordinate 8,238,681 of NC_089802.1, forward strand.
AAAATGGCATAAATGATGGAGGTAAATTACACAGGCCTGGAGGTGCCGTAAATAGAGCTAGGATTATGAATTCTGAAACGTGTAATCAACAGCCACAATGACAAAGCTGTATCCAGACGGCAGTGACACATTACCCAAATGCTCCTGTTTCAAAACAGTAGTGTGCTATTAAACAAGATTAGAAGAGAGGTGAGCATCTGGGCTAATTGGGTGCACCTGAGTGAAGGAAGAGGAACCCATTTAATACAATAAATGTTTACCACACTACGAACTGAAAAATGATAAAGGATTCACTCTCATTACTCATAAATTCTCCAAGTTTATCATAACCGAGAGTTCACAGCATGTTTGCATTTGCTATTTTATAGAAACTCTGGCCTAAGTTCCAAAGATAAACCCATTGTCATTAACTATATTTACATAGAAAACATTTTTCTTTAATATTTAATGGATATATTGTTTACTTCTCAAATACAACTAAGCATTAATGCCTGTATATTATGAATATCCCATAATGTTTCTACAGGGCTGTGTTTGAATGATTAGCTCATGCTGTTGTGATAAAGGAAATGAGACGGAAGAGTCGAGGTCTATGAGCCACTAGACTGATGAGGCAGGTAAATCCTCAAGACATGTTCATATGCTCCAGAAGCTCACGCAAATACTCTGCAAATATAATAGAATATTGGAATAGTTAATATTGGATTAATCTCAGCCACAGATGTTCCACAAGTTGATGGATAGCCTGATAATTTCAGTGCATCAAAGTTGGCCACACTGTCAGGATTCTGCCAGTTGCATTCCATTTGGTTATTTGCCTCCTTCTACATGTTATGCCAAAATAGCAGACTTGTGATTGGTCCTTTTGTATGTCAGATCTATTTTCCTGCAGTAGTAGGCAGTTCTTTGCATCGTTATGTGGTGAAAGGTAGGCTAATATTGGACTGACTTTACTCGTGGTGGGAGCAGTGAGAGACATGAGGACACAAGGCAGAGGCTATCTACTTGTTGGACTAGTAAACAGTAACATGCTCTTGCACTTTCTTGACATGTTGCTGTGATCATTTATGATAGGTCTTGTTAACTTTAGCTGGATTAGCAGGGGGAGCCCAGGAGAACAATTCTTACTTAGCATTCATATAAGTTTGTAAAATTAATGAGCAAATTCAGATAATTTAAAGGAATGCTAGGTAAGATTTGGTAGTTTTGCACTTGTGCTCCCTCTACATGTAATAAACTTTTGCAGTACTGTTCTAATTGAAGTTGGGGTGGGGGGGTGCTTCTACCCTCCATCAAAAGTAACATAGTGCAGTTTCTGCAGTGCTGAGTCAGGGGGAGCAAAGACAGAGGCTCTATTCTTCTTATTACTGGTCAGGTAAGTATCACAATGATTTTGAAGATGTAATTATAAGGTAAAAATACGACTTATACGAGTTCCTTTAAGGTGCATCTATAGTAAAACTAGACATTCAATAAAACAAAATTTACATGAGATTAAGTTCAAACAAGCTCAGTGCTAAGTGTTGGATACAGGGCCCTCATTGCATTCTGCAGTCATTCTTCTTTATTACAGACACCCAGTGGATAACTGAATGAACAGCGTGAACTCTGTCCCTTTTACACACACATGTCAGCAGTAAAGAGAGATTATTTGTCTGATAGCTGTAAAAAAAAAATCTCTGTCGACCTTGCTATGGATATACAGGAAAGTGACCAAAGCACAATCTCCTTGAAATAGTTTAACTATGTTAAAGGCATGCTACAATTTATACCCATCCTCCTGTGTTCCTCAGTGAGGCCTGCAGGGCTCAGTTTACTTATAATCAGCTATACAGGCTGAAGCACGCATGTGTGCCTCTCTCTCTCTCTCTCTCTCTCTCTCTCTCTCTCTCTCTCTCTCTCTCTCTCTCTTTCACACACACACACACACACGCGCGCAACTTTAAATCAGTTCTGATCCTGATTTTTTTTCTTTTTACCAGGTCAGCACGGCTTTCATCTTTGGTGATAAATGACCATCCACCCACCTAAAATGGGAAGCCCTTAGAAGAAATAAGGTAATTGACTCATTTTTCAACACAAAAAGGAAGGCAGGAGAAGACATGGTGTCATCTCTCGAAACTCCAGCGAGGCAGCAGTCGTATGTGCTTAATTACCTTAATGACTTGTCATTATAATGCCTTCTAGAGTCTGCAAAATTTGTCAGGTCTGTTTAAATATGTGGATGGCGTCTTCCTTATTAGAATTAATTCATCACTAGCGATGGGAAGCTGTGCAAACAGTGTGAATGCACAGTTGGGGTAGGATCCTCTGTAAATGCAGGAAATGGAAGTTCACATGTGTGAAGGAAGATGTGTTGAGGTGAGGTGAGAGAATCAAAATACTAAAGTTTCAGCTAAAAATATGAAGAAAATTTAACATGAAGATCAAAGGAAAGCTATCAAAATGCAACTCCTTCAAATGGTGAGAGGAGCCATAGTCAGGGATTTGACAAAACAAAACAAAACAAACTTTCTCATATATAATCCATATCCATAGGGCTGGTTTACTCAAGCACCTTTAAGATCTTTTAGCCCATTCAGTAAAAAGCCACAGAAAACACAGCATGTTTGGCCTAAATTATGAGATTTATGCAACCTTGCAGTTCAAATGCTCCCTAACAAGAGCAGCTGAGGAGCCAAGCTCTATCTCAGCCTGTCATCCCTCCCCAATACAAAGGCATAGAGTTCTAAAAACAGAAGCCAGTCATTTACAAGCTGTAATTCCCCAGACAGCCTCAGGAGTGCCTTCTGCGGCCCCCGATAATGGTCTCTGTGCCTGGGAGGATTGTGGGCTGTGGGGCAATGGGGCAAGCAGGATTTCAGGGGGTCTCCCAGGTCCTTTTCATTCGGCATTCTCTCTGCAAATAAGTGCAAACAGCACTGCTGTATGGCTCTGCTTTCAGCTGTTTAATTGCTTCTCCCAGCATGCCCTTCTCTTAATCTGAACAATCATTCATTTCAATTTGTACAATCATTAGCGTTTTGATTTATTTTGTTGATTTATTTATTGGCCAAGTGGAGCCCATTATCACAAAAATCATTATTTGCAAGTTCCCAGAGGACACCTGTCACCTCATACTGCAAACACTAAAGACTGGCATTGCAGAAGCCAGACGTCAGCAGTTAGCAATGGAAGATGAAGTTTTTCAAGATGAAGTCCTGATGATAAATGAATGATGAAAATATAATTTTAGGTTAAATAAATTGTTCATGTGTTCCCAGTCTATCGATGTGTTCAGCATTTGGAGCATTTAAAGTTGAAGATCCGGTTTTGGTGTTAAGTTGATTGTCCAAACAGTTTGTAAAATCTCCACCGAAAAGCATGAAACAAAACGAGATGCTTGTAGAGCAGCCGTACATGAGCCTATGTTCAACACTAAGCCCAATGCTTAGTTTAGACTAGTGAGGTATTAAGATCCCAGCACTGTGGAAGTGTGTTAACTGGAGTGATGGAGCTCCATCTAATACCATTCCCTAGTTCTGGGCTGTTGATAATTGAAAATGTGTTCTCTGAAGTGATTGAGCACCATCCAATACCTTTGGGGGGAGTTGGAGTGGCATGTGTGATCTAGAAGTAATCATCCAACATCAGCACCTGGCTCACTAATGTTGTTGTGGCTGCACGTAATCAGTTCCTCACAGAAATGTTCCATAATGAACTCAAGTCCTAAGCCTTTCTTAAGGAGAAGAGGCTGTTTCTACAGCAATAATTAATGCAGTCCCATTTAGAAGAAATGTTGGACATGCAGGTGTCTAGAATCTTTAGCCCTACAATAATGTGGCTCTACTAGTATCAGTTCCATTAATTATTTGCATACAGTAGGATTACTAACAAAAGCATTACAAGTAATTCCACAAATCCTCTTTACATAATATAAAATGAGATTTAAGGTACTTCCAAGGAATTATGTTCAATAATACCAAGTGTTTAGCCTAAGTCCCACATTTCCAAGGCATAGCAATACAATAGAGGACTCTTCATGTGTCAGTGCAGATGAAGAACACAGCCCAGTTTGGTGTAGTTCCACTTTTCAAGATGTATTTTAGTTTCATCTTAATAATGATGATGAATGGCAATTATTTCCTTGCTGACAGTGGAATTAAGGCCACACAAATGTGAATGTGTGTTTACCAGATCGCTCCACCTGACAGACAATTATCAGCTAGCCCAGTTTGCATGGCCTACATACATTAAATAATTTTCTTTAAAAGACATGAAAACCTTCCATTTAGAACGGCAAGCAAAATCGCATCCCATTTAACATAGATCATTTCCTACACCATGGTAATTTTAGTCACAGTAGGCCAGAAGGCCTCAGTCATATTTTTAAGTGCATTTGCCAAATGTAGCATGATATACAAGCTGCTTGGTCAAAATGCATCATTACATGCCCAACTTAACAGAGAATGAAAAGACTGTTGGGTTAATCTCCAGCCTCCAAATGACACCATGAACATTGTTCTGAACAATGATCTTAATCTCAATCAGAATATGGGCCCATAAAACCATTCCACCCGTTAAAGTTGGTAAAAGATCTAATACTCAAAGAAATGTTCTCATACTAACTTTTGTGTGAGGAAATTTAGCAACTCAGCTGTGAACAAAGATGCTTACAAGCTGTAAACTGCTTAAAATACTTTTTTGCCAGGACAGACCATTGAAATACTCAATAGTTTTGATGGAATATACATCAAATATGAATAAAACTTTTTCTGGAATCAGATAAAAATAAATAAATAGTGCCAAAGTACTATAAAAACTACATATTACCTATAGGATTAATTGTGTTTACAGATGGGCTGGGATGGCCAATGACCACTCATCGGAATATTTTTTTGAGCTTTTGCAGTGCTTTGTTTGTGGTTTCTAAAAACTACGTTTCGAATCAAGTGTCTAAAACCCTTTCAGCCAATGAGACGTCGCTCAACAGTCTACAAGGTAGCAGCTCAAAGCATGGTGTGTTTTTAAAGTAAAATCAGCAGAAATCTCACAGCGGTTAATGTATATGTGAGTATGGTGATTCAGTTTTTATATCAGTTCTCTGTAGATGATTATATTGGTGATCCAACTTTTACATGTTTTAAAGCTCACTAGAATATTTAGAGCCATTTTAAATGGTGAAGCAGTTGTGTTCTGGCGCACAACTAAGGTACCATTTATATGATCCTAAGGTACCATTTATATGATTTATATGATATGATTATTGCTCTCCACAGCACTAGTAGTCAACTGATGTGAACTACAGTGTTGATCATCCATACAAATGCCAAAGATAACATCCTACTAAATAGTAAAGCCTCTGCTAATTAAGCTCTATAGTAAAGTAATCTGCAGTGTGTCAGCTCTTAAAGCAATGACAATACCCACAGTAGGCTCAGAAATGCTTATTGTAACAATGTGACATGATTCATCATGATAATTATGAATATTGTAATATCACACCCTTGGAGTTGTTGTCTTTGTTGTAAGGTTTGTCACACACATTCAAACGTAGACGTACCCGCAACAACAACAATAGAATCCTATAATTTGGGTTGCAGAAGCAGAGCAGGGCACAAATTCAACTCCTATGGCCACTGGTACAAGCGCACATACGCAGAATTTTCCAGGTCATTAAATGTGTTCCTGAAGTTCAGAATTAATGAGAGCACTGAAATGAAACGGGCCAGTGTTTCAGATAAGCAATTATTTATTAATATGTATATCACTGTTTATTTCCTGCTGAAATGTAAACATGTAATTAAAGTCTGGTAATATCTCAGGCACGCTTGACTCCAACTTACTGTTATTGTGCAGCTCTTCTGTGAGGATAACATCTTGAATATTAACCTCATAAACCATTGAGCTGGAGCTTTGTAGAAAATGTATTCAATACTAAATCCTTTCTTATTGATACATTTAGCATGCTCATCATAATTATTCATACCTTTTCCCCAGATATATATTATACGCTTTTTATATAAGCAACCAGTCACAGTAAGGCCTATTACTCAAATGACTGATCATAATTATTTTAGGTCATCATAATTAGTTACTTAGCCCACAATCATTTTCTAACGTTAGCTTTCATCATCTGAATTTTACACAGCTACAAACACAATGTGAGCTGTGTGCATTTCGATCAGGTCAGTAAGGTAAATGAGTGACAACACTCAAATAATAGTAGCAGTAAAGCACATTCATTGTCTTTATCCTCTTATCCAGTTCAGGAATCACTGGGTGCAAGGCAGGAACACACCCTGGAGGGGGCACCAGTCTTTCACCGGGCAACACACACTCATAAATTCACTCAAACCTACGGACATGTTTTAGTCACCAATCCACCCACCAACATGTGTTTTTGGACCATGGGGGAAAACTGGAGCACCCGGATGAAACCCATGTGGACACTGGGAGAACTCACTCCTTACAGTCACTTGGAGCGGGAATTGAACCCACAACCTCCAGGTCCCTGGAGCTGTGGGAATGCCACACTACCTGCTGCACCACTGTGCCGCCCATTTTTACATTTTAAATATTTTTATTAAAAATGTTCTTACATCTGACTAGTGCAGTAACATGTTTAGAGTTTAGAAGTGAGCAGTGTGTGATTATTTAAATTCTGTTTCCATTCATTCATTATCTGTAAGCGCTTATCCAGTTCAAGGTCACGGTGGGTCCAGAGCTTAACTGGAATCTATGAGCGCAAGGCAGAAACACACCATGGAGGGGGCACCAGTCCTTCACAGTGTAACACAAACTAACACATAGGGTATCACCTATGGACACTTTTGAGTCGCCAATCCACCTACCAATGTGTGTTTCTGGACTGTGGGAGGAAACCGGAGCAGCCAGAGGAAACCCACGCAGACACAGGGAGAACACACCAACTCCTCACAGACAGTCACCCAGAGCAGGAATCGAACCCACAACCTCCCTGGACCTGTGTGACTGCGACACTACCTGCTGAGCCACCATGCCGCCGATTCTGTTTCCATTTACAGAAATATTCAACATTGACTGCTAAAAAGCATGACCAAACTGGCCATTTTACGCTTGTATTTTCCAGATTATTTTTATGGAATTAAATCACGAGTTAACATTTTCATGAGCATGAAAGCTCAAATCACAGTATGCTCCTATATATACAATTGGTGTAACATGCTTTCAATTATAATGCAATTTATCTTTCCAGTCCAGAAGTGTGTGTTCTCCATCACCAGCCAACCGACCAAAGGCTAACACACATCTCACCTGCCCCCACACTTTACTGATCACACATTATAGCCTTGCAACACAGCTTGTAAGAGTATACTACATTCGGCTCAGCCATATCACCATGGAGACACATGGGTGGTATCATCTTTCTCTTTCATGTCCACTGGATTCTCAGAGATGCCTCGCCACAGGTGGCAACAGTGTAGACTCAGCCCTCACCCCAGCAGAAGGGCATGCTAAGTAGTGCTTTTACCAAGTGCACCACTTGGGTGCAACTCTATAATGGATTTATACAATACTTGAAATATGCTCTGGAACAGAAAGGCTTGGGCAATTACCAGAGCAGGTGGGCTAAAAAACACTACATGCTTTCAACAGTATAATTATTTTTGTGTCCTGACTGAGGTCCAGGAGGGAGCAGCTCTCCTGAGCGACATTTATCTTTGGTTCTCAGTGCTGTGGCAGTGGCCTGAGCTGTACAGCTGTTCTGCTTCACTGCCCAAGCATGGTAAAGGCCCCCCGACAGACATCGCCTCCCTGCTCATTCAGTCTTCTGATAAGCAAACAGGCAATTACTCCTTATCTCACACGCTCGTGGGATGAGATGGAAAATTGGGATGGCATTCAACATTCCTCCTAAGCAAGGCTTCACACTCCGGCCAAACTGCCACCACATCCTGACTCACCGTAGCAAAGCATAATGAATGACATCAACAAAGGATTACATCTCCTTGACCTAATTTATCCTCATACTGGGAATATGAAGGATACCATGATTCGGACAAGCAGCGTCTGGGAACTTTATGGACCATGCAGGGCCAGTGGTCCATGTCCTGTGACGGATTGTGTCCCTGTACCACTTTAGAAGACAGGACAAGAAGCCAGAGGGGTCTAAAATGACCAGGCTGCCATTCCTCTGAACATTCATTAAGATTTGATGGCTCCTGTGGATTGGAGGTTTGCTGTTGCTGAACAAGCACTTTCTCATACCCCCACTCCCCACAATGGAAGTCACAAGGCTTCTAGAATTGATGTCTGAATAATTTGTCTTCATTTCTCTGCAGACTTCAGGCTGTGGTGACACACACAATAAGCCCCTAATACACTACAGAGGCTGTGTGACAGACTGGGATGAGCTGAAGGGGCCTACATGTTGGCAGTAGTTGGTCACACCAAATTCAAAATTTGGCTCACTGATTTATTCATTTTCACTGAAACATTACTAAAATATTTCTATTGTACACTTTCATGTATCCCAAGGGTTGTATCCACAAATAAAAATCATTCTGTCCATGTTCAAATTAATTAAATTGTTCAATAATCTTCTGTAACTGCTTTGACCTGATCAGAGGGGGGTCCAGAAACTACCCAGAATCACTAGGCACAAGGCAGGAACACAACCAGGACAGTATACCTGTCCATTGCAGGGCATCACTTTATGATTTGTTCCAGTGATTAAAAACATTGTGAAATTAATGAATTTAAATGTGTTGTATGGGGAAATGTTTCATACAAAACAAAATTACACTGAAATCTTGCAGCTGCCTAAATATGAGACGGATGGATTTTGAGATATATATACATACACACAGGGGTTGGACAATGAAACTAAAACACCTGTCATTTTAGTGTGGGAGGTTTCATGGCTAAATTGGACACTGGCTAAACACTGGCTAAACACTGTGTCCTGAAGGCGGTGCCGTGTATCAGGACGACAATGCACCAATACACACAGCAAGACTGGTGAAAGATTGGTTTGATGAACATGAAAGTGAAGTTGAACATCTCCCATGGCCTGCACAGTCCCCAGATCTAAATATTATTGAGCCACTTTGGGGTGTTTTGGAGGAGCGAGTCAGGAAACGTTTTCCTCCACCAGCATCACGTAGAGACCTGGCCACTATCCTGCAAGAAGAATGGCTTAAAATCCCTCTGACCACTGTGCAGGACTTGTATATGTCATTCCCAAGACGAATTGACGCTGTATTGGCCGCAAAAGTAGGCCCTACACCATAGTAATAAATTATTGTGGTCTAAAACCAGGTGTTTCAGTTTCATTGTCCAACACCTGTGTGTGTATATATATATATATATATATATAATGTGAGAGAACACATCTTCTCACAGCAACCTGAAATGGGGACCCTGGAGCTGTGTGGCAGCAACACTAACTTTTGTATCACTGTGTTTAAATGAAAATAATCTCTTAGAATTCCCAGCAGAGGCAAACCTTTAAAATTCACGCTTATCAGTGGTGAGCCATAAATGTTAGAGCTAGGCTTTTAGTTCTGGCCATAAATGTCAAAACTTGTCAGAGCTGTCCAGAAACAACGAAACAAACTTAACTTATCACAATGGATACTTCTGCTAGCACCAACATTGTGGAATTGCAAATGTATGATAATGCTAGGGTAACAGCAATTCATTAATTTTTTTTAGCATATGGGCTAAACCAGAACTGTGTGGTATTTCTAAAATGGTCAACATACGTTGATAGGTAATCTGACATGTTAGACCCCCGCCAAGCTGCAGAAGTCCTTACTAAATGCAGAACGTGCTTGGATGTATCTTCCCAGTATAACAAGGCTGGGGCAAGGAGCAGGATGCAGGTGTGAAGCAGTACAGACAAACAGTACAGAACGTGAATACAAGTATACATGGACACCAAACCAGAGCAGTGACTGACAGGGCTAAGGCTGAATTACAGGGCATCTATTCATTAGCAGGATACGGAACATGTGTGAAACCTGATATCACAGGTGTGAGGCATGACCAGAACAGGAAACATGATAAGCAAAATAAGAGAACATAGAAATAAAAACCTGATATTCTGACACCACAGCAGGAAATGAATTTAATTATGTAGATTTAAGCCAGAGCCTACCAGTAAAATAAGAGCGTCACAGCAGGGTTTGATTCACTGGTTAAATAATAGTGTGAAGACAAAGGGTATCTCTGTTAAGTTACATATTTTTTGTTGCTGCAGAGCATATCTCAGCTCTATCTTCTGCAGTATATCAATTGCTTGGAGACCTGTACAGCTTGCATGTTTTATATTCCTTTTCTCAGACACTCTGAAGGTCTGGTGTTCAAAGAAGATTTTTCAGACAAATTTTGTGCTTCAGCATATCTGATGAATTTGCCTGCTATGACGCATTTGCCCGCTTTTAAATTCCAAAGAAAAGTCATTACTGAAAAATGTTGAAAGTGCAACAAGAGTGGATGTATTTGATGCTGCAGTTGAAAGAAGAACATTGTCTCCCAAAGGAAACCCAAAACTGCCAACTCTCAGTCCCTTGCCTCGTTTGTGGAAGAAAGATGCAGCTGATAAGAGGTGGTTTGAGGCTTTTGAATTTAGCAACGTTTACCTGAAACCTGCAACCTGCGGAGATGACCTTCTCAGAGTCTGACAAAACTATACCACACTGAAGTAGACACCAGTCCAGCAGAAGTCCACACACAGACCCCTTTATGCCAGTGTCTTAGGGACACATTTGCCTTGGGAAACCTGGGGGCAAGGAACTATTTGGGCTGAAGAACACTGAGGTCCCTCTGCACAGCCGTGGGCTGATGGATGGCGCAGCCATTACAGTTCAATTAGGCTTCATTTGATTCTTCCACCAGCACAACCACTGCTATCATTACACAGCCAATTACACAGATGACGGCAGTAATATGAAATGAGTGCCAAAGAAAGAGATGAGCCCAGAGTGTTCTGGTCTACTAAAAAAGAGGGAATGAGAGAGAGAGAGAGAGAGCGAGAGAGAAAGAAACTGACTGAGGGCTGTGCCAAAAGCTATTCCTTCACAGTTTCGTCTCTTGCAGGCATATACTTACTGTACATACATAGCTACATGCGCAACGCATGCAGACACTGCTCTGCCAGGCAGTACTAGAAGAATTATAAAGAGTGTGGTTTTCTCTTCTATCATGAATAATTATATCCTCTGGTAAATAGTATGTGCTAATTTTGAGGAAAATAAATTACATTATTAAAGGAGAGAGGAAACACAACAGAAGGGCTATTTGGAACCACATAATTTGTCTCTGGCTGCAGTGGACTAGTTTGTGTGAGCATTTATAGTTAAGAATGAGATTCACAGTTATTACTATTTACTTTAAACACCCAAATGCTTTGTAGACATCTCTTCTACATAGTGAATATTGCTGAGTTGTATTTGACCCATTACTGATATGTTCACAAAATATATAATCAGGGGTGGCTGGTAATTAGAGGGCACCAGGGTGCCACCCTCCCTGGTGGAAATCCTTTTTTGTTGTTGTTGTTTTTACTTTATTAAATAAACGTTTCTGTAAAATCATTGACAATTTTTAAGACATGAGTATTTAACACATATAAAATAATATATAAAATATATATATTCATACAGACACAGATGAATGCATAT